>NC_083726.1:12277045-12580075 GCF_028564815.1 Eubalaena glacialis
AAATGTTCCAAGAGAAATAAATGGTACATGTACTATCTTCCAAACTTTCTGTGTTACTTTTTTGTTATTTTTTTTTGGAATTAAAATTCTACAAGTCATAGGGCTCCATAGATTTTCAGGAAATAGATATTTATCTAATTATGCTATTTGAATAGAACCTTCATGGTATCTTTTCTGGTATATAACCCTCCCAAAAAATTTCTTTTATTTTTGCCTTTGATTTATGGCAAGTTTTAAAAACTTACCCCTGAACTAGACTTTTGAGAAAATTTTCTCAAAATATACTGTTTTTCTGGCCATTATTAAAATGTAATTATCAGTTTGTAACATATTTGGTTCCAGCTGGGTCTCTGTCTCTTCTAATTTATCCCCAACGCATGTCTATCTTAGACACACTGGCTGCAGTTTGATTGCCATTATGTGGCATGTTGTTGCTTATTGTGTCAGCAGTTTTAATTTGTTTCCCTGAATTTGCAATTATTCATATCATGGTCACCTTTTTAAAGTTAAAGAACTACACATTTACAAAGTTATTACAGTTCCACAGTCCTTTATCTGAAACCCTTGGAGTCAGATATCTATTTTAATTTGGAATCTTAGATTTTAGAAAGGAAAAGCAGTACATATACTCTGTTAGGGTAACACCCCTAGTTGGGCATGGACAACACCTAGTAATCGCACTCATTCATATATTTACAGCTAGGTGTTTCTTAGTATTCACACCAGTTATGGTGTTTGGGTCCCATTTTATCACCAAATGAGTCCCTCTTCCACCACCACAAAGTTTGGTGGCAGGGGCGGGGGGGAAGGAGAAGAAAGAAGGAAATAGTTTTCCAAGCTTTTTGGACTTCGGATTTATACATAAGGGATCTTGGCCCAGTGGAGATAGGACCTCAGCAAGCCAAGTTAGAGTAAAGGCCGCTATCTTTAGGCCTAAATTCCCCACTGTTTAACTGCTGAGGTGGTGCTCTAGGCCTGGATTTGCTAACTGTGATTGTTTCCAATATGAAAACAAAAGCAGCTCTTGGTTTAATCCTGTTATATGGTGTTGATCTTAAAAATCATTGGATTCATGTTAGGATTTTGAGTTTAATCCTGTAAAGATCAGACTAACTTTCATCTTATTTATCCTAAATCCCTCTTTAATCTTGTTAATTATGCCAGGCCATTTTCCCCAAGGGCTAGGGTAAAATATCTATATTGTATATATTCATATAGTTGTTTTTCCAGAGATCTCTCTCTACCAGCCCCCTCTCTCTCAAAAAGAAGATCACTTTTCTCACACAGAACTAGAGAGCCACGCATACTTCCCCGGAGTAGCATTAGTATTGCAAGGATGACATTAGTTCTGTATTCATACACCTAAGATTAAAGTGGGTCTTGGCAAGGCCTCCTGAGAGGGAATCTAGTCTTCATCTCGGATTTCCTGAGGAGGCATATGGCACTCTTCCGAAAGGGGATATAATTTGAGTTTAGAGGCTCTTAGGATATATTAGTTGGATTGATTGTAATTGAGACACCACTCCCCTGTAGTAGAATAGGAAATCAATTCTTAAGTTTTGACCTTCACGTTGAAATTGCACCATATGCCATAGGAAAAGAAAGTACATGTTTGGTCTTGGATCTCCTTGCTTCCACTTTGCAGAATATAACTGCTTTAGACCTTGTGCTCTCTGTTTCCTTCTTTTTTTTTTTTTTAAAGATAATTGTCAATGACCGTCCTCTACAAGGCAATCAAAATAATAGATCCCAGCTAACCATAATTTTTTTTTTTTCTTATCTCTACTTTTAGGGGTGGGAAGTTTTGTAACTGGATCAAAAGTGTTACTGATTAAAAAAAAAAAAAAAAAAGTGTTACTGATTGATTCAGGAACTAGTAACCTACTGTATACCAAATGATCCTTCTTGAGGCCCCACGTGGTTACTGCTCTCCCTCTAATTGTCGGGCGGCTGTTGTTGTTGTTGGCTGCCTAACAGCTGGAGTACCCAGTGCCGTGCCTTACACTCATAGCACGTGGCGCCTTTATGACATGGGCACAAGCCTGGTAGACTCTGTTAGTCTTCCTCTGCTTATTTCACTTATGACAATTCTACAAGGATTCCTAGATATAAAAGGTATAACAGGGCTTCCCTGGTGGCGCAGTGGTTGAGAATCTGCCTGCCAATGCAGGGGACACGGGTTTGAGCCCTGGTCTGGGAGGATCCCACATGCCGCGGAGCAAGTGGGCCCGTGAGCCACAACTACTGAGCCTGCGCGTCTGGAGCCTGTGCTCCGCAACAAGAGAGGCCACGACAGTGAGAGGCCCGCGCACCGCGATGAAGAGTGGCCCCCGCTTGCTGCAACTAGAGAAAGCCCTCGCACAGAAACGAAGACCCAACACAGCCAAAAATAAATAAATAAATTAAAAAGAAAAAAAAGGTATAGCAAACCATTGCATTATGAATTAAAACTGACTTTAGAGCTATTGATATATTCAGCTATACTTTATTTTTCAGTGAAATGGGTACAGAGTCTTTTTAATGCATGTATGTTTATGAATGTTTACTTTGCTATTTACTTAAAAGGAAATTAAAGGATCTTCTTTGCAAAAACGAGAGATGAGTCTTCCTCACTGGAAATACTGTAATGCTGACATTGCGATTGTGAGAAGTGGAAAGAAGTTGTTACCAGGATCTAATTTTAAGAATCGGAAAAATCTGGGGTTAAGAAACTCACTGTCGGTGATGGAGTGATTGTGTATCTGGATGCTTTGCCAGAAGTGAGGAGGGGCAACTGTGATTTCTAATCCGCTTTGGGGGGAAGCTCCATATCAGGGCTGCACATTCAGTGAAGCAGCCCCTTTATCATAAAGAGAATTTTAATTAAAGAATGTTCTTGCATCATGAGCAGAGTAAGCGACAGCTGGCTACACTGGGCGTTTATCTCCTTCAAACCACATTACCAGTAATTGCTGTATTAAATCAAAGTCAGAAGAGATTATAGGTCTGAATCAAGCCAAGGGGCTGGTGCCAACCCAAGGGTTCCCACACTGCTGCATTGCTGCTGTCAGAGCCCTGTTCCTATCCCCAGTAGGGATGAGTGTCAGGTAATGCCTGACAGTTCATCTATAAGGCATGAGCGTGATGAACACAGTCCAAGAAGAGAGGCAGTTACATGTTCAAGACTTTGTGGCCTCGCCTTTTGGTTAGCTTTTCGTTTTGAACACGAGAGTACGGTTTCTTATTGTGTTTCGGTACTACTAGACAGAACATGTTACCTGCCTTGCACTTGAGGAGATTTGCTTTGGGATAAAAATCACCTGTACTTTCTCTGCTGTTTTACTTACTAATATTCCCTTCTTGATCAAGCATGGTCTTCTCACTTTGAGTAATTCCTTCAAGAGAAATGTATTGCCCTACACTGCCTATGCTTAGGAGCTCCCCCTTCCTCCTTCTGACACAATTATGTAGCTCTTTATATACTTTCTGCTTCCTATTGAGGCCACATATTCCTCAGATAATTGATCTGGCTTCATAAATCAGGTAATTCTGAATCTCCTTTAAATGCCCTTCTTAAATTATTGGAGATGATGATGATGACAATGATGATAACAGTAACTATAATATATTTACTATATGCCAGACATTCATATGTTAACTGATGTAATCATCACATCCACCCTATGAGGTAGGTAATTCTTTTTCCAGGTGAAGGACCTGAGGCAGAGTTGTTAAATAACTTTTCCAAAGTTACACAGCTAGAAGTGATAGAACTACAATTTAAGTCCCAGTGGTTTGGTTTCAGAACTCTGGACTCTTAACCACACAGTGTGTTGCTTGTGTAGACCAATCAGACCTAATACCCAACACTCTGCTGGGTATTAGGAATATTTTAAGGAATAAGATAGATTCTATTGTGCCTGCCCTCCTGGAGTGGGAGAGGCAGAAATAATATGTATGACAAGTTGGAAAGGATATGTACAAGTGCTAAGAGTGTATGTAGCAGGGGTCTAACCTAGACTAATCCAAAATAATTTTCAGAAAAACTTGCCTTTTTGCTTCTGCTTATATCTCATACTGCTATACCCATAATCTTCCTTTTGATAAGATTTTTTCTGTAATGTTTTAGGGCATACTGGGGACTTTCCCCTACATCCCCTTACCAGTCCACACACCCCCTGCAAAGAAAATAACTAGCCCTCTGCAAGTTCATTGCAGTAAGTAGGGCAGGAATTCATTTAATTTTTAAACAGCTCTATTGAAGTATAATTGATATACAATAAACTGCAAATATGTAAAGCTTCTAATTTAAGTTTTGACATATGTATACACCCATGAAATCATCACCACAACCATGATAATAAATATATTAATCATCTCCAAAAGTTTTCTTTTGCCCCTTTGTAATCCTTCCAATTCCCACCCACTCCCCGCACATTTCCAAGCAACCACTGGTCTGCTTTCTGACACTATAGATTAGTTTTCATTTTCTATTATTTTATAAAAATGGGATCATACAATAAATACTCATTTTTACCTGGCTTCTTTCACTCATTGTAGTTATTTTGAGATTCATCGATGTTATTTCATATACCAGTGGTTCATTTATTTTTATTGCCAAGTGATAGTCCATTGTGGATATACCACATTTGTTCATCATTTATCTGTTCATGGACATTTTCAGTTTTAGGCCATGACACATAAAGCTGTTATGAGTATTCATGTATAAGTCTTTATATGGATATATGTTTTCATTTCTCTTGGGTAAATGGAATGCATGGACCATATGGTAGGTGTATAATTAACTTTTTCAGAAATTGCTAAACTGTTTCCACATTGGTTGTACCATTTTACATTCCTGCCAGCAGTATTTGAGACTTTCTGTTCCTCCATAGCCTTGTCAGCACTTGGTATTGCAGTCTTTTTCATTTTAGTCGTTCTAATAGGCAGGTAGTGGTATTGTTGTGGTTTTAATTTCCTAATAAGTAGTGATATTGAGCATCTTTTCAAGGGTCTGTTTAGCATCCCTGTATATTCTCTGTTCAAGTGTCCAAATCTTTTGCCTATTTTAAAAAAAATGGATTACATGTTTTCTTATGGTTGAGCTTGGAGAGTTCTTATATATTCTGGATATCCTTTACCAGATATATGCTTTGCAAATGTTTTCTGTCAGTTACGGTTTGTCTTTTTATTTTCCTCACAGTGTCCTTTGAAGAGCAGAGTTTTTAATGAAGTCCAATTTATTAATTTGCTCTTTTATGAGTTGTGCTTTTGGTATCATATCTTAGAAATCTTGGCCTAATCCAATGTCGCAGAGGTTTTCTATTTGAATCTTTATAGTTTCATGTTTTACATTTTTAGGTCTATGGTTCATTTTGAGTTAAATTTAGTATATGGCATAAATTATGGATCTAGGTTCATTTTTGTTGCATGTGGATATCCAGTTGTTCTGGTACCATTTGTTGAAAGGACTTTTCTTTCTCCACTGAGTTGCCTTTGCACCTGTGGATCTATTTTTGGATCTTCTATTCTGTTGCATTGATCTATTTTTCTATCTTGACACCAATACCGCACTGTCTTATAGGAATGTGAGTATTAGGGGATTCAGTAGACTTCAGAAGAGTGGTAATGAGGTATGCTATACCTCAGATAATAGCATTTGCTTTTAGCACATACTAGAAAAAAGACAGTTGTAATCTTCAAAAACCTATTTTTGAATAGTGGAATGAAGTGGAGAAAAATACTATGTTCATGGGCTGGAAGACTCGATATTCTTAGGATAGTAATTCTCCCCAAACTGATCTATAGATTCAGTGTAATCCCGATCAAAATACATGCAAGATTTTTATAGAAATTAATAAGCTGATTCTAAAATTCATGTGGAAATGCCAAGGACCTAGAAGAGCCAAAACAACTTTGAAAAAGATAAACGAAGCTGGAGGACTAACACAGCCAGATTTCAAGCTCCAGTAATTAAGATAGTGTGGTGTTGGTGCCAATATTAAGATATACCGTTTAATGTTATGCAGTGAGATTGTGTCTGTTAGGTTTTGCGGCATAACAAACCTCCCCAAAACTTAATAATGGCTTAAAACAATGTTAATCGTTTATTTGCTCACAGTTCTGTGGGTCGGGAATTTGGGTGAGTCTCCTAGTATGGGGAGGCTGGGCCCGAGTGGTCTAGGACGACCTCACTTTCAGGTCTGGCCGTTGGCAGCTAACTAACTGGTGGGAGGTGCAACTGGGGCAGCTCATCCCTCTTCCGCTTGGCTTCTTACCCTCCACAGTTCTTCACGTGGTTGGCTCAGGGTTCCGGAGAGGAGCAGGGGAGGGCCAATCCCTGTGGACAAGCACCTGTCAGGCCTCTGCTTGTGTCACGTTTGCTGATATCCCAATGGCCAATGCAAGGCACAAAGCTAAGACCAAATTCAAGAAGTGGACAGAAAATTTCACCTCTTGATGGGAGGCTGTGAAATATTGTGACCATTTTTGTAATCTACCACAGAGATATTATGAGTTAGTTGAGATGAAACTTTCTGTGGAGGGTAAAAGTCTCTATTATATAAGGTAATTATGTGGAATCATTTGTAGACATATTTCTCTAACAATATGAGAATATTTATAGTTATTTTCTGTATGTAAAGGTTATACCTTTACCCTTATCTTTTATGTACTATCTATCTTTGCAGATTTAAAGTGAATGTCTATTGTCTTATGATTTATGGATACATTTTACCTTAGTAATACTGATTTAGAATGAAAGCATAATGAAAGACACTTCTAACAAAAATGCTAACTCCTGGCCTCAGAGACTGCATGCCATGTCTGTCACTCCAAATAGAAGAATACATTTCAGCCATAGCATGGCACCCCTGTTATTACGCATACTTCCTTTTGTACCATGTGTCACACAAAGGAGTGTTTCTGTACTTCACCGTGATTTGCTCTTCTCTGGCAGATATAATTTAAAGCATTTCCACTGGTGTAGAAAATTCAACAATTCTCACAGTACCTTAGAACCAGTGGAAGTCTTATATGAATATTTTTGAACAGGCGTTTGACTTTGTTGCATATATTTACCCGCCTGCCTTTCTGTAAGCACCCTAAGTATGGCTTTGCTTATGCCCTGCTGGTTTGTGCATTTGGAATGCTGTCCCACTGCCTCAAAGCTCCCCACCATCGACCCCAATCCATCTGGAAAACTCTTACTAGCTTTCCACAATTCATTTCCAGCATTAACTGCTTGTGAGCTGTTCCTGGGCTCCTCCACCCTCGGAAATTAGATGGCAGCAGTGGTGGCTGCAGCAGCAGTTGCCTCTTTATTTTTCTCCCAAGCCATGTTGTGATAGGTGTGGCATTTATCACATGGTGTTTTGGTACTTACTATTTTCTGCTTTCTCTCCCCTATTGTCAGCTCTTTGAGAGCTTTTTCTATTCCTAGGACTTCATACAGTGCTGGAGGCATCTTGGTTGAATGGATGAAGGTTAACTGAATGAACAAATAAGAGATGGTCTGTGCATGGTGATTAATTCATTTACCTCTGATTTGTATTTTCAAGTAATAAAATGCAGACCCTCCCTTTTCATATACTGATGGGCATATCTGTGTAAAAGGTACTGGCTTAATTCTTTGAGAGAAATACCAAGATGAACTGACACGTCCTACCCCTAACGAAATCATCCAATTAAAAAAGTATGCCTAAAAATGCATAGAGAGTGGTAAGTGCTATAAATCAGCTACAGATAAAGCATCTTGAAGTTCAGACAAAAGAGAAATTATTTCTGGCTGGAAGTAATCAGGGGGAGCTTAATGGGGCAGATAGCCTTTAAGGTAGGCCTTGAAGGGGTCCATTTTCAGATGTGAACATTTTGAAATGGGTAAGAAAACAATATAATCAAAGACACAGAAGCAAAAAACAAAACAAAAGTCCACCTTGATAGAGGCAGCAGTGGGTAGTTGAACGTATCAATAATTATTTTTGCATTTACTTGCCACTTGGAAGAAGTAGCCCAAGGTAGAAAGTTTTATTAAAGTAGGCATTGTGTCTATTTTTCATTCTGATCATGAACTTATCAGTTTTGCTGCCATCTTTTTACTGATATTACTGAAACAGCTCTCTCTCAAAACTTCTCTTGGTCTCCTACTTGCTAAATTCAATCATCTTTTCTAAATTCTCATTCTCTTTAACCTTTCTGTATCTCTACTTGACATTGTTATATACTCATCTCTGGTATCAATTTATGAAATACTTTCCCTAGTGCCAGGGACACAGGATAGTAAAGAAAAGTAGAAGAAAGTAACACATGTCCTCTGTGTCCTGGCTTTTGTGAATAGTACACAATCCTGCTTAATCTTTTTATCCTTTGTTGCTATTTCTGCCTTCTAGAAGTGAGTATTCCTTAAGGTTCTATTTTCAGCTCTTTGCCTTGTATCAACTGTTGTCTCTTTCCCTCTTCCCTCCATCCCTCCTTCCTTCTCCTCTCCCTCCCCACCTCCTCTCTCTTTCCCTTCCTCCCTCTTTCTCCCTCTCTTTCCTTTTTTGAAGTACGTGGTTGATGTTCAGTACACGTTGTGGACTAAATCATTGCAGCCTTACTGTTCCTCCCAGACTCCTCTTGGATCTTCATTTCTAACCCTGACCTCTCTTCCGGGGCTGCCACCTACAACTCTGAGTACTTGTTAGACATTTTCTATTGGACCTGCCACAACTTCAAACCAGTTCATGCTTCTGACATCTCTCTTTTAGCAGTGTTACCCTTATTTGGCCAGTCAACTAGACTTAGAACCTCAATGTTATATTTAATTTCCTTCTCCCTTATACCCTTTTTCTGAACAGTCTCCAGTTCCTGTGGATGCTGTCCTTGTAATGTCTCCTACATCTATTCCTTCTTTATTTCTACTGTTAACTTGTGGGTTTTGCATTAATAATCTGTAGACTGTTATAACAGTAGCCCCTGGGACTTCCCTGGTGGTCCAGTGGTTAAGACTCCACGCTTCCAGTGCTTCCACTGCGGGGGCACGGGTTCGATCCCTGTTCGGGGAACTAAGACCCCACATGCCACGTGGTGCACTCAAAAAAATTAAAAAAAAAAAAAAAGAAACCAAACAGTAGCCCCTAATTGGCCTCCCCACCTTCTGATTGTTCCCTTTTCCATTCTTCCTGCAGCCACCACAGGCCATTTTCATAAAATGTTATTTTTGTAGCACTGTTTCCCTCTCAAACTCTTTAAAGATAAGGTCTGAAATACATAGCCTGATGGCCTAGGTCCTCCACAATGACCCAGACCTACTCTTCTTGTCATTTGCCACTATTCACTCACAGTCAAGTAGACTGGTCACACTGATCCCTATGTAAGTCTTACCTATTTCTAACTACATTATTTTGCCTACATATACATCTTTCTTGATCCCAGCCCCTCCATCCTCATCTGTCTATCTCAAACTCTATCTCTTTTTGAACTTCTGTGTTATCCCAGTTCACAGCAATCTTTGGAACCTTTTCAGATTACTACTAAAATAAATTTTATACCTTAGAACAGAGGTCTTTGCAATCTTTGCCAAAGCATTCTATCCCGAAGCCTAACTAGTATCTTTGAACACTCTTGGTAGGATTGTGGCGTAGGCAGAAGGGAAAGAAAAGGAGAGAAGAAAACAAGAATGAGAGAGTAGAAAAGAGAAGAATCTCAAATATTTTCTGATTATCCAGTACTGGGTAAGTCTTGAGATCCCTAGGGTTGTAAATGGTACAAATTATACTACAGTGTCACCAACTGTGTCCTCTGGCATGAGACTGATATGGTAGTCTGTCTACTTTATCGTAAACAAAACTTAAATTTCATAAATCTCAAGATAATTTCTAGGTATCTCACTCTTAAATATCACTAGGTCTCTTTCTCTCCGATATCATTACATTCTGTTTAACAGACACGTTCTAGGTGTGCCAAGTGTTGAAACTTATGGTCTGAATGTCTCTGCTAATGAGATATATAGAAATATATGAAGGGCCATTTTCTATATTCGTGTTTCTAATTGATCAATATACAAAAATTTTAATACTGTAAAAGCATTCAAAATACTGCATAGTGTATACTTTTTCAAATGGTGTAATTTGGAATTGTCAGCAAGTAACTCTGAGCTTATTGTGGAGAATTGGTTTTTTTATTTCTGGAATTTTTATTTGAATGAATATAATAGTATTTAAAATTTAAAGGAAATACCTAGTCTGTTCCCTCTGAGGGTGGGGATCATTTAGTAGTAATTTGTGTTGAAAATGTTCACATATTTTTGTTTCTATTTTTAAAATCTCTTTGAAAATGGGAAAAATATTGAAATGATGTGGAACTTCTGACCCATGCGTAGAATCTCTGTTGGTAAGTAAGGCTACAATAGTCTGCAGAAAGACTGTATGTCAGGAAAGGAGACCCTAACATTTGTAATTTGTGATTTGTAACATTTGTAATTTGATCTTTTGTAGTATGCTGTCTTTTGGGTGAAAGGTTCGTCTTTCTTTCTATAAGTGTTTTTTAGAATTTTAGTTTCACTAAACTACTGGTCTTAAATTCTAACAATTAAAAAATTTTACAGAAAGAGCTAAGTAAAAGACAAAAAGAAGTACAAGGAGTTATAACTCACATATTGAATTATTTTGCCATTTTTCTGAAGGGCTTATTATTTAAACTAGACCTGGGTACTGATTGCTTATCGTCTAAATCCTCCAGTATTAAATGAGAGTTTATATTTATGCCATCATGTTAGGTAAAGCAAATGTGATAATATAGAGACTGAGAGAGTATTACTGATTTTTAAAATACTGGTATTCAAAGTAAAATCTGGGGTTTTTTTGTTTTTGTTTTTTAAATTTATTTATTTATTTTTGGCTGTGTTGGGTCTTCGTTTCTGTGCGAGGGCTTTCTCTAGTTGCGGCAAGCGGGGACCACTCTTCATCGCGGTGCGCGGGCCTCTCACTATCGCGGCCTCTCTCGTTGTGGAGCACAGGCTCCAGATGCGCAGGCTCAGTAGTTGTGGCTCACGGGCCTAGTTGCTCCGCGGCATGTGGGATCTTCCCAGACCAGGGCTCGAACCCGTGTTCCCTGCATTGGCAGGGATTCTCAACCACTGCGCCACCAGGGAAGCCCGTAAAATCTGTTTTGATTCCCTTCAACTTATAAGAAGATAAGTTGTAGGAACGGTGAATGCTAATTTAAATGTATTTGACAAATTAGAAGTTTATCTCTAAAGAAATAAATGAAAACCACTATCCCACCCCCTAGAGGTGTTGGTTTTGTCTTATGCCTATAATATGTATGTGTGTCAATGTGTGTGTGTATACATATGTACTATATATGGCATATATTGGTGTGCATGTCAACCAGTAAGTTATATATGTGTGTGTATAAATATATAACATATGTAACTTACATGTGAGACACATAAAGCTTATAAATTACATAATTTATTGATTAACATACACGCAGGCATATATGTGCATTTACAAATATGAAATTATACCCTAACCATTATTCAACAGTATAATTTTTTTCACTTAATAATGTATCAGTCACATCTTTTCACCATGTATGTATAGATCTATCCTCAAGAAGAATTTAAAGCTCCAGAGATTGATGAGACCCTCAATAACATATCTGGGGACCACTTTCAGGCTGAAATTAGAACAGTTGTTCTAGAATTTGAGTTACAGTCTATCATCTTAAATACAACACAATTTGGGAAAATTCCATCTTCTGTGATTAATTAATCAGATATTGAACTGAGTTAACTCATGAAGGTTAAGTTTGTCAGCGTCACGGCCCTGTATGATTTATAAGTATCATTATTTCCCAGCCTTTATATCAAGAGAATCTTGGTATCAATCATATCAAGAAGATGTAATAGTGATTCAGATGCTAGTTTATGTGTGTGGCCAGTACTGCTGTACTGCTGGACATGAAATGAAGTAGAGGGAAGGTGGGAGGGCAGAGCATACAGGAGGAAGAAGGATTGGAGAATGATTTCATTAGAAGGGAAAATTTAGTATAAGTTTTTATCACAGAAACATCCCTATTGTTATTTCTTTATTACCATTTTAATAACTGTATAGGGGACAAGTAGAATGTATATTATAGGCCCTTAAGGTATCAGATCGAAAATTTTATAAGGCTCAATCTCTGTTAAGAATTGACACAGCAGCGTCTCATAGTTTTAGTGGTGAGAAAGTGACACTATGGAAGGGTTCATTAAGAGCAGCTTTTTAAAAATGTTACTTCCTGTGTGAGAAGTTGCCCACAGTGTTTAATTTTGGGCTGTAACATTGTCTTGCCTTTTGGTTTTACCTGTTTACTGATCTATTCTCCCATAAACTGCAAATTCCTTGACAACAGAACTGTGCCTGTTCATTCCTCCAGTGCTCAGCACAATACCTTGTGTATAATAGATCAATAAATTTTTAAAATTATACTGAACTGATTTATTGTTGCCCCTCATGTGTAATACACATAGAATCAGTACCAGCAATCTGAAGATAATCTAGTACATTGCAGTGGTCCGCCTAATCTCCCAGAACCGATTTAAGGTAAATGCTTAACCAAGAGATCTATCTTAAATGTACTAATAAGGCCATTCTGACTCTTAAAAGACAATTTCTCCTGAACAATACTAAAATAAATTGCGATGACCATAAAAGGAGAAAAATTGCCCTGGGGGTGGAGTGGGCATGGTAAGAGTTAGACTCTTACAAATGCAAATAATCCTCATGGGTTAATCTTACTAAAACATGTTATAATATTACTGGCTCTCCAAGATTAGGGAGATCAGAGTCCCTGAAACTAATTTAGAATTATTTATCATTTTGAACTTTTGAATGTTTGCTCCAAGTAGGGGATTTCTTAGGAATGATAGTTATAAATGGTGTGTCTCTCTTACTGAGCATTTATCTTTACTTTCTGCTCACTCTAAGTCCTGTTTGCTAAGAATTACTTAGCAGTTCTCTGGTTTTAGATGGGCCATTTAGGCTCTGAAAGCCAACTCTTTAACCTGCCCTGCATTGTCAGACTGACCTAACACCTGTCTGTGTTTGTTACTGCTTTTAGTATCTGTTATAGAAATATGTGTGCACATGCGTGTTTGTATATAGTGGCAGGGTGGGTATAGCAGCTTCCTGCTATAAAAGGGGAGAAGCAGCTGGCTTTTCTGAAGAGACCTTTCCACCCCCATCTTTTTGCAAGCAGCCGGAGTTAATCCTTCCATGTTTGATTGGAACAGCTGAGAGAGTCTCTGGCATATCTGAAGGTCTCCAGTGGACTCATGTTGCCTCAGAGTTGGGGCCACCTTCCTCTTTTCTAGTGCTGATCCTGCCAGCTGTCCTAGCTTCTGTTAAAGCACAGCAGAGGAGGTGTTAAATGATACAAAAACATACAGTGTCATGAAAGAGCTCCTTTTACTGCATGTACAGTGTGACTTCATTTCTCTCCCATTCCTTTCCACGCAGAAGGATTTTATACTGTTAATCCTAACACCTGTCTGTGCCTGAGACAGTAAGAAGGGTGTGTGTGTTCATGTGTGTGTGTGTGTGTGTGTGTGTGTGTGTACGTACACGTACGTGCGCACGCGTGCGCGAAGTCCCGCCCAAGAAGAAATAGAGAATACCAGTCCCATCTGCCTTTCCACGTCCTGGATTGGGAGTGTTCCCTCTGACGTACTTAAAGCCTAGAATATATATATATCACTTTGGATCCTGGATACCTTGTGCTTCCTACCGTTTTTGGTGCCACTTTAAGGAGCCCGCGATCCCTTCCTTGGCTGTCATTCTCTACCTCTTGAGTTTCTAGAGGAGTTGTCAGTTTAAAGCCAACAGTAACAGCAAATCTCTAATGTAGTTTTCAGTCTGTAGCTAGTAACTCCGTTGGAGCTTTTTGTTTTTCCCTGAAAAACAGCCATTTCTTCTGTGTAGTGTTGAGTCTTATTGGGGTGGAAGCCTGGCCTGAAGCAAGCTCTTTCTTCATTACCTGAGCCAACATACCTATCTGCGTAGACTGGAAGTCAGCCAGGATTTTTTTGGTGCTACCAGGTTCCTTTGGACAGGACAGCCAGATCAAGCAGGGCAAAAGCTTAGACACTTTTTGTACTGTCTTGGAAGATTTTTTTCCCCTTTGCTATGTATGGTGTATATTGTATGGATTATCAATATCCTGTTGTCCAGGTAAGCTAAGGGTTATAACTTGTTTCTAGATAGTACTTGATGGTGGGATGAAATGCTTATAAGCTTCCTGTCTTCTGACCTGGTACCATTCAGAGCATAGATTTCCCAAAGCTATTTGCTAATTTGCTGTAACAGGAAGTTTGTGTTTTATAGTATTGAGGGCTGGGCAGCGGTGGTTGCTTTCAATCCTAGAAGTTCCGAAGCTTCAGAGGTCCGTGTGTATGTGGTTACCCACATGCGTGTGTGTGTGTGTGTGTGTGTTTTAAATACTGGGCTTGGCATTATAAATGTAACATAATTAAGCCACCATATATATTATAGTAAACTTCAGGCTTCATTTTGAGTAGATGAGAAGCACAGATGGCGGTTTCCAAATGTTGCTGTATTTTTCAGATAGGTAATATACAGTAGAGGGCACTCTCTTCACACTTAACATTTTAGACTTTCTATGATGGGATCATTGCCATCTTAGTTATTAACTGGTTGAAATCTAGAATCATAAAAATGTAGGCCTTTATCAAGCATATTCCTGAATAGCTATTTGCCTTTAATTAGTAGCAGTACAGTAAATAAAGTTGAAGTTAAGGATTCTGGATTCTGATTCAACCTGTGGTATTAGCACCTCCATGTCATGCTCAAATAGCTTCATTTTTCTTGACTTCACTTTCCTTGTATATAAAATGAAGGGGTTGAACTAGGTGATTTTTCATATGTCATGATGCTTTGAAATATTAATTGTACTGAAAATCTAGAATAGGAAAATAAAAATGGTTAATACAATTATATCTGAATTATAGACACTACTTAGTTTCTCAGTTTGGTTTAGTTTGTTTTTATGGCATTTAATTATTTTTTTTTTTTACAGATTGCCATTTCTTTAATAATTAGCTCCTAAGTTGTGGGTTGGACAGAAATGCATAGGGTTAAAGGAAGTGACAAACAAACCAGTATATCTTATTAGGTATTTTGGTCCTAAAGGCTAACCCACGCTATTTTTAATTGGACCTGTTGGGTAAGCTCTCTAGAGTAAACTCACAACTCTCGTTCACATCGTGAGCTACCAGTATGGAGTCAAGTGGGAGGGGATATGGCTATGTTTCTTTAACTATATTGTGGGACATTGGTCTATACTACATGTTTTATATTAACTGTATAACTCTCTGTGATTTTGAGTTATTCAAATCGAGCATATATTTTCCATAATGAGGCTTTGATATATTTGTGGGTCTCATTTATCTGTGAGCTATTTCTCTCCTGGCATAACACAATAGATTGGTCTATGCAACAGCTTAAGGCTGGAAGTGTCATGAGACTAGATTAGAAGCAAAGCTTCTTACAAGTAAATATTGATGTTCTTTTGAAGAGAAACATCTGTGAACAGTAAATTTCTGAGACCCAACTAGTAAAGTAATGGACTTGTAATAACTGTAATATAAGTAGTATAAAAAAAAAGCTGAAAAAGTAAAAATGTTTCCAAAGAAGATTGAGATGTTGGAGATTTATGAAAAACAGAATTGTAATATGTAAATAAGTTTTTTGATGTAGAAAATTGGCCATTCTCCCCAGAAATAAAAATTGTGAAGTGGATTAAAGGGTTCTTGTTTAGAAATTATGACATGTTTGATAGTCTTTGGCAGGAAAATTTTATTCATTTATGATAAAATGAATTTGCCACCCCAAATCATTAAGATTTAGTACTGTTAAATGTGGTGCTCAATATTTGAAACAGCACTTTCCTGACTTTGCTCCGTTTATTAGGTTTATTCTATCTGAAATTAAGGTAGCTTAGAAATGCAGGTAATGGGATATTAAAATTTAAGAGTACACTCTCCACCACATCAAGGAAGTTAATGTGATTGAAAAAGCAATTTTAAGTTGAAGGATCCCAAACTATGTTACAGTCTTATTTCTTAATTCTGTTAGGGTAACAGGTTTTTCCAGTGCTTTTATAAATGATGGTGCATTTATGATGATTGTTTGCTACCCAAACTGTCTCAACTATAGTTATAAAATTTTCTTTTTAGCTTCTATTATATTCTTGTACTTAGTTAAATCAAAGCTCTTTGTTGCATACTATGAATACTTGTGGTTCTGTACCAGTGCGTTATGCAATTGGACGTTATTGAGGACGTGATTGTACAGTATTTATAAAAAATTAAAGGTTTTGCACCTATTTTTTAAATTAAGTAGTTCTAGAATTGCTAATGTTGAGATAATGAAACAAAGTGAGTTCTCAACATAGGGCAATTAAGTATTTTAGGTACTTGACCTTTTATTACTCTTACGGTTAATAAAATCATGCCTGTCTTAAGAGTGTGCAATTGAAATTGGTTATTTTATTAGTTATAATTTTTGCAGAACCAAATCTGGGCCAAATCAGTTTAAAATACAGGCACAGGAAGTAGATAGGGGCTTGCTAGATATGATTTAAAGGGCAATGAGTGTAGTCTCCCTACCCATAAAAAATCTATTTGAGAAGCTGTTCTTGAAATTAGTCTTTTGGATTAGACATTTATCACCTCTGACTAGATGGTTAAAATATAACTTGTTAGGATGGCTACTGTCAAAAAAAATAACAAAATAACAAGTGTTGGCAAGGATGCGGAGAAATTGAAACCCTTGTGCACTTGTTGATAAGAATGTACAATGGTACAGCTGCTGTGGAAAACCGTATGGTGGTTCCTGAAAAAATTAAAAATAGAATTACCATATGACCCAGCAATTCTACTTCTGAATATATACCCAAAAGAATTGAAAGCAGAATCTTGGAAAGATATTTGTATACCCACGTTCACAGCAGCATTATTCACGGTAGCCAAAAGGTGGAAGCAACAACCCAAGTATCCATCAGTGGGTGAATGCATAACCAAAACATGGTATATACACACAATGGAATATTATTCAGCCTTAAAAAGGGAGGCAGTTCTGATACAAGCAGCAACATGGATGAACCTTGAGGATATTATGCTAAATGAAATAAACCATTCACAAAAAGACAGACACTGTATGATTCCACTTATATGAGGTACTTGGCATAGTCAAATTCATAGAGACAAAAAGTAGAATGGTGGTTGCCAGGGGCTCTGGGGACGGGGGGAATGGAGAGTTACTGTTTAATGGGTATAGAGTTTCAGTTTTTTTCTTTTTTTTTTAAATTTAATTTAATTTATTTTTTATACAGCAGTTCTTATTAGTTATCTATTTTATACATATTAGTGTATACATGTCAAGCCCAATCACCCAATTCATCACACCACCACCCCCCCGCCACTTCCCCCCCTTGGTGTCCATACGTTTGTTCTCTACATCTGTGTTAGAGTTTCAGTTTTATAAGATGAAGAGTTACAGAGACGGATGATGGTGCTGGTAGCAAATTATGAATACACAGTTGACCTTTGAACAGTGTGGGGGTTAGGGACACCGACCTTCTGCTCAGTTGAAAATCCATGTATAACTTCACACTCAGCCCTCCGTATCAGTGGTTCTGCATCCTTGGATTCAACCAACCACTGATTGTGTACATGTGCAGTGAAAAAAATCCGCATGTAAGTGGACTTGCACAGTTCAAACCCATGCTCTTCAGAGGTCCACTGTATTTAATACCACTGAACGGTATAAATGTCTAAGATGGTCAATTTTATGTTATGTGACAACTTGTTGCAAGTTAGGGGTTCCTCTAGTGTCGCAGTTTTTCCTGAGGCAGTTTTACTTAACCTGTCACCCATCGAACACGTTGGCACTGATTATCATTTTGAGGTGAATGGGGCAGTTGGAGGGAGAAGAAGCAGGATCTTACATTTTGGGTGGTGTAGCTGTGTATCCTGATTTGAGGGTTTAGGAGAGCCAAGTACAGCTTAAGCATATTAGGCATCTGGAAGACTGAGAGACAGAAAGTGACCTATCTAAAAGATACATGTGCCTAGAGGATGCTCAGGTCTGCAGAATGCTATAGAGTGACTTAGCCCATAGGCTGTCCACTGCTTTGTGGGCAGATGACCTTGATGTCAAGGGGGATATATATATCTATACTTTAATTTCTCATTTCAAATTAGTTTATTGCTCACCAAATGTTTTTTGAGTTATGTGCCAGATACTATGCCAGGCACAGGGATTTAGTGGTGAAGAAAACCAGCAGAATCTCCAGTAATTTAGTAATAGAGATGTGGCATATTGTATTATTGGAGAAACAGTACACTTCAGTTTTCACCGATTAATCATGTAATTTCTTGATAATCTGGTTATTCATAAACTTGTTTATGTCCCATCCCTTTAAGTATTTGTCTAAGAACCTTTTCCTTAGTCTCTCAGAGAATACAGAGAATGTACACGTAATTTCAATTGCATATATGACTCAGTTATCTAGAGTTTGGGATAGTTTAAAGAGATTTTAAGGAGTATTTTATGCAAATCTAGTTAATAATTTATGAAGTGATGTTTTCTAATATCTCTGGCCTCACCTATGTCTTAGTGTATACTATTTGTGATCTTGTTCTAAAGGTTTGATTTGGGGGGACAGGAAATAAATATGAGGATTATTTGTTCTTTATAAGCATATAACATTTAAAGCAGTTGATTTCAAATTTTGCTTACCTTTTTTTCTAGAATGGGTTATATATAACTGAACACTGCCTAACCCTGAGAAAATGAGCTAGGATATAGTAGAATTTGGCTTTATATAATTTGGCTTTATTTATATTAAAGAGAATGCTGGGACAAGAGATATTAAAGTAGTATTGTCTGGGAAATGCTTCTGGAAAGGTATTTATATCTATTAGGTGTAAATTGTTATTTACACTTAGGGTTATGAGGGGGACATGCTGTGAAAAGCTTTTATACTAACAAGTTTTTATTATTGCCGGAAATGCTGTCCCTTTAATGTTGCTTTTCACTTGGGTGTTAGCGGCAGCCTGGGAAAGTATGAGCAAACCCTGCCTTCTGGTCAGGGACTCTTGGACCTGCTTTTATAGCATTGCTGGTAAGTGGGTGGAAGGTAGGAAGGTTGAGTCCCTAAAATTGTGAGGAGCAACACCACCTAAAGTGAGTTGTTTTTTTTTTTTAATCAGTGAGTGTTGTTTTGTCTAGAATCTGAACTATTCTAATAAAGTCGAAAACAAAGCCTTTCTCCCGCTCTCTCATTTTGTACATCTTCCTTTCAAATTTCCAAGATACTGAAGTAAATTTATAAATTTAAAGACATTTCCAAGTACTCTTTGGGAAGAAAAGAATGCTTTTATAGTATTTTGATAACCACAAAGATGCTCTTCGTTCTTAGGTACCCGCATATGGATAAATAAATGGCTAGAGGTAGAAATCAAGGCATTACAGTTTGATTTCATCAAACATTTATTCGTCTACTAGGTATTCAGGCGTTGGGTTAGGAACTGCGTTAGGATTGTGAAACACAGTTCCTACCCTCAGATTGCTCACAGTCGGGTCAAAGTTATGCAGGAACAGTATCAACCATGGCTTAGGCGCTAAGGCACAGGGATAAGGAGTACCTAACCCAGGTGTGGGAGCAGGTAGGCCAGCAAAGGCTTTCTGGAGCAGGGGATCCCTGAAGTGAGCCTTGAAGGATGAATTAGCCAGATAGAAGGCCGTACTCAAGGGAGGAAAAACAGAAAACAGAAAAGAACAGAGGTGTCGTTGAGGAACTAACTGCAAGTCGTGAAGTGTGGTAGGAGCAGAGGAGAGCAGTGGGTGGGGAGAGGGAAAGCCGGGGCTCTGGACAAGGGGGCTGAAGCCACGTTATGTGTGTTAGGTGCCTACTTAAGAGTTAGAATTGTACCCCTTGTTAGGCTGTGGGCAGTAGTTGAGGAGTTTAATCAGGGAAGTGGCATGATGAGATTTGTGTTTAGAAAGATCAAGCTCTGAGAGTAGTAAGAAGCCTGCATGGGAAGAGGGGTAGACTGAAGGCAGGGAGATAAGTAGGAGGCTGAATGCAAAATAATAAGGTCAGAACCGAATTTGTGGTGCTAGGGATGAAAAGAAAGAGCAACATTTCAGAGAAATCAAAAAGACTTGCTTCTGGTTTGGTGTGGTGTTGAGTGAGAAGGAGGAGTCTTGGAAGGACTCCAGACTTCCCATCAAATTTGAGTTTAAATCTGGACACTTCAGCTTGCTAGCTCTGGTGACTTTGGGCAAGATACTTAGCCTCACCTGGTCTTAGTTCCCTCATCTCTGCAAAGGAGATTAAAATGTCTTGAGGATGAAATGAGCTAAGAATATATGTAGTTGCCTGATAAGACACCACAGAGTAAGTTTTCAAGAACTGATACCTCTTTTACTGGTTACGAAGTTTAACCACATTTCACCAAGTAAACAAACATGGTAGAATGAGTACTAGAATCCAGGCTTCACACATACAGGGATTTTTTATCTCCTTTGCCCATTTACTGTTTTCCCCCAGTGCCTAGAATAGTGCCTGGCACATAGTAGACACTCAAACATTTGCTAAATGAATTAGTGATTCGATTTTAAGAATTTAATTTAGTTTTGGTCTTTTAAGATAGAGAAATTTGTAGGATATCTAAATGGAGATGACCATTATTTAGCATTTGGATATTTTGATCTGGAGTTCAGGAGAGATATCTGGACTGGACATAGAAATGTGGGGGTCATCAAGGTAAATGGGTGGTAATTGAAGCTATGGGATGGATTACATCACCTACAGCAAGCGTGTTGGTCAACAGGAGGCCTCGGGAACTAAGGACCGTTGTTTAACTTTTTTTAGATGTGTACCCTTTTGAAAATCTGATGAATACCGTAGATCCTCTCTGCACAGAAATGCACATAAAAATAACAAATTTCCACCAGGGTACCTGTGTGAGGAACTATATACCTTGGGTTAAGAACCTGTGGTATGCAGTAAAAAGAGGTCTGAAGATGGCACCTCAAGCAATACCAACATAGAAGGTGGGCAGAGGAAAAAGAGTAAGATGGGGAAGCGAGTTAACAGGAAAAGAGGAAAATCAAGAAAGACTCAGAATAAGAGTTTCATTTGAAGCTGAGAGTAAGAGTTTCCAAAAGGAGGGAGTGCCAAATGCCACAGACAAGTCAAAGAAGATATAACATGTCCATTGATTGACTTTGGCCATCAGAGGTCTTTGGCGACTTTAATAAGATCCATTTCCGTTGAGTGGTATGGGGGAAAGGAAGCTGGAGTTCTGGGGATTACATGGAACACTGAGGAAACAATGAAGACATTGAGACAACTAGGAGAAGTTCCTTCATTTGTTTATTTAGTAACATATTTATTGAGTACCTACCATGTATCAGGCACTGTGCTGGAAGCTGGAGGTTGATCCACAAGGGTGGATGTGGTCTCCTCCCTTAGCTGACGTTCTTATTGTCTGTTTGCCTGCCTACCTCCCCAGCCCCCTCACTCCTGCCCAGAAAATGCCCTGAAATGCGTTTCTCCTTGGTACACCACTGGGCACACTCAGCCACCAGGGGCCTCCAGTTGTTATGCTGGGTCAGATCCGGACTGTTCAATTGCTCTTCTCTCACTTGGGCACGAGGGAGCAGATTGTCCTCTATAACACCACCCTTTAAAGTCAGGGATGCGCGTCAAAATATCCTTGAGTTCGTGCAGTGCTCACTATGATCAGTGAGTTGATGAAAATTATTTTAATACTTTTTTTTTCACTTTTAGCTCACACTAACTCTTTCTTGTGGTAGTGACTTTTGTAAGTTTATTATTTGCAGTATAAAACAGTGGTCCTAAATGTAGAAAAGAGGCATGAATACCAGGCCTAGGGAAACCTTTATCCTAGTCCTAGACTTTTTGCATGTGGGAATCCCTCATTTTTATTTAAAAAATCTCTTCTTGGGGCTTTGTTGTCTTTCCATACGTATGGAGGTTTGCAAGCTTCAAGACAGCCATGGCTTTCATAAGGCTACCATGTGTGTGAGTGTGAGTGAGTGAGTGTGTGTGTGTGTGGTGGGGAGTGGGGGACTCTGTCTTGGTGCTTCTGGTTTTTTGCCCCTAGCACTATTGTGGACCAGCGGATTCAGAGAATGGTATACAGTGATTCTCAGTTTATTTCTTATATTAGAACTGAAAGCGTAAATAATTATCCCATAAATATGATTTAGATTTTCCCAAAAGCACACTGCATTGCCCCTGCTTCCAGTGAAACTCGCCTACCTCTTTTCTGCTTCCTCACTTTGTCTTTAAAATTTTTTGACTGCATTTTATCTCCAAATTGGCTTTTCAGTTGCAAATTCAGAGAATGTAATATGTTCTATCTTCCAGATCATTTCTAAAAATGTTAAATAAGAACAAGTTCAGAACCAATCTATTCCTTTTCTCTTAATGTTTTTTTCTAATGTTTAAAGATCCCATTCTTTTGTACATATTTCTTTACACGTACAGGTTATACTAAAAGTATACGGATAGCTGTAAAATGCCCAGAACAGTGCCTGACATATTGTAGGTACTCAGTAAATAGCAATGACTGTGCCGGTTTCTCCAGGCTCTCCAGATTGTTTGGTAGTTCCTGTGTTCTTTTCAGAATTGTTAAAATGCTTATTAATTTGGATGGGAGCATGATGATGTTACATCAGCAATGTGCCAACCAACATTATTATACGGCACATTTTTTTAAAGCTTGGTTATACATTTTGCCAAATAATCCTCATTGAGACAGCAAAAACTTAAGTATTCTCGGTGTGATTTGTGATTTTTAATTTTGATTTCTTTATGTGTTTATTTTAAAAATAGAAAGCTCAATTTTGGAATTAATCTCTTTGCTCTTCAGGTAATCTATTAGAGATTATAACATAAATATAGCATAACTTAAAATATATAATAAAACCTTTAGAATAGGATCTTATTTATTAGAATACTAAAAAATTAGAAAATCTTTATTTTTATGAGACAAACATCATAAACTCATCAAACATTCACATAGGTTACTTTATTTGAATATATAATAATAGAAAGTAGGGAGATATGACATTTATATTCAGAGGTCAAAGACTTTTCCAAGATCACTTGTAAAGAGCAGAATTATGACTTTGACCAGGACTTCTGAACTGAATCACACCTTTATGCTTTTTTTCATTATGACTTTTTACTAAGAGAAGTTAAAAGAAACTCTTACATTCAGTAAACATTCTCCCAAACCTCCTGTGTCTATAGCACTCTATAGTAACAATGACTAGTTATAGTAATGACACATGTCCAGTGTGTGTACAAGAAAGGGTTTATGTTTTTCAATGGAGGCTGAGATGCAGAAGGCTGGGGAACGCAAAGGGTAAATTCTCAGTTAATCAGAATTTTAAATGAAGCTGGAAGCCTTGAGCAGCCAAATTTGTATCCACCTTAAGCTTCTTAAGCAGTCATGTTTGTAGACACCTTTTTCAGAATCCCCAGGTTTTTTACAGTAGAAAAAAAGAAGCACTTAAATTACCTCCCTCCTCTCTTTTTGTACTTTGCAGTCATTAGACTAGCTTAGGGCAAGCAGTTTCTTGCATATTTCCATTCCTTGAAAACCTTCCAGTCAGCCCATCATTGAGCAGCTCTTCTCGTCTTTTATTACATCTGCTGCATCTATAAACTGTACATCAGTGGAAATTTTTTTTAATAGTTTCTGTTTCGCTCCTTATTTATTATCAGGTATTCTTAGATGGAACGTTTTAAATCTGTACTTACTATGGTAAGCTGCTGTGAATACTTCCCGTGCCATATAATGAATGCCACCATCGGAGAAACTCTTTAAAATATGCGGGCACATGGCGCCTGCCCTTCCCTCTCTCCCCCCCTCCTTCCCTCCTCCCCTCACACACACACACACACACACACATACACACACACGCGTGCGCAAAGCACACACCAAACTGCCATTCTCCGGCAGGCCTGTTTCTGGAGTTGGGAGATGTCAGCCTGCCGGGAGCGGGTGGGAGGAGGAGGAAGAGGTGGGGCTCTACTCTGATTAATTACCTTAGGCATTCGGGGGTGGGGCTTCCTTCAGCCATCTGCCTGAGATATGGGAGGGAGCTGGAGAAAGAAGGAGGGGGAGAGACTGCCAGAGAGGAAGAGAAAAGAAAGGAAGAAACACTAGAAAGAAAAAGGAAGGGAAAACGGGATAAAGGGAGAACAATCACCCACCCTTTAAGAGCTAGACTTGGGGGGGGGGGAGGGGGGTGGAAAGCAAGCTGTGGAAGGTGTGCCCCAGCACGACCGCGTTGAAGTGTTCATCATCTGTTCCATTTGGTTTATGGAGAAAAAGAAAATGGTAACTCAGGTAAGATCTGTGTTTCCTCCGTGCGTTTCTTTTCTCGTTTCTGAGATCTAAATAAGATGGGGGGGGCATAGTCACCAGAGTTTTAATTATTATTGTCTTTTTAGAAAGGGCCAGAATTATTGTTATCAGCTGGAAAGTGTTAGTCTGTGCCTGTTGTGAGTCCGTGTGTGTGGTGTATCCGTATCCTTTTTTCTCTCCGCTCCCTTAGCTCCATAGCAGATTCCTGTTTCCTGTACTGTGCAGCTGTAGCTCAGGAAAGACCCTGTGGGGATTTGTCTACCTCTTTGTCTTGGTTCTGAGAAGAGGGAGGGAGAGAGAGACTGCAGAGGTAGGAAGAGATTCTTGTAGACTGCCAAAAAGAGGGGAGAGGGATTGACTTCCTTTTAAGAATTGCAGAAGAATTTGTGTTATAAGGAAATCTGATTCCTGATTCGCTTTGGTTTCTCAGAATTGGCAATGGACTTGCAGTTTTGCTGCCTTTGCTCTAAATGGCTTATTAAAAATGAAGGCTAGAAAAATGTTTCATTTTCATGTCTTTGTTACTGGCAAAGACTGTTTTCCATGAGAACATAGAAGCATCCAGGTGCAGCAGAGGCAGGTAGAGCCCTCCCTGGCAGAAGAACAAGTCTGAATATATAAATGACCATCACACGGGTATTAAAAGACATCTGAAGGAGAGGGAGTAGGAAATGGAAGACCTCTCCCTCTCTCTCTCTCCCTCTCCCTCTCTCTCTCTCCCTCTCTCTCTCTCCCTCTCCCTCTCTCTCTCTCTCTCTCCCTCTCCCTCTCTCTCTCTCTCTCTCTCCTCTCTCTCTCTCTCTCCTCTCTCTCTCTCTCCTCTCTCTCTCTCCCTCCCCCCCGCCCCCCACCGCACCTCTCTCTCTCCCCCTGTCTTTGGTTATACCAGGCAATATCTGCATTTTAGCAAGTCATTCCTGACAAATGGAAAGGTGAATACTCTTCCCCAATTTCCCCTGGTGGTGCTATTTTTCTTCTTGGCACCCTTCTGTATGTTCCTTTTCCCTTTTTTCTTTATATATAGGTTGAGAGGAAACGATGAGACTGTGATTTATCAATGAGAATCGTTTGCATTGTGGAACGTTCATGTCCTTTAGTCTCAGACTTAAGATCAGTTTCACTCCAGGCTTTTATGCTCTGTAGGGAAATTTCATCACTGGACAGTGCTTTCCTTTTAAGGAGGTTGCCCCCCCCCTTTTTTTTTTTTTGTATTCGCTCATCTCTTTTCCTAAGTCACCACCGGAGGGCGAGAGAGTCAACTGGCTATCTGGATAGAGGCATCATTTTAGGAGCTGGAACCCTGTTCTGTTAAATGTTATATAATGCCCCGCAGTGCTGTTTGGAAGGAGGTAAAGCATTAAGGAGATTTTCCCAGCATGACCGAGAGGAAAGGGAAGTTTCAAAGAATATGTCTTTCCGTAGTAATTTTTCAGCAGATCTGAGTTTGGAGATTATTAAGAAACCCCTCCCTCTTCTGGAAAGTGGAGAAACCCTTGAAATATTTTCTCTTCCACTTCTTATCCCTTCATCGTCAGCCCGATTAACTCTTTTGAAATATTGCTTTACTTTTTAAAAAAGAGAAAACATGTTTTTGGCTTCTCTTTGTTGCTTGGGAGACGATACTTCTTAAACTTGGAGCCCTCGTTCAGTTTTCATTAACTGACCATATTAGAGGGTACCAGCTCTCTTCTTTCTCAGCTATTACTGGAGCCTTTTCAACTACTTGACTTTTCATTGTATATATTTTTAAATCAGTGAAAGAGTTATCTAAACTAGGACTTCTTATAATCAGAGGTTTTCCGTGGCCTCTTGGAGCCTGTCCCCTTAGTTTCTAGAGCAACTGAGTAAATGTGTGCAAGCCCAAGTTCGAATGCACAAGCATTTGCACACTTAATATCTTGGTCTTAATAATAAGTATTTAAGGAAACTATAATTTTAGGAATGAAGCAGAAGAGATAAATAGAAACTGGAAAGAGGGAGTTGGGGGAGGTTAAGAATTCTAATAGGTAAGTGAAAATCATTATGATTTTCTCAGTGTGTGTGAATGCTGAAGGAAACAAGGAACTCATTTTTGCCCATCCTGAATTTATACAAATGGAAAGTATAGAATGTCAAACTTGTGAATTTTCAATATTCCAGCATGTTTGTTTTTTGTATATACTTTCTATGTTAATGTAACATACATAAAATAGCAAGATAGGCCCAATCTTTATTTGTCCTATGGTTTTGTTTTGTTTTTTTTTTGGTGGGGGGGTAGTTTTTGGTTTTTTGAGCCAGACGTCAAATCCCAATATTTGATAATGATCTGTCACATAAACTTTCTGAATAGAAAATTTCTGCGGTGTTCAGGGTTCAGTTATCAAAGTTAAACAGTTTATTGTGGTATTTAGTATCTTAACAAGTATATTAAGAAAAGTATTTAGATATGTTTTCATAATTTTGTCACCTAGGTTCTTTGCATCTTTGATCTTAACATTTCTATATCCCGTGGTTTCCATCGCTCACTTGGTGGAAGAAGGTGAAGGGCCTTCAGTGGATGACATTTTCATCACATTTAGATCCATATCTGTAGCTACACGGTGTACACACATTGTTACTATATATGCTCTGGTTTTATAAGGCCTGTTTTTGGTTTATAAGGCTCTGTTATTTACAGTAAGTTATCAGAGTTTTGCTTTAAAAAAAAAGCAAATGGCAATTTAATTACAGAATTCTAGTATAGTAGACAAACATGCTCATGTGACTTTTTAAAAAATAACTTTAGGTTTATCTGTCATTCCTGTATATGTTATAGGAGTATTTTACTGAGGTACTCTCTTCTTTCAGAGCATGTGAACCAAATTATTGCATCTCCTCACATCTGTGAAAATAACAATGTGGAATAAAAGGAAGGAGAAGAGATACATTCTTGTAATATGTGTCAAATTAGACAAAGTTGTAAATGACTTCAACTCCAATTAATAAGGAAAGGTTATACTATTTGTTGTTGAAAGGGAAAGTATACTAGGCAGAGAGGAAAAGATTTTACAGTGTGGACGTTAAAGAAAATTTTTGTTCTCTACTATAGCGTAAGACTGCCAGTTTCTGTGGAACACAAAGCCCTTCCTTTCTTGGACAGCTCAGTGCTTTGCTGGCATTTTCTTCAAAATCTGTTTTCCATCAGGACCAAGAGGAGGGAAGGTGTTAAGAATAAGGGAGGTTAGAAAGGGGGTTGCTGTTCCTTTAAATAGTGCAGGGAGCCCAAGTGGCAGCAGGCCACTCCGGAGTGTATTCTTTTGTAATGAATCACCAGTTCTATTGTCTGCTACCTCCACTCTTTGTAGCTGGAAGGCCGAAGTCTTTTACCTGAGCTGTGGCCAGGTCCCTATTCGTTCCAGGGTGGCTGGGAGGAGAGAAGAGGGAGGGTATTTTATGCTTTAATTAAAGACCGGTAAGAGAACAGGTATGTTTTGCTTTGTTTCATTTTCTATTATCCTTTCTGGTTTTGTTTTTGTTTTTTTGAAATGAGTTGGAGTAGGGAATCTTTTCTGTGATTTTGCTAAGCGTATCCCATTTTCTGTGCATTTTGAAAGTCCTCAGTGATTATTTAGTCTCCATTTTGTGGCAGTGCTTTCAAGTGATTCCATTGGGTTGCCAGCCAGGTCCCCCCGAGCCCATCCCACCCTTCATCCACAGAGCTTCAGCCCACACTGTTGGCTTTGGCTCACTTCCACTTTCTGTGGGCTGCACAGGACTCTGGGAAGTTGGGGGGTAGGCGGAGATTGGGTTTGAGGCTAATTTATGTTCCTTTACAATGAACCAAAAAAAGCCTCACTTTTTCCAGAGCTTTGGTTTCTTTCTGAATTCTTCTACATTGCTCCTTATCTTCAGTTATAACCATTTCCTTGCCAAGGCCAAGACTGGCTCTTGAAAAATATTGCTATTCTAAAAATTACTCAGTTCCCCTGAAAAGATACCCAGAATTCCATATAAATCTGAGCAATTTTGATTTACTAAATGGTTTTTCTTCCCAGTCACCTCCCATGCCCCAAAACACACACCTTTTTTTGGCTCCTTCCCTTTATTTTTTTCCTTTATCTTTCTTCTTAGTTTTGTAGTCGAGACTAGGAAAGCTTAGTGTTTGACAAACTGCTATTCAGGATTGTATTGCTACCGAGGACACCTCCATGTTGAAAGGGAAATGACACTCCTCACCCCTCTCAGTGGCTTAGCTCAAAGTCCTGGTTGTGTTCCTCCAGTTTTTTGTTCTTCCCTGAAAATTTTCAAACTCACATCCAAAAGATCGCCATATGGGAACAATCTCATTTCTCTTTTGACTTCTGGTTCGTGGACTACTCACATTTTAACTTCTCTTCACATAATACCTTACCTTGGTTTGTTTCTTGGGCATCTGTATGTGATTGTCATGGTAATGATACAGCCCCACAGCCCTCGAGCATCCTTTTGGTGTACAGTTCCTCTCTGGAATCTGGCATTGTTGATATCTCAAGCATTCCCTTCTGGAATCATAATTCCTCACTTTTTTCCCCCAACATTCCAAAACCACTGTCAAATCTTTCTTAAACGTTTCTAAACAATACTTCATATGTGAAATCTAACAAACACAAATGGAATGCTCCCCTGCAGTAAATGCTTTGTTGTTTCCAATGTAGCAACTTCATTATTGGGTTTGGATGCTCAACTTCCAAGCAGAAATGTTTCAGTCTGCCATCATGATGTATCATTTCCATTTCCCAGATGTGCAGATGTCCCTCTATTACTAGTAGAATGATTAAGTTCAGGAAATCTTGGAGTCAAATAATTCATTAGAGGTCATTGCCAGAGTGAATCATTTACAGTGCAGGTCTGATTTTGCCACCCCTGTGCTTTAAACCTTCCATTTGTTTCCCTTCAGACCCCAGTGTCCTCACTCTGGTCTCTGAGGCCCTGAGTGACCGGGAACCTGGCTGACTCTCCAGCCTTATCTCCTGCTGCCCTTCTCTTCCCATGTTCTGCTCCGGTGGGTGACACTGGCCTCTTCGCTATTCCTTCTAACACACCTTGCATCTTCCTGCTCAGAACCTTTCCTTCTGTTTTTCTTTTAGGTGGAAATGCGCATCCCCCAGGCTCTCAAGAGTTCTTCTTTGACCTTCCTATCTCAACTTGAATTCCCCAATTGTTCCCTATTCCCTTAACCTGCTTTTTCTTCACTTAATCACTGATATTAGTGTTTGTCATTACTCTTTATTTGCTTGTTTATTATCAGTGCTACCCCACCCCTACAAAGAATGTAAGTTCTGTGAGGCAGGGACCTTTGTCAGCAGTCTCTTGTATTCCCGGTGTCTAAAACTGTGCCTGGCATGTGGTCAAAATAATAGCTAATCAGCTAATCTTTATATATGATGTATTACTATCAGGTACTGTGCTAAGCACTTTACCTACATTAACTCATTGAATCCTCTCATCAACCCTATAATTATCCCCATAGGACAGAAGAAGAAACTGAGGCATATTACGCTTACATAACTTGCCGCAATTTATAAGCTACTAAGAGATGTTGTGGGGATTCATATCCACAGACTGGCTTGGGAATCTGTACCCTTAACCACTGTGCTCTAGTGCCCCTTGTAGGCATTACATATTTATTTAATACTTGCTGACTGTGTGAATGAATGAATATAGTTGAGACTCTCTTATTCACTTCTGGAATTTCCAATACTTGTAATAACAAGGAATTCACTATAGAATAAAATGAATTTATTTTTCTAATATTACATAATAATAATAGATAACATTATAGAGTATATATTATGCATTAGGCACTGTCATCAGTGCCTTATGTAATTCCTTTCAGCAGCCTTATAAGTACTGTTAACGTCCATATTGTAGAACTTAGGAAACAGGGATACAGAGGGGTTAAATAACTTGGCCAAGTTGACAACATCAGGATTTAAACCCAAGGAGTTTGGCTCCAGCTTCCCTGTTCCTAACCACCACTAATAATTACTGTTATTGAAATAACCTTTTGTTCTTGCATACCACTTTGTACCAATTTTACATACAAATCACATTTACATACAAACAGTTGTTGTATTCATATCATATGTCACTTGTCAATCTCTTTTTGAGGTAGGTGGTGTTTTTGCCACCCCTCCCCCACCCCCACCCTTACGATAGACTTTGACATTCAAGAGGTCAAGCAACCTTGTAGTTCTGGGAACAGACAGGGATAGGTTCCAAATATGAGATCCATTTAATTCCAAATTTGCATACTCTTCCATTATACTACACCTCATAGGTAAAGAGTTCCACTGTTGGCTGTTACAAAGTAGAAATGTTTTCCTTATGGTGAGCTAAAATCTGTTTTCATTATTGTCTTCTCATTGTTTCTAGTTCTGTCATCCAGAGTCACATGGAGTGGTTAATCTCTCTTCCTCATAAAACCCAAGTATTTGAAAATAACTGCTAAGTGTTCCCTTCAATCTTCTGTTCTCAGTACTCATCTTACCTACCTCCTTGAATTATTCCTCATAGATATGAAACCATATGGTTTCTATAGTCTTTACTGTTCTGGACTAATTATGACAATTTATATGAATGATTTATCATTTATATCCAATTACTAAGTAGTTATGAGTATTATTAGGTATCATATCTTTGTTATAAGTTTTGTTTTTTGATAGCATGTTGTGTTTACTCAGTTTTCGTAGTCTATTGACCATGCAGTGTTGTCAGCAATTTATTTATTTATTTATTTATTTATTTTTGGCTGCGTTGGGTCTTCGTTGCTGTGCGTGGGCTTTCTCTAGTTGTGGCGAGCGGGGGCTACTCTTCGTTGTGGTACACAGGCTTCTCGTTGCGGTGGCTTCTCTTGTTGCAGAGCACGGACTCTAGGGCGCGTGGGCTTCAGTAGTTATGGCGCATGGGCTTAGTTGCTCCACAGCATGTGGGATCTTCCCGGACCAGGGCTCGAACCCATGTCTCCTGCATTGGCAGGCGGATTCTTAACCACTACGCCACTAGGGAAGCCCTTGTCAGCAATTTATAACTTCAAAATAAGAGTATATTACGCTCAACTCTTAAGTAGAATATTGTTTTTCTTCTCCATTTTAAAGCATGCTGTCAGCTGATTGGCAAGAATCTACTTGCCTTCTAACTTTTCTAGGTCTTGCCCAGATCCCTCAAAGGTTACTAACACTGAAATTTTCACTTTTTAAACTTATTTTTTAGAAATACTGTTTTGAAGATGCCAGTTGGACCAACAGATGATATATTAAAAATCAGCAAAAGTAAATTTGATCACCTCTCTTGAGATGTTGAAATTGTATCAAAAAAGAGTGTTGAAGAGCCCAAATTGGGAATTATAGAGTCTTTTAAATCAGTAGCAATAGTAAATCATGATCTTATTTTTCTATTGAGAATAGACGTAAAACACAACCAAAAAATAAATTAAACCCTTGAAAAATATTCTGATTTAACAATCCATATTATAAATCAAATACCTTAGAAATAGCCTTAGATTAGCTTGCTTTGGCATATTATTCTTTTCATCATTCCTCTTGAATTTTTTCAAAGGGCTATCAGTTTCAGAATATTAGAATAACATTTCTAATTTAATTAATGGTCCAGGAAATAAGTATAGCTAGACTGCTGTTAACAGAAGGAAATACAGTTTTAAAAATTATAACTTGAAATCATATAACTGGAGATATTTAATTCATTTAGAACTGCAGGATAAAGTTCTGCAAGCAAAATTTGATATTTCATATATAAAGGAATAGTTAAGAAAATATGGAAATGGAAATCAATAATTACTTTATGAAATTAAAAAATAATACTTTTATATCCACAAATAATGTAACTAGTCTTTTATCTAATATTGTATGAGATTTCTTATAAGAACTTCTGAACAGATAAGCTGAGACTTAATTGAAGGAGATGAGATTTTGAAAGACTCCTAACTTAGAGCAGAAATCCATAAACTTTTTCCATTAATGACTAGATAGTAAATATTTTTGGCTTTGCAAGCCACGCTGTCTCCGTTATAACTGTTCAGTTCTGCTGTTGTAACAAGAAAGTAGTCATCGATGATACATAAGTGAATGGGTGTGGCTATGTTCTAGTTAAACTTTATTTTTTTTTAACATCTTTGTTGGAGTATAATTGCTTTACAATGGTGTGTTAGTTTCTGCTATGTAACAAAGTGAATCAGCTGTACATATACATGTATCCCCATATCTCCTCCCTCTTGCGTCTCCCTCCCACCCTCCCTATCCCACCCCTCTAGGTGGTCACAAAGCACTGAGCTGATCTCCCTGTGCTATGCGGCTGCTTTCCACTAGCTATCTATTTTACATTTGGTAGTATATATAAGTCCATGCCACTCTCTCACTTCATTAGTTAAACTTTATAAACACTGAAATTTTAATTTCATATTACTTCCGTGTGTCACAAAATATTCTTCTTTTGAATTTTTTCAACTATTTGAAAATGTAAAAACCACACTTAGCTTTCAGGTTGTACAAAAACAGGTGGTGGGCCAGCTTTGGACCAAAGCCATAGTTTGCCAACCCCTGATTCAGAGGGATGCAGTCCTCCCTGGTTTTTAGTAGAAGGAAGGTTTTCCCATATAGCTTGATGACAGGGACACAGTTTCTAGCAGCTTTAATGGGTCATCTTGGATCCCCGTTAGGGTGAAACCCCGACTTGCTCTCTCATTTTTCCTCCCAGAAAATTTGAAGATTCTTTTCCTTTTCTCACTTGCGTTCTCCCTCCACTCTACCCCCAAATCTGAACCACTTGCAATTCCGCAAATATGCCATATTTTGTACCTTACTGCTTTTCATGTATTTCTTCATATATTATTTTTCATGTATTATTACTTTGGGCCAGAATACCTCTTTCGCCCACATGAATAATTTCTTGCCTTAAAGATTTAGCTTAGACTTCACTAACTTCAGAAAGCTTGCCCTGTCTCATAGAGTTGTCCCTTTTTTGTGCTTCCTTGGCATTGTATATGTATTGTTCTCTTAGTCCATAGTATGTATTACTGTAATTGTGAATACATTTGTCTGTTTTTTCCATCAGACTGTAGTTTCTTTCAGGATTGGGACTATATTGCCAGTGTTTATTATTGTATCTGGTTCAATTTAGTTTGTAATAATACTTCTTGATTGAATTAATGAACTTTAACTTGTTAATTCATGACAAGTGCAAAACCAGAAGAGTTAAATTGGGTAGTCACATATATTCTGGTGCTTATTACTTAAATCAAGTAATACTTAAAATATAATGTCATTTTGGAAATGGATGCTTTATTTGGTTAGAAGAAAGGAGGATTTTAGAGCAAACAGCTATTTGGGGAACACACAAATCTCTTGTAGATGTTCCAGTGGAAGGCTACATATATCCAGAAGATAGAATGTGGGTAAGTGGCATAGGAGCTCTGGCCTTCTGAGAAGTCAAGAAAGAGGGAAGAAGAGAGAGCATGACTCCAACAAGGGTGGAAGGGCAAAGAAAGTGAAAAGGTAACAGTGAAATTTTAGGGACTGGCAACCCATAATAAGTATACCAAATGTGGTATATTGGCTACAAACCATCCCCCTCTCTCCTTTTCCTTCCACTCAAGATGACCAGGAGTAGATTCTTTTACAAAGTTGTCAGCAGGGGGGAGTGGGGGTGGTGGGCGGGGGAGGGATAAATTGGGATTAGCAGGTAGATACACACTACCATATGTAAAACAGTTAAACAGCAAGGACCTGCTGTATAGTACAGGGAACTCTACTCAACATCTTGTAATCTGTAATGGAAAAGAATCTGAAAAAGAATATATATGAGACTGAATCAGGCTTCCCTGGTGGCACGGTGATTGAGAGTCTGCCTGCTGGTGCAGGGGACGGGGGTTCGCGCCCTGGTCTGGGAGGATCCCACGTGCCGCGGAGCGGCTAGGCCCGTGAGCCACAGCTGCTGAGCCTGCGCGTCTGGAGCCTGTGCTCCGCAACAAGAGAGGCCACAATAGTGAGAGGCCCGCGCACCGCGATGAGGAGTGGCCCCCGCTTGCCACAACTGGGGAGAGCCCTGGCACAGAAACGAAGACCCAACATAGCAATCAATCAATCAATCAATAAATGGATCTTTAAAAAAAAAAAAAAAAAAAGACTGAATCACTGTGCTGTACACCTGAAACTAACACAACATTGTAAATCACCTATACTTCAATTTTTAAAGAAGCTATCAACACCGATATATATTAGACCATAATCATTCCATGTCATTTTCAAAGCTTGCTGTTCATTGCTAAGACTAAAGTCTTTTTTACTCTCTGTGTATTTCCTTTAGGTAGTTTCTATTGTGGTGTTATTAAGTGTGTACTGATCTTTTCTTCCTTCTGCAGTGTCTAATCTGTCATTAGTCCAATCCAATTTTTTTAAGCTCAGACAATACAGTTTTTTTTGTTGTTGTTTTTTATTTTTGTTTTTTTTTAAATTTTTGGCTGCATTGGGTCTTTGTTTCTGTGCACAGGCTTTCTCTAGTTGCAGCGCATGGGGGCTACTCTTCGTTGCAGTGCGTGGTCTTCTCATTGCGGTGGCTTCTCTTGCTGCGGAGCACGGGCTCAAGGCACACGGGCTTCAGTAGTTGTGGTGCATGGACTTAGTTGCTCCGCGGCATGTGGGATCGTCCCGGACCAGGGCTCGAACCTGTGTCCCCTGCATTGGCAGGCGGATTCTTAACCACTGTGCCACCAGGGAAGTTTGACAATATAGTTTTCATCTCTAGAATTTTGATGCGGATCTTTTTTATATCTCTTAACATGCTTTTACATACAGTTTTTTTGAACATATGGAATACAGATGTTTTAATGTCCTTGTCTGCTAATTCTAACATCTACATTCATTCTGGATCAGTTGCAATTGATTGATTTTTCTCATCATCATGGGCTGTCTTTTTCTGCTTCTTTGAATGCCTCGTAATTTTTGAATGGATGCCAGACATTGTGAATTTTACCCTGTTGTATGCTAGATGTTTTTTTTTTTTTTCTGTAAATATTCTTGAGCTTTGTCTACAACACAGCTGAGTTTCTTAGAAATAGTTTAATTCTTTCAGGACTTATTTTTAAGTTTTGTTAGATAGGACCAGAGCTGTGTTTAGTCTCCGGTTAATTTTTCCTCACTATTGAGGCAAGACTCTTCTTAGTACTGTAACTGATGCTTTTTAAATGATCAGATTTTCCACTCTTGTTTTTGGGAACAGGCTCTATTCCTGACACTGTGTGAGTTCCTAACACTATTCTCTTCAGCTCTTTCTCACATATTATGCAAGTAGTTTCTCACATACTCTTATTATTTAACTGAGTACTTGAGGGGAACCCTCTGTAGATCTTCAGAGTTCTCTCTATGCAGCTGTCTCTCCTGTGGTGCTCTCCCCTGTGACCTCTAGCTGTCTTGGCTTCCCTGGACTTGACGCTTTATCTCCTCAACTCATGAAGACCACCAGGCTCTGCCTGGTTTCTTCTCTGTGCCACAGTCTGGAAACTTTCTAAAAACTCACCTTGGTTTTTCCCATCTCAGGAATCACTGTCCTTCTATGCCTACTGTACAGTGCCTTGAGTGCTATTATTTCATGTATTTTGTTCTGTTTTTTAGTTGTTTGAGGTGGCAAAATAAATCTGGTCCTAGTTACTCCATCCTGATTGGAAGCAGTTATGCAGACATTATCTGGATCTGGAACCAAATTCTTAAGCGTTGAATGAGATCCGGCGGTGGAATAATTTCAGGGAGAGTCTAGGACTGATCTAATCAAAGGCAAAAATAGTTCTTTAACAAAAATACATGGACAAGATCACAGGAAAAATAGGGTTTCTGTGTTTTTGTAGTTGAGCTTGATTTGTGGTCTGTTGCAGAAAAGGAGAAAGATCCTTTTCTCCTGTGGGTTACCTATCATTGCAATTCTAACACAATAGAGAGGGAGAAAAGTCAAAGTACCATCTGCTCACTTCAACAGTGTAGAAGTTAGGGGGCACTTTGGATGAGCATTGATCTAAAATTTATGAAACTTTAGAAAGCCTTTGGTAAGCAACATTTAGACTTTCAGCCATTGTTATTTAAATGGTTTTCAGGTTATCTAGACATTTCAGCGGGTAAGGGCGCTATGTAACTAAACATGTACATACTAGAGAAAGTGGGTGTCATGACACTGTTTGGAGCTTTCTTAAGTTGAAATGGTTGCCTGTTATTTGCTAGTGTAGCAACTGTGAACAGAAGTTCAGCCGAATATATTCTTTAAAGTTTTCTCTCTTGAGGAACCAGGAGACATTTTTGAAAAACTGGGAATGTGTGTGTTTTGTTTGGGTAAATTTCACTTAGCCTATGTTTTATATAAAGCCTTTAGTACAAAGAATGTGGAACCCCTCCACCCCATGTTGGTATTGATGTTACTGTTTGTGTAAAAAAGAACTTGAACTTTAAAGTTATAACTCAACTATTAGGTTTATATTGTGGACTATATATACTTTTCCCCTTGTTCCTTCTTCCTTCACAATAGGTAGTTATTATCTCTACTACTTTTTTTTTTTAGCAAAGAGTTTTGTATACATGATCTCACTTAATTCTTGTAGGTACCCCATTAGGTAGCTGTCCTTCTCATTTTACAAATAAAAATATTGAGGCATTGAGAGGTTAAGTAACTTGTCCACAGGCACACAACTGTACATGACAAAACCTGGGTTTGAACCCACACTTAGCTTATTCCAAAATTTATGCTATTTCTACCCTTTTTTAATGATAGCCATTATATTAAGTATAGTATGAAAGATATCGGCCTTAATATTTATTTAACTCTTTCTTTACATAAGAAAAATCTCTGTAACTCACCTTTAGCCAGAACCTTGAGAAATGTCTGCTGATTTTCTTGGAGCCTTAGGTTCCTCTGGGATAAGTGCAGAATTGATCAATTTGACTATTCTATACATAACTTTCATTTCCTGAAATTTTATCTCAGCACAGAGCTTTTACAGTTTGATGGTTTAGTATTTCATATGGGAGCATTTATGCAGGGTAAGAGAGAAATCAAAGCATTGGCTCATTTGAGCAGCTCTTAGCCACTTTGGGCAAGGGAACAGATAAGCTGTTTAATGGCACTTTGTTACAGAAGAAAACACAGTTTCACATGGTAATATACCTAATGTTTCTTCTTTTTTACTATATTCTGTCCCTTGGGTAAGGCCTCTTTATCACAGAATCAGATTCTTAGAGCTGTAATGAACTTTATTTTACAAATCAGGATATAGAACCCAAGAGGAAGTGAGTTGTCCAAGGTCATACAGCAGAATACGGCAGAACTGGAGCTAGTTCTCCATCTGATATTCTTCGTACTGTCAGAACATCTTAGAAAGTCCAGACTTTTAAATAAGATGTTTAGTCTATAGAGGCTAAAATATCAAACCCTTACGCTCCCCATTCCTAAAGGGGAAAATATTAAAATGAGTAAAAAGTTAAACTCATATATCATGGGCATTCTTTGCTGGAAAATTATTCTTGAATGAAGCTGGATAGTCTAGTTGATATGATAATGAAGTTCTAAATGAGAAAGATTATAACTAAGAAGAAATAAATATGCCCTTTGATTTTTTTTTTTTTTTTTAAGTATGCTTGAAGATTTTCTGTTTTTGTTTGGTTATTGAGCATTTGACTTGGCTTGAAAAGATAGGAAATGTGAAATGAAATCCGGGAATGTTTTCATTACCGAGCAACCATTGAAGTATATAGACAGCTGCTTTTTGGTGCTCTTAGGAACTGATTTTAGGTCTCCGCTCTCAGTTTTCTGCATGCCACCTTTCTTGAGTTGCATCATATCCTCCCTTATTCTGAGATAGGTTTTCCTGGTTAGTAGTAGTGACAGTTTCTTTATGATAGCTTTTTTCATGACTTCTCCCAACGTAGGAGTCTAATTTCTTTTCTAGGTTTATTTGTCTCATTTTGATAAAGGATTAAATATTGCAGCCACTAGTTTATATTTCATTGCTATTCCTGAGGGGTCAGAGTCTGTGGCTTCCCTTATTGATCTATATGTTAGAGATCAATAGGGTGACAGGAAATGTTTTCCTTCCTTTAGACTGCGTTCCGATCTTGACCACTATTACATTTGTGAAGAAGGAGGGAGATGAAGAGTTAGGCATTCTAATTGGTAAATACTTGATTTTTGTTTTGTTTTATTTTCTGAGAGTGATTAGACCCTTGAAAGTCTTGTTTTGTCAGGACTTAGAATAATGTTTAGCACATAGTGCTGGGTGTACTTGTACATGGCACTTGGGCTATGACTCGAAGTACACATTTAGTTCTGACCTTCTTTGGGTTTCTTTACTTCCTGTAATCTAAATGTATCTAATTTACTAAAGCATAAGTACAAAGGCTGTTTCTAGAATTGTAGTAAATACTTTTCATCTTCCTTTAAGCTTCTCTAATTTGCTTTTAATAAGTCTTAGTGTTGTTGAAGGGTTATTTTAAAGAAACATAGAAGTTCATTAATACATGTCCTTTCTCAAAATGAAAAAGGAACCTGGAATTCTGGAATTTACTTATGGTTGAAATCTTTTCCAGAAAATACATTATAACTTCTGGGTCAGGATGATAGATAATTTTACTTGCCTTCTATCTCTTGTAAGACTCCACTGAAATAACAATATAGAAGTACAAAAAGAAATAAACCAGGAACAGCAAATAGAAAAGGGTGAAGAGTGATGTTACTAATAAACAAGAGAGTTAAACAAATTTCTGGAAAAGATAAAGCAAATGGGAACCAATTGATGGATGAATTGGAGGAGAAGCTAAAGCCTGCCAATTAGTACCAGGAGGCTGTGAGTGGTGTGGAAGCTGGTCTGCCCAGCAGGAACCCCAAGAGGCTCCAGGCTCAGAGCAGGAGTTAAGAAGGGATGGAAAACAGGGATTTCCTGTGCATTATGTAGAGGATGATTCAACTACTTGGCATTGCTGTAGCCTTTCCAGCCCCTTCCCAGTGGAAGTAGCCAGCCCCAGCATTTACTATGCTGCCTCTTTTCTCCAGCATTAAAAAAAGGAAAAACAAAAACCCCAGATTGTTTGATTCCAAATAAGTTGATCAGAATATTTGGGGAAATTTAATTCTTTTTGTATTAGATATTGGCACCCCTTCCTTTAATCTGATATTCGGAGGATAGGAGGTCATTCCACACTTTCCTAGTAGCATACACTAAAACGAAGCCCGCCCGCTGCCATGCTCTTCCTTATCTCATACTGAGTTCCCAGTTAGAATTTTAATTCCAGGAAGAGACCTAATAAGAGAACAGATTTCCTTATGTGATAGAGGAAATCCACACCAGCTAACCAAGTCCTTATACCTGGGTCACCAGTACATGAAGATCCTTAGTCATATGAGAGGAACTTTCAGCACGAAAGAGAAGAGAAGAAACAAAAAGAAAACCTGACCCTAGGGGAAACAGATAATCCAGGGAACAGAGGAAGATTTAAAGAAGCATTCTAACTAATGTAGTCAGATTAAAGAACAGAATGCGTTCATAAAACCGGTTCTGGGTGTAATGAGAAGGGAACAATTTGAGAATGAGAAAGAGCGTGAGAGATGAAGAATATGATAGTCAAAAGAAAACATGCCATAGAAGGAAAGAAAGTAGAGTTAAAGGTATCTCCCAAAATGCAGAGCTTTAAGACGCGAAGATGGAAAATACAAGAGATAAGTCTCAGATGATTTCTTTAGCCCATGTTCCCTAGAAAATAGAGCCTGAGACAATACTTTATTGGGGAGTACGATCTCAGGAAAGCAGGGGGAGGAAGGGGGAGTGAGAACAAGGAAGAAAGGTCGGCCAGAGCTTTGTAAAAGACGTTGCTGATGACTTAGTTTCAGTAGAAGTCTTCAGAGAGGTTGTATAGACTGCTGCTCCTCTGCCCAGTCCATTGGAAGGAAATGTGGAGATGTTTTTTATCTACTGGTTTCCTCTCATCTCCTGCTCCTCTTCCGTTTGGTCAAAGTTTGCCGTACAAACGGTTAACGCACCTGACCCTTTCAGTGGCCTCATGGGGAGGCCAAGTCCTATGTTCTGTGCACAGATCTGCAGATTGACGTGACATCTAAGTCTGGAGAGGTGAGGACTCAGTAACCCCTAAGGTAGCCTCCAGCCTTGGAGCCTCTGCCTTTTAAGAAACCATTAAAAGAGGGCCACTCCCAAGAGGGCTGATGAAAGGAAGGACAGGTAGGAGGCTGCCATTTTCTATCATAAGCTCTTCTGTACCCATTCAGTTTGCTATTAGTACATGTACTAATTTCATAAAAATAAAAATTAACTTTAAGAATGGAAAATAGATTACCCAAAACACCCTGGAAATAAATGTCAAAGATCTTTTAGAATGCATTTGGGGGAAAAATGAATTTCAAATATTGAAAGATAAAATCTAATCAGTAGTTTAGAGGTCCTCTATCCCCCCAACCTGATACTCCCTGCACACTTTTTGCTAAGTATCTCTCCATACCACACCTTCTGTTTCTTGTGTTGCTTGCCTGTTTATTATCCGCCTCTCCCTACTAGAATGTAAACTCCATAAGGGCAGGAACTTTGTTTTTTTAATCACTGTTATCTCCCCAGCACCTAGAACAAAGTGTCTAATAATGCATGGTAAGTACTTTATAAATATTTGATGGCAAGAATTGAAGTCGAATAGATGAAGTATGCAAGGGACTTGACTTCCATACAGAGGTATTTGGACTTGACCTGTAGGCATTGAGGAATGTAGGATTTTAAGAAGAGAATTAATTAGCAATATCTGATTTAGGTTTTATTTTAGAAAGCTCATTCTGGCAGCTGCTTGGAAAATTCATTAGGTTGAGGTTAAGTTAGAAGAAAGGAGAACTATTAGAAAGGTTCTTGGGTTAAACTGGGTGAGAGTTGATGAGAGCAGAGACTCTCATTTTTCTTTTCATTTCCCACAGTACATAACTTGGACTCTCACATGTAGCCTTTCAATTAATATATATATATATTTAATAGTAAATATTTGTGAATGGTTATATTGTAGTGAGCTTTCAGCAGAGTTCCTAAAGCTATTGAGGGAAAGGTCCCTATCGTTTTTACAGACTGCTTCAGAAACAGATATTCAACTACCTGGTTGATTCAATTTAGCATGTATTTTCTAAAGATCAATTACAGTGCGCTTATCATTTGGTGAGGAAGCTACAATAAAGAAGTATATGATTCAGTCCCTGATCTACTTAGGGGCTTTACTTGTGAAATGAATAGAGGAAATGTAAACCATCATGTTAACTGTGGTTGCAGACACAATGCCGTTTTGTCCTGGGAAGGGTATAGGGAAAAATTTTGTCTGTTACTATATATATATATATATCTCATACGAATTGCTCATTTTAAAGTAGACTATAATAGAGAATACCCAATGTAAAAATCTATAAAGAATGATTAAATATTTTATTATTCAGGGCACACTACAAAATCTTGCTAATGTTTTATTATGAACCTGAGTTGTGGCTATTTTCAAGGATATTCCAGTTTAACATCTAGAGAAGATGCAAACTTAATTGCCCATGAAGACACAATAAAGAGTAAATTAATTTAAATTGTAGTGAAAAGTTTGGTTGAGAAAAAGAATAATCATCCACGCATTGTATAAATCACCAATTACATTGACTAGAATAGACAGCCAACCATTAATTGTGTGTAAGGGCCTTCCGTTTCCAAGGAAGCAGGTAGCTGACCCGGAGTATCTCTTGTGGTCTCTTGTTGCCCGTGGAAGACAAAATTCATGTGATGTTTGAGGTTCTAAATACTGCTTTAAGGAGATCTGGAAGAAAGAGCTCTTAAAAGGTTGGAGACATTAGGACTATTACAGGGTTTGTCATTTTTAACCTAATAGACTATTGGGTTTGAATGACTTTGTTCTGAAATATTTATTTTTCTGTTTAAATATTTATTGCTTTGAGATGGCAGAACTCAGCCTCAGGGGAGAGGTCAGGCTGGCTTTTCTCTCGAGTAATTTGAAAGAGGTGTGTGTGTATTTTTAAGACAAGTGATTTGGTAGTATGTCTGCAATATTCTTGTTGGCTAAGACTGTACCTTCCTTAGTATTGTACTAGTACTAGATCCTGTAATTGATTTTTAGTGTAAGCATGAAGGTAAAGTATATTGCATTTCCTGTTTCATTTTTATTTATCATCTGTTTGCAAGAGCTCAAAATTGCTCTCAGTCCCCTCCTACACTCCATCTCCCCTTCATGTGGCTGTAGCACTCTCAAAACTTTGTGTCCTTGTCCCTCAGTTATACCCACTCTAAAAGAAGGACCCATTGTCAGGCTTGCATTTCAGTAGGTTTGCGTTAAAAAAACAAGCAAAAACTGGTGTTTATTCTCTTATCTGTGGGTTCCATATAAGGTAATTCTCTACTTTCAGGTAATCTACATTTATGGCCACTATTACCTTCTTCTCATAGCTTACTCTCTCCCTAGGCTCTTCCCTTCTTCTAGAGGTGTAGATGCTTCTGGATATTTTCTGGAGGCACCTGCCACCGCCATGGTTCTCTCCCATTCTGCCTAGCCAAAGCCACTAAAGCAGTGTTTCTCAGCGTGGTACCCAAACCACCTACTGGAGTAGTGAGTAGTACCAGGCTCCTACTCCAATGCACTGAAACATAATCTGTGGGGAAAGGATAGTGATTTTTAAAAAATATGTCCCCAGAGTGGTTGTTATGAACAATAAAATATGGGAATCTCTGCTTTCAAGGAACCAGGTAAAAGATGGGTTTGTGGGTGTGAGGGGCTGGGTCCCTACCGCATGGGGTTGGTGATCTTATTGTTGAGACTGCAGCAGGAATAGATGTGTCCCTGGACTCCTTTCTTGGAGTCAGAAATACTTTCCCGTAAAATTAATATTTCAGTTGGTGATTGGCCTTTTATTACTATAGTCATTATCATATAATCATTAAATCTGTTCTTGTGAGTTTCCTTGGGATCCTGGCCATCTACTAAGCCACAAACAACCAAACGAAAAATGAACTGTTAGAATTCAACCTGAACATAAAAATTGGAGGCTACATGGAAACTTCATGTATAGGTTTTCCCTCCCAATTTCTAACTTACCTACAGATTGTCTGACATCTTATGGCTCTGGGTATAATTTATATTCACTGTAAAAGAGAAAACACATTATTTACTTTAGTCTAACTTTTGCCACTGTTAAATTTAAGAATCTAGAATGAATTTCACTTTATGCCTAGTAAACTGGCATTGTTTTGTCTTTGTACATGTTTATTCATGCACTTTATTTCTCTGGGTTTTCTTCTTGGTCTATCATTCTTCTACAGAGTTGTTAAAAATTATTTTAATTGATTCTAGATCATCTTAAATCCAATGTTCTGTTCTTATCTTTCTGCATTAATAGTTTTATAGCTCTTTTTTCCCTTTGGTCACAGACATCTGGGCAGAAGTCACTGCTTTTAGTACAAGAACTGAGAAGAATGACAGGCCTTTTCTTAGGTATTGTCAACTGAGAGCTTTTTGTAAAGTTTTTTACAAAAGCAAGCAGAGCTTGAAATCTGAGCCTATCTGAGCAATTCGCAGGGGATAAAAATAATATAATATATAAAATACTTGAGGCAAAAATATTTTTTCTCTATTACAAACCTAGAGAATTAATGTCCATTTATCTATAGCATTAGGAAAATGGTTAGTGACATTGGCAGTGATAAACTGGTGAGAAGATGCTCCATCTAAAAAAACTAAGTGATTCTTTTTGTGATGGTTTGAATAAAATTAATATTGATCTGTTTCTATCGGTGATGTATTCTGAGCATAGCTGTAATGTGAGAATTGGGCAACTTTTCTCTTAAGATAGGATTTGCAGCCTGTGGTTTGTAACACAACAGCGGATTAGGTATATAAGTGAGACTCAAGATTACCAAACTGAAAAAATTAGAATGAAGTTGAAAAATAAATGGGAAGATACAAACAAACAAAAATACCTTTCTGTCCTTAAGATTACACAGACTTTAATTATCCTAGGAAAATGAAGACAATTATATTTTGGGCCTTTCTTACAGTACTTTATGCTTAGCTTTATTTGTAGCACAAATAACATTGATGTAATTATTAGTTTATGTGCCTTTCTCACCTTTTAAAATTTGGTCCTACAAAAGCAAAATCTTATTTTTGCCATTTTGCCTCCCCTCCCTGCCATGTTAAAGACTAGCATGTTGTAAATGTTTAAATGTGAGTAAATAATCGATTCAAATAATACTCAGAATAATTCAGTAAAAACAGAGAATATGCTTAAGAAACGATAAAGCAGACTCATTCACCCCAGGGTGACTCGTAAATAATGAAAAAAACTTTTCTTTAAAGTATTGATAAAGGTGAGTGGCTTAATAGGTCCTGAATAGTGAGTCTGCAACTATAAATCTTAAAAAAAAAAAAAATCATCCTGTTCCTCCTCGTTCTCTATAACTGGTTGGTTGCCAAATTCTTGTAATTCCACCACGCAGTGTCTCTTGATTCAGTTTCCTTTGCCCCACTACATTTACCTAGGCCCACCTGTCTTCTCCAATATGTTACAAAAGCCTCCTGGTTGTCCCCCCCTCTAGTACATTCCACATACTGTTAACATTATATGAGCTGTGCTTCTGCTATTCCCCTATTTTGATGGTTCTTCACTGCCGAGAAATAGTAGTTAAAATCATCAGTATCTAACTGATTTGGGTATTGGGATACTCAGTACACAGAGCAAAATATCACAGAGGATAATGGAGAGGTTCCAAGTAAGTCTAGTTGACTGGAAAGGTGGTTAACTCATCAGCAGAAATAAGAAAAAGAAGGTAACAGATTCAGTTTTTTGACATACAGAGTTTGTAATGTTAGTGGGATACTGAGAGCAGAAGGACCGGAGATGGGTGGGAAATGGACACCCAGAAAACCTGGACCTAATCAGCTGGGGAGCTGGGCCCCAGATAAAGAGTTTCACTTGTTCTCATGTGAACAATCCTCACAACAACTCTCTAAATAGAAAACCCAGTTTGCAGATGAAGAAACAGGCTAGAAGGGGTTGAAGTAATTCATCCATATCTGGTAGGAGGTACAGTTGGGATTTGAACCAAGGTCTGTTCTTCAGGCTCATACGCTTTCTTCTTTTTACTTTACCTCCCATGAAAGCTTGGGAGAAAGGGCATGGTTGGACCTAAAAAATACTTGGAAGTCACTCTCCTAGGCGGGTGATTGTTGAAGTTCTGGGATTGCTGTGGGAGATTGACTGATAAAAGCGTTGAGTCTTGGTCCTTGGGTTATACATTTTTCCTGTTTGACGGGACCTATTTACTGTGATAGTACATTTGAATTTAGAATTAAAACATTTAGCGTATTTCACATTGTACACCAGAAGACTATAGATAACTATCGCCTCTGTTACTCCATGTGATTTAAAGGAGAAGGACATCATCCCTAACTCCTATATTTGCAAAACCATGTATCTAAAGCACAAGCACATAAATGTTGATTCCTTTTGTTACTAATAATATTCTACCAGTTCTCTCTTCCTTCCCTAACACTCTTCTCCCACTTGATATCAACCCAAGATAACATTTGTTTCATTATGTATTATCCCTCATGGCGCTCTGTACTGTAGCCAAACAAAGCAATTCACTGCAGTGCGCATATATGTGACTTTCCATCTTAATCTTCCTTTATTTAAGAAATGTTAACACTTAATATTTATTAGGCACCATATTTGATTCTACATTGTACAAAACTGACCCCACTCATTATAATGAAGCTTTTAATCTAATAGGAAAGATGAGACACGTATCTAGGTATGTTAAATATAAGGCTTTGAATTTAAATGTCTTGTACGTGTTAGTAGTGCATGCTAAATGCTATGAGAATATAGGAGTGGAGGAGTTATTTCAAACTGGAAAGGACAAATGCAAACACTAACTGAAGGTCCGCTATTATTAGACACTGTACAAGGTAGGTACTTTTGATTTTTTAATTTCACTTCAACCTCACAGTAAATTCTGTTATGTCCATTTTATAGTTGACAAAACTGAGGCTTAGTTTCTTGTCCAAAGTCACACAACTAACAGGTCCCAGAGTCAGGGTTCCATCCCAGGTTTGTTTGGGTCTAAAGTGTAATCTCTTTCTTTTATACCTGGCGTCAACAAACTATGGCCTGCAGGCTAAGTCAGGCCCACTGCCTGCTTTTGTAAGGCTCATGAAATTCTCACATTTTAAAATGGTTAAGAAAAAAATCAAAAGAGGAATAATATTTCAGTGTCCGTGAATGAGGTTTTCCTGGAACACAGCCACGCTCATTCGTTTATGTGTTACCTACGGCTGTTACCTACTAACAGCAGAGGCGTTGCATCAGAGACTAACCATATGGTCCAGAAGGCCTAAAACATTTCTGTCTGGTCCTTCATAGAAAACCTGTGCTGACTCCTGCTTTCTACCGTCCTTCTCTAAAGATGGCCTCATGGAGAAGAGATTACTTGAGTTGCTGAGTTTTTCAGTATAATGAATATTCATGATAGAGGATACAGCGTGGGGGAAAGACACGGATCCCTACTGTTGCAGCCTGGCTGTGATTTGGGAAAGCACCATAGTTAGGGAATATTCTAGATTCATTGCAATACAGAATTATAGTTAGGAGTTGTGTATGATATGACTGGGGAAAAATGGTTGAGGACCCCACTGGGGATGCCACAAGGAGTAGTGACTAGCAACACCAGCTATGGAATTGGCTTAGATTTGGATTTGAGTGGTTAGCTGAGTGGTTTTTGATAAGATACTTATTAACCTTTTAAAATGTCAGTTTCATTATCAGTAAAAGGAGAACAATGTAAAATACCTACCTTTTAGGGTTGTGAGAATTAAATGAGTTAATATATATAAAGTACTTAGAATATTGCCAGACACATAAGAAGCATTCATTAAATATAAGCTGCTAATACAGGTGAGAGAGGGTCTAGAGGAGTTTAGAATGTATTTAGTAGGCAGTAGTGAACCTCGGTTTATGTCACCGATGTGGTACATACATATTGTTCTGAATTGTACTGAAATTTTGCACACGTTTATGGTAGCCTCCCTAATGTGATTGTAAACTCCTAAGAGGCAAATTTTTAACTTCTGTTATAATGTCTTCAGTGCCTAAAACAGCTATGTACCCACAGTAGTTATTTAGTACATGTCTTAGAATTGAAATGGAATTTCAAATATCTCTTCCCATTTCTTTTTCAGCTAGTTGATCATTCTAGAAACTTCTTCAGTGGATTTTTCTTCTTTGCTAGTTGGTTTCTCTATCACTGTAATAAGATTTGTATATCTGTAGTTTTTCTTTCTCTCTTTTTTCTTTTTTTTTTTTTTGGCCGTGCTGAGCGGCATGTGGGATCTTAGTTCCCCGACCAGGGATAGAACCTGCACGCCCTGCATTGGAAGCACGGAGTCTTAACCACTGGACCACCAGGGAGTCCCTGTAGTTTGTTTTCTTAAATATTGTTCCCACAAATACATGGTCATTAAGGGTTGTTGTTTTTTAATTTCACGTGACATCCATTACAGTGGCATTCAGTAGGATTTTAATACTTTACTAAGTTGTGGAAGGTTGGCCCCGCAGTCTACCTGGTGCTTGTAGTGGTTGAGAACAACTTTTATTGAGAGTCTAGGGTTTTAATCGCTTCACATTTTATGTTACCAGTTCTTCACAACAGTATAATGGCATTAACATTGCTATTTTACAGATTAAGAAACTGGAGCACAGAGAAAGTAGGTAGTAACATGTTTAAATGTTTACAGCTATAGTAACTGGCAGAGCTAGGATTCAAATTATCTTCTAACCATACACTCCCCATACATTGCCCTTTGTGAAATACGAAATTTGTTGGGTCTCGGATGGATTTGATAATATTTTAGGTAATGTGAAAGTAGTGGAATAAACAAATTTGTTTGCATTGGCAAATAATACATTTTCAAAAATTATTATGTCTTCATAATTTACACGTTCCTTTCCTGCATGGTTATCATCTTGAACCTTACTCAAAAATGGCATCACTAAAATCGTTGAGTTGCAGTGGCCTGCATTCTGTGTGAAATAAAATACTGTTTTTGTCCTCTTAATATTTAATTTCTCTCCTTAAACTTTTGTGTAGATAATATAATGACAGTGAGATGGCAGAGTATTGAATTGGTTTGTTGAATGATTACTGAAATATCAAATGTAACCCAGATCTGTCTGTTTCATGTAGCTCTCTTCAGAGGTGTTTTCCAGTCCTTTAAAAATAACTTTAGAAAAACAGTCTTCTCACTCATTTGTGTCTTCTTACTTTTTAAACCAGAGAGTTAGAAATGTAGGTAGGTTTTTCTGAAATTTGGAAAATCTGACTTTTTAGTATAGTTGTAAATTATGTTGCTTCTGGAAAGGCAGTTAACCAAAGAATGTCTTTGTTTATAATTTCCTGCCAATCCCTGTGGTGAATTCATGTGGATAGTAGGAGGATTGGATGCATTCTGCTCTTTCTGTCCTCACAGTTAGCTTTTCACACAATGGGGACACCATCTTACATGTTCTGCTTTATTGAAAAAAGTATTATTATTGTTATGAGGGGATAGGGAGAAATAGGGGTTGAAGTTTTAAATGGAGTGGTCAGGGAGTTGACATTTGAGCAGAGATGTGAGGGAGGTGTACAAGTCTACAAACCCTGGAATACCTGTGGCACAGGACTGCCCTGGGCACTGTGAGGGGTACAGGGCAGAATAAAAAGTAGTCCTTCTTTCAGAGCACTTTCATTTTAATCGGATACACTGATAAGAACTAAAAGGTAACTGTAGTTTATTTTTCCTCTCATCTTTCACATAAAATCTTAATTTATTTTCTAGGGAAGAAAGGAGTTGTAGATAAATCTTTATTAGATTCTTGTTAGGCGAGGTAGAAATTTTATTTGCATAGTACTCCCTATTGTCTTTTTTAATCTTGTGGACGAGAAAGTTAATAGACTGCTAAATTAGGAAAAAGAGAAATTGTGTCTAGTTTTGTGGGCTACAAGAAAAAGTTAATTCATTTTCTCAGATGAGATATACTTAAACTGCTTAGCCTGTGATATTAAAACATTTTCAGATAAACTTAGAGGTAAATCTTTGCCTAGAAGTAATCATGTGGACTGATATCTCATAGTTTGTGGGCTGTAGTGCTTCTCTCCTGAACTTGTAACTTTGGGTTTTTTTTTGTTTTTTGTTTGTTTGTTTGTTTTTTAATTAATTTTTATTGGAGTATACTTGCTTTACAATGTGTTAGTTTCTACTGTACAGCAAAGTGAATCAGCTATACGTATACATATATCCCCTCTTTTTTGGATTTCCTTCCCGTTTAGGTCACGCAGAGCGTTGAGTAGCGTTCCCTGTGCTGTGCAGTAGGTTTGAACTTATAACTTTGGAATATAGCCTGGAAATTTAATAGAAGTCTGAAAACCATATAACATTTTTAAATTATAAAAATGTATGCCTGGGGACATTTTTAGACATTGCAGAGTGTATGAGCTACATGCAAAATCACTCCTATCCGAATTTCATTCCTGTAGTATATAAACATAGTGTTTTTTAACAACATTTTAAAAAAAATTCCTGTATGTAACAAAATAAACTACCAAGAATTTCTTCTTGACCTCCTAACAGAGGTTTACATTTCCCTTTTTGCGGGGGAGAAATAGTTCAGCCTCTGCCTGTCTTGCATTTCTTTGAAACACATAGTGCCAAGGCCACACGTGGATCCTAGAAAAAGGTTTGACCTTTCTTCCCCCCTCTCCCACTGCTATTTGACATGTTTATTCAGTTGACTGAGCCAGCTTTATCAAGACTGCCTCTGTGGGAGAGTTAATATTGTGCTTTGTGTGCCAGAGCAGCATCCCCAGCAGGGCTGAGGTGGAGGATGGAGGCTCCGGTGAAAGAGAAGAGTAAGAGGAGCACAGTCGGAGCATTAGAAGTCCCCTTTGCTGTGTTCATCATAACTGGGCAACAGTGTCTTTTAGCCTTTGTGTGTTATTTAGTAGACCCGTCCTGTGTCTCTAAGAGTATATTTATGCCTAGAGTTGGAGTGTAGATCTATGAACACCTTTGGTGCTCTTATTCACCTTCGTTCACCAACCCACCTGAAATGGAATTTTCTCTTTCCTATCTGTCCTCAGGCCAGTAAATCCCGTGAGGTCTTCTGAAGCAGTGTGCTTCATGTGGGTGGGTGGGTGGGTAGGTAGGTAGGTAGCACTGAATAGTTTGAAAGAGAAGGAAGAGAATTATTTTATTTCCTTCTTAGGACACCCAGAATAGCTAAGGAGAAATCATTTACAATACCCTGACCTTGAGATCATGAAAAGAACTTATATAGTGATGAGTGACAAGAATTATTTTTTCCCTGAAGAATTATGGGTAAAAATTTAAGGTCTTGCTAGCATAATTTTTAAGAACTAAATAAAGGGAAGGGTTTTTATGTAAAGCAATCCTTAGTACCATGTAGACGTGATTCTTAGACACTAGAGACAGCCTGAATTTTGATGCTGCATAACTAAAATGAAAGACAATTTTTGTCTCTAGATAATGTCACTACCATTTTCTTAAGAACAGCACAATAATTCAGTGCTTCAGCATATGAAGCTTCAGCTTCCTCTTACTGGTTACGTTTTTCATCATTCTCTTTTATATTAAAAATACTTTGTAGGCTTTATTACAAAAGTAATATGTACTTATTAGGAGCACAAGGAAACTTCGGGGGCTTTTGGAGAGATATGTTCACTGTTTTGATTGTGGTGATGATTTCATGAGTGTACATATGTATTTCAAAACTTACCACATTGTACACTATGAATAAATAGCTGCAGTTTATTATAGAATTGTTCCTCCGTATCCACAGGGGATTGGTTCCAGGACCCACTGCAGATACCAAAATCTACGGATGCTCAAGTCCCTTGTATAAATGGCATAGTATTTACATATAACCTGTGCACATCCTCCCATATACTTTAAATCGTGTCTAGATTATTTATAATACCTAAGACAATGTAAATGCTATGTAAATAGTTGTAAATACAATTTAATAGCTGGACTATGGCAAATTCAAGTTTTACTTTCTGGAATTTTTTTTCCTAATATTTTTCAATCTGTGGTCATTTGAATCCATGCTGCAGAACCCGCAGATATGGAGGGCTAACTGTATATGTCAATTATATGTCAGTAAAAGTTTTTAATATTTTTGTGATTTGATTATAAAAAATTGGACTTATTTTATGGTTAATATGTATTTCAATTTGTTAGTGAGATTAAGCACTTTTATCATACAGCCATTTGTATTTCATCTTCTGTGAATTGTTCAGTTATATTCTTTGACTCTTTTTCTGTTGATTTGTGTGTTTCTCATCAGTTTGAATAACTTACTCTTGACTTAGTGATGGTAACCAGTGTGTCTGTCTTACCTTTGCAGCTGTTTTCTCCAGTTGGTTTTTCTTTTGACTTTAAAATCCATTTCTCCCCCTCTCTTCCCCTCCTTCCCATCCTCTTTTCTTTCCTTCCTAACTTCCGTAGCCAAATCTTTTTTTTTTTTTTTTCTTTCTGGTTTTTAGGTTTCCTATCATACTTAAGAATCCCCCCCACCCCAGTAATACTCCCAATATTTCTTATATTTTCATAGTTTTAGTAGTTATATTTTAATCTTTTTTTTTTTTTTTTGCATATGCAGGTTGAGAGTTGAGGTTTATTTTTTTCCATTGGGTATTCAGTTTTTCACTTATTAAAAAGTCTTTCCTTCCCCCCATTGAATTGACTTGATGCCTAAATATTCACTGTAAATGTTTATGTCTATCTCTGGATTATTTTCTATCTCATTTATCTATTGTCTGTCTTTAAGCCAGTACCACACTGTTTTGATTACCATCACTTTATAAGTCTTGAACTCAGGTAGTGTAAGTCCTGCAATTTGTGTTCTTTTTCAGAATTGTTGTGACTATTCTAGGTCCTTTGCATTTCTGTATAAATTTTAATAACAACTTGTCAATTTATGCAAAAATACCTGCTGAGATTTTGATTGTGTTTGTGGGGTTTGGGATGCATGGTCATCTTAAGAATATCCAGCTTTCCAATCTATGATTATATATTTCTCTATTTGTAACAGCCTTTGTACATTTGTTCTGTTTTATTTTATGCACATTGTAGTAATGATGGTTGAACCTTCCTTTAAAAATAATCTGAGATCTTTCTCCAGTTTTGGATTCATTTTGTTTGTGACAGTATGAGTTTAATGGCCATCAAGTTAATGTTGGAAACCTGGGATGATGTTTAGACAGTGCTGCTGGAAGTTCAGTTTCCTGCAACTCTCAGTGGGTAGAGAATCCCTTCTTAAATTGAGGGGGGAAAAGGATAACTGGGACTGAGAGAGAAAGAGGAATGAATAATTACTTCCTGGTTTGAAGGAGGTGATGCTCATGACTAGGAGGATTTTCTTTGATCCCTAATGATTTGATATCTAAAATATGGGGGGAGGGGAAACTTATCAAAGTGCTAACATTTTTAAGCATTTGACCGTCTCTGCCAACTACTTCCAGAAGAACAGTGGCTCCAGACTTTGCAGACTTGTATATCTTTAGTAAAATAATGGCTCTACCTTTTTTGGAATAAAATGGGAGGTCAGGAGGTCAGTTGTTGAGAAGGGAGGGCTTTATGAAATCTCTTACACAAGGTTTAAACTCCTCTGTTGTATCTGAACTTAGACTGAACAGAAGTAAGACAGGGGCTGTGGAGCCAAAATGGCTTCTAACAATTTCCTGTAGTTACTGTATGTTCTTTAGTGATATTGCATGTATCACGCTGGATTCCAAGTAAACATCTGGGAATGGATGTCATATGGAGAGGTATCCTGCTAGCCTTGTAATGCTAGCAGTAGTTATGAAAAACTCAAGTTTTTTTGTCTGGGGAATTTTTTTGTCTATTTCTAATTTAAGGAAAGGGTTTTTTGTTTGTTTATTTTTTATTAACCTAGTAGCCAAGACTTAAATAAATCTCTACCTTGAAATCCAAAGGTTAATTTTTTTAATAATATGCTTTCTGCTGAACTCTGTGTTCTTAAAATCTAGAGGTCTATATTGTCTGGTTTTGAGAATTTAATTTATACTGTCATTCTACCTGTTGCTATGAATTGTAATTTAGTGAAATTGATTTGTTTTCCCCTAAGAATCACTAAAGGGATAGAGAGTGTTCTAAAGAAAATACTAATGGCCCAAATGAATTTCAACTCTTGTAATTTATCTTCTGTGAGAAATTTCCTGGCATTTAAAATTTTTTGGTGTAAAGGAAGATCTTTGGCCCTTTGGTAACTAGTCAACTTTACTATGGTCACGGACCTGTCTAGAAACCACAAAATGACCGAAGTTGGGTGTGTTTGTGTGTCTCCATACATACACCTATAGGTATACATATAGCAGTATTTCCCCTAATCCTGAGGCAGTAAGTAAGTGTTCCATTTTACCTGAGCAATGAGAGAATATTCAGGGAATTTTGTTCACTCACCTTAAAAATAATTATATGATGAGAATTTAAAGTCAATTTTTCTCCTAATTTTCTCTTTCTCTATTTGTTCTAGGGTAACCAGGAGCCAACAACAACTCCTGACGCAATGGTTCAGCCTTTTGCTACCATCCCATTTCCACCACCTCCACAAAATGGGATTCCCACAGAATACGGAGTGCCACACACTCAGGACTATGCCGGCCAGACCAGTGAGCATAACCTGACCCTCTATGGAAGCACGCAAGCCCACGGGGAGCAGAGCAGCAACTCACCCAGCACACAGAACGGATCTCTGACGGTATGTGAGTGATGAGGTGGCGAGCAGAAGGTGGCGTGTCGTCCTCGGTCGGTCGTATTGAAATCTTCTTCTTAATCATCACACCAGAAAACCCTTTGAAATAGTTTTGCATTTACATTACATTACATAGCGCTTATGTAATTTCAGTTCTACTCTAAGCATTGTAATTAGAAGGTAAGGATTTAGCGTAAAACTCACGGTCATTGCCCAGGAGCTTACAGTCTAGAGATGGGACAGACAGTACAACAAGGTAAGTACAGTGATGGGAGTTAACTTAGCAGGATGCTGCTCTTTTCAGCTTCACAGGTAACCTTCATTTTGCAAAATCTCACAGTCCCTTCTCTGTCCTCATCGTACAGAATCTGTCAGCAGCGTTCTACACATTGCCTCCCCCCTCCTCCTTGAAATACTTAGTTGTTGGCTTCCCTGTTTCCCTCTTAAGCACTAGAAGTTCTTTCTTGGTCTCTTTTGTTGGTTCCTCTTTCTCTGTTCAGCTTTTAAATGTTGTGGTGCTCCAGGGCTGGGTCCTAGGACCCCTTTCCCTCCTATTTCATATGCTCTCTCTGTTGTGTAATTATACTACTGAATTCACCTAGTTGCTCAGACAAAACCTACGAGTCATTATTTCTTTATTTCCTTCATCTCTACATCCAGTCCATTAGCAAGTCTTGGTCACCATAACTCTAGAACATTTTCTTACTTCAACCTCTTTCTCTTCATCTTAAGACCATAGCTGGATAGTGTGCATGATTAAGAGCTCAGCACTTCCACCAAAGTTTTTGGGCCTGAGTCCTAATGTGACTCCTACTTAGCAGTATGACCTTTGGCCAGTTATTTAATCTCTCTGCCTTGGCTTGCTCATCTGTAAAATGAATAGCACCTATTTCAAGTGGCTTTTAGGAGACTTAAAAGAGTTTAATTCATGTGGGGTGTTTATCATCATTGTCACCACTCTAGTCCAAACCTCTTCACTTATTTTCTATATTACTGTTGCCTAACTTATCACAAAGCAGCCAAGATACTTTTTTTTTTTTTTAATGAAAATAGTGCTATTTTCCTGCTGGACTCTAATGGTTTCCTAACAGAATAAAATCCAGACTCTGTACTTGGGTTACTAATCCCTGGCCCCAGCCTACCTCTTTGACTTCATCTCTTACTACTTAGTAAGCAAGTAAAGGAAGTGTCATAAATTAACAGTAGGTGTGTTATCGCATCATACAGATCACTTCAAATGATTATGAACTCACAGACTTAACAACTACTGGAAAAGAAGGAAAAAGAAAGAATAAAATACATAAATCAGAGGCTTTATCGAGGTATTTTAATTACTAAGTCTATTTCTTTACTAGTTATCAGTCTTTTCTTTTTTCTATTTTCTATTTCTTGTTGTCAATTTTGGTAATTGGTGTTTTCCTAGGAATTTTTCTATTTCATCTTAATTAACTATTCTGTTGGTATAAAGTTACTCATAATAATAGTCCCATTTTCTATAATTTCTTTAGCATCTGTAATGGTATCCCCTCTTTCATTCTTGATTTTGGTAATTATGTCTTCTCTTTTTTTCTTGGTCAGTCTAGCTAAGGTTTATTGATTTTGCAGCTTGTTCCAGAAAACCAGCTTTTGATTTCATTGACCTTTTTAAAAATCTGTTGTTTTTGTTTTTGTTTTTAATTTTTATTTATTTATTTATTTATTTTTGGCTGTGTTGGGTCTTCGTTTCTGTGCGAGGGCTTTCTCTAGTTGCGGCGAGCAGGGGCCACTCTTCATCGCGGTGCGCGGGCCTCTCACTGTCGCGGCCTCTCTTGTTGCGGAGCACAGGCTCCAGATGCGCAGGCTCAGTAGTTGTGGTTCACGGACCTAGTTGGTCTGCGGCATGTGGGATCTTCCCAGACCAGGGCTCGAATTCGTGTCCCCTGCATTGGCAGGCAGATTCTCAACCACTGCGCCACCAGAGAAGCCCAATCTGTTGTTTTTATATGTCACTGATTTCCATTCTGATCTTTACTATTTCCTTCCTTCTTCTTGCTTTGGGTTTGATTTGGTCTTTATTTTCCTAGCTTCTTGACTTACAATGTTAGATCATTGATTTTAGAATTTTATCCTTTCTAATATGTGTTTAAAGCTATACCTTTCCCTTTAAGTTTCCCTTTAGCTACATCCCATAAAATGTGATATATTGTGTTTTCATTTTCATTCAGTTCAAGATATTTTTAAATTTTTCCTTATGATTTTTTTCTTTGATCCTGGTTTACATAGACGTGTGTTGTTTAATTTCCAAATGTTTCAGGATGTCTCAAGTTTTTTTTCTTTAATCCCATTGTGCTCAGAGAATATTCTTTGTATGATTTGAGTCTTTTTAAACTTAGTGAGACTTGTTTTATGGCTTAGTAGGTGGTCTGTCCTACAGAATGTTCCTAACCAGTTGGGCCTTTTATCAATATGAAATGTCCCTCTTTGTCTCTATTAATATTTCTTGTCTTAAGTCCATTTCGTGTGATATTAATATAACTACTTGAACTTTCTTATGATTACTATTTGCATGACATCTTTTTCCTTCATTTTGTTTCAAACTCTTTGAATCTAAGATATGTCTCTTGTAAAAAACATAACATCTGGATCTTACTTCTTTTTCCAGTCTGAAAATTATTGCCTTTCTATCAGAGCATTTAGTCTATTTACATTTAATGTAATTGTTAATGTGGGTGGATTTATGTCTGCCATTTTAGTATTTGTTTTTATATGTCTCATGTCCTTTGTTGTTCCTTCTTTACTGATTTATGTTAAATAATTCTTTCTGTACCTTCTAAATCCTTTTGTGATTTTTTTAAATTAGTCATTTATTTGTGTTATTTATGTATTTTCTTAGTTCTTGATCAAGGATTACATCTTTGAGTTATCACAACCTGCTGATGGCTGTGTGTATATATATGTGTGTGTGTGTGTGTGTGTGTGTTATTCTGGTAAAATATAGCAGCTTTGATCCAATATAGCTCTATCCCTCACCATCCTTTGTGCTGTTATTGTCATATATATATATATGAAGTACAATAATATAGTATTACAGTTATTACTTTAAAAATCTTCTATTTTTAAAGAAATTTACCATTTCCAGTGATTTTCTTAGCTTCCTATGGATTTGAGTTATTTTCCGATGTCATTTCCTTTTAGCTGGTAGCACATCTTTTAGTATTTCTGTAGACTAGGTCTGCTTGAAACAAATTTTCTGTTTTTGTTTATCTAGGAATACCTTTATTTTGTCTTCATTTTTGAAGGCTAGCTGTAGAATTCTTGGTTGACATTTTCTCCCCACCTCCTCAGCCCTCTGGCCTCTGATGAGAAGTCAGTTGTTAATCCTGTTGTTGTTCCCCTGTATGTGATGAGTTGTTTTTCTCTTGCTGTCTTCAAGATTTTTTTGTTTGTCTTTGGCTTTGAGCAGTTTGACGCTGATATGTCTAGGATAGATCTCTTTGTTTTTATCATACGTGTAGCGCATTGTGATTTTGAGGTCTGTAGATTGTTTTCCATCAAAATTGGGAAGTTTTTGAACGTAATTTTTTCAAATATTTGTTCTTTCCTTTTCTTCCTCCTCCTGGGACTTTTGCTACAACTAATGGGGATGCTTGTTCCCCACAGGTTCAGATTCTGTTTGTTTGTTTGTTTTTAAGCTAAATCTAAACAGAATCTAAGGTTCTACTCATTTTTCTTCAGTCTTCTTTCTTTCCATTCTTTTGATTGGATAATTTCTGTTGATCTGTTTCAGTTTACTCTTTCTTTTTTCTGCCATATCAAATCAGCTATTAAGCCCATCTAGTGAATTTTTATTTTAGTTAATGTACTTTTCAACTCTGGAATTTTCATTTAGGATTTCTGTATCTCTGTTGAGATTCCTTACTTGTCATCTTATTTCCTTTAATTCTTTGAATACATTTGTAATTGTTACTTTGAAGTCACCTGCTGACTCTAACATCCAGGCCTCCTCAGAGCCTGTTTCTAGTTACTGCTTGTTTTCTTGAGTCGGGGCCACACTTTTCCTGTTTCTTTGCATGTCTTGTAACTTTTTAGTAAATTGGACATTTTAGTAATGTATTTTAATGACTCTGAAGTTTTTTGGTTTTGTTTTTGTTTTTGAGAGGTGTAGGTGAGTGTATATGTGTGTGTTTTAAATAGTTTGCCTGTACTTAAACTGTGGACTCCTCTGTGGTGTGCAGCCACTGATGTGTCTGCTTAGTGATTTTCATTCTCGTTTTTACTTTTTAGCCTGGCTGGGAGTCACCCCTGTGTCTCCATAGCCTACTGGTCAGCCAGTGATTTGGGCATAAGTTGTGCTTAAGCACCTGGAGTGTGGAAAGCTTCCACCCTCTGCTGATCTGGTTTTGGGTTGGGAAGTGCATTTCACAGTACAGCCAGTTCTCAGGTATGCCTTGGCTTTTTCTTTCTTTTGGGCCCTCTTATGTCTCCCCCTCCTCATCCGCATATTTTCACAGTCAGCCAGGGATGTGAGGAGATCATATCTAGTTATTCTACTATTCTCTCATTTCCAGGATCTTCCCTTCAGATTTCTCTAGCTGATCCACCACTCACCCCAATCAGACCACAGCCTCAAGCTAGAAGAACTGTATTTCCCCTGTTAGGTTCCCACCAAGTTTGCCACTTTAGCGGACAAGTCTGTGGTTTTCTACTGCGCCCCCCACCCCAGTACCCCAAGTCGAGTCTGCCCCCTCTGGCAGCAAAGCTGCTGGTTTTTGTGGCCCAGCCCTATCCCGATGAGCTCTCCCAGAAGAGCTGAGGATTAGAGGGTGGGGTTAATGAGTTGGAGTAGGCCCAGGCAATAAGTTTGTAGACTCCTGCGGGTTTTACCCTAAAGCTCTAGCAACTTTTCAAGAAACTTCTCTATTTATTATCTGCCTCTGATTGATTTCAAGGACCCTGAATGACTGACAAGTTTTCTTATTGTTTTGAGGAGAGGATTCACTGACCTGTTCATGCCATCAGAGCCAGAAGTCCCTTCCTTGAATCACTTCATGGTCGTTTGTACTGCACCTCTCCTCACCACTGCCCATTTCTCTTTCTCTTTTTTTCCCTATTGCCACTGTTTCCCATTGTTTCAGATTCCCGGATTATGTGTCTCTAATGACAGTATTAGCGGCGAGCTCTGTTCCTTGATATAAATATATACAGTTAATACTTCTGTTCTTCATCCATATTAGAAAGTATTCATTATATAATTTTGCATTACATTGACCAATTTGAGTTTCTAAAGATGTATTGAAATAAGATTAGGAATCCTTATGAATAGATTGTGAATTTATTGGTGCTGAGGAGAAAACGGAAAATCCTTGAGTTGTGCCTGCAAACAGAACACAAGTTCTGTCATTTTAGGAAGTTGCTAACAATAGAATGGGAAATTATTAGGAAGCTCTGGTTGAAGATACTTCTTATATTTTTAAGTGTACATTTTAATTGTGAGTGTGAATCCACTGCTCTTAAGCCATTTTACCTTTGGAAGTTGTGTGTGGGTGTGTGTTTCTCAGGGGAGGTGGGGTGTGTTTAGAGAACGATTGAGCAGTAGAGCAGTATATTGTAAAACCTACCTAGATTTGACAACCTTATAAATTATTCTGTTAAACCTTTACCTTCTACTTATATGTTTCGTAAAAAGAGTCTGGTAATTCCTGTAGCCAATTAAATTCAAAAGGTAGATAAGAAGCATTGTTATTTATAAGTAAATGATATCTTAAATTTGTATAACACTTTTCAGTTTAAAGCTTGATTCCACAAACACTATTTTATTGTGGCTCATAAAATAGCCCTTTGTGGTATGTTATTGTTTTTCTACTTGGGGAATTCAAAGTCTTTACTCTCCAGTCTACCACTCTGACTCCCCATCTCCAACTCAATGAAAGTGATCGTGAATATATGCACTGGTCCTCTGAGCAGATGCTTGTGCATCTTTTCCCTCTCAGTCCAAGTGTTAGCTCTGCTGGGAAGCCCTGCTTGACTTTCCTAGGCAAAGCCAAATTCATGTATCCTTCATTTAGGCTCAGGTAGACTTCTGAGCTGACCACCTTTTGTGGAACTTACAAGGTGTGATGTTTTTTGTTCACTTCTGTCTCCCTAACTAAACTGTAAGCTTCTTTTGCATTCCCTGACTTATCATAGTACCTGGCACTTAATAGTTACTCAGTAAATATTTCTTGGGGAAAAAAATGAAAGAAGATACAGGTGTGCCATGGGAGGTCTGAGGAGAGAGAAGTGAGCTCCTTGGTGAAGATGGCATTGATCTGGGCCTTGTATTATGAGTGACTAGAATTCAGACATGTTTAGATGGTGGTGGGAAGAATTAGGAAAGTCATTTCTCAAAGCAAAGTTGGAGAGATGGGAAAGATCAAAATGTCTTTGAATAAAAGCATGGGTTTCCGTTTGGTTGAAGCTTGGGTGCTTGGTGGAGACTAGTGGGAAATAGGTGGGAGAAAGGTCACTTGAGAGTACAAATTGGGAAGAGCATTTGAATGCCTGGCTGAGAAATTACTTTATTAAAGGTATTTGAGCAGGAAATGGAAGCGAGCAGAATTGTGCTTCAGAAGATTAATCTCTTGCATGTACAAGATAGAGAAGCAGGAAGACTGGTTAGGAAAGGGTCTTATGGTTGGAGTTGATAATGGGGTTCTGGATTAGGGGTTGCAGTGATTATGTACAGGAGGAAATGAAGAGAAATTATGAAGATAGAATAAACAGAATTTGACAGCTGATTGGATGAGTAAAATAAGGAGATCAGAGTCAAAGATTTTTCATCCTTATTGCAATAACTATATCTTGAATAAAATCATTTTACCCCCCAAGTTTCAGTTTCCTCACCTATCAAATGAAGGTAATAATTCCTACCTGACGGAATTGTAGTGAGAATAAATTAGAAAAGCTTTGGAGATTACTTGTTTAAATAGTTCTTTGAGATAATTGCTTTTACCGTCTTTTTAAATCAGTTGTCCTGGTTGATGTCATTTATTTGCGCATTTTATTATTGTGAGCTACAGCTGTATTTTAATAGATCTTGTTTATGTTGGATAGTCCCATCTTGTTGATGGAGAGAACAAAAAGAAAGGATTTCTGACATAAAAATGAGAAATGAGCAATGAAATCTGGAGTTTTATTTCCAAAATATATTTTAGAAATTGATTTTAACATTGGGCTAGAAGCTTCTTGTACTCTTAAGATGAGAGCTTGTTTTGACAGTCATTTGGCCCCATAGTGTGCATTAGCAAGAGAGATAGCAGTTAGGGGTCTCCCACCTGGGTCTGCAGAGGCTTGATTATCACTGCGCCTGCCTGCAGAGAAGAAAGGACCTCAGTTCCTGTATGTTTAGATATTTTCCAAATGCCAGCAGGCATAAATAGCCGAAGTATTTGAAGTAGATAAGCTTTGGTGAGTGATCTTCAGATACAAGATTTATATTTGTGTACATATTCTGCCGACCTATTGGATCATACTTTCCCTGAGGGCAGGAACTATTACTTGCCCTCTTCTTATTACTCCCAGTGATATACAACGGACATTTAGTAAGTGATTTTTGAATGAAAAAAGAAGCTTATAAAGGCAGAGTAAGTTGCTAGTCAGTAACATCTTTTGAAGTATTTGAACAGAGTTGTTGGTGCATCTAAATTGAGGGAATAGTTGAGTGGTCTGCCATGCTATATCATAGTCTGCTGTAGATTTTATAGCCCTCCTCATTGGTGGGCCTTTGAGCACACCTCCAAGTAAAGATGACTCAGACCCCATATTGTTCATCATCCTCAGTTTCTTCTCTTTTTTGTACACCCTTTCTCTGGAGTTGAAGCCAGATTTCCTTGCATTTCTCTACCATCAGAAGATCAGTCTAACCGTCCTCCCTTGGAATTACCCACTGACCTTTACCTGAAGATGCCTTGTAGATAGGTGACCCATCAAATGTAGCCAGGAAGTTATACCACTTAACAGTGGGTCCATTTGCCCACACCAGGACTTCTGGTATATAATGGTAAAAATGGGGCCCATATCCTTCTCTCATATTGTGTATTGTTGGGCGATGTTACCTTTAGCCTGCAGTGTAGGTATGATCATTAGCATCTTCCATCTGCAGGCTAGAATTAGAGGCCTGGGACAACAGAGGATTCATTCATGCAGTCATCCACTTTTCCAAGAGATGCTCTCATTTTTCCCTAAAATAACAAAAAGTAGAGGACAATGAGACTATACAAACTACCCACACTGGTTACCGATTTACCCGTAAATTTAGTAATTACTCATACACTCCAGCTAGGGAGTGTTGATGCCTATGAGCAGCTTGGCAAGTTCACAGCTGGACTGATGAGGAAACTATAGCCTGGTCTGAAATGCAAAAGTTGCTGCAGAAAACCACACTCAGAGCCAGGCATGCATATTTTTCAGTAGAGAAAATTGCCCTTTGGTTCATGTAAGACTCAAGACACCCTTTCAGCAAATTGTTAATATTGTTAAGTTATGATTATTGCTTCTCTTTTGCATGCCTTCATTTATTTATTTTTATTTACTTATTAATTATTATTATTACCCATTCTACCCCCACCTCACCCCTCAAAAAAAGAAACTGAAGCTGAAAAGTTCTGAGAACGGTAATAACACTGCTCTACTGGCCCTTGCTGCTCTCCTGTGTGTTAGGGTAAGAATAAAGAAGCACTGATGATTAACTTAGTGCGGTTTTTCTTAACCTGTCTACAAGAGTTGTGCATTTTCCGTAAATATTTTGTACTATCTTTTGAAGTCGGTAAACTCTGTTTAGAATCACTGAATTTTAAAGCTAAAATAGATTTTGGGAATCATCTCACGCCTTCCTTTTACAGCAGAGGTCAGCAGTTTTAAGCGACTTGAACAAGGTTACAGCTAGCTCGAAACAGAGCTGGGACTCAGGAAATCTGCTTTAAGTCAAGGGCTTTTTTTCTGCTTCCCCATGTAAATTATAAAAAAGAAAAGGCATCTCTAGACATGGTCTTATCTTCTTAGTTTCCACTTACTCTTCAACTTTAAACCCAAGAACTTCAACTAGAACATACTTACAGATTTCTTTCATTCTGAAGTGTATATTAAAATATTAAAGAATCATTCAGTTAAGTATAAAGTTTTTAAAAATTGAGGTTATTGTCTCTCGTGTTTCTGTATTATATATAATTTTTACATAATTCTGACTCGTGGTTTTAAAAAAATAGGTGACTTGCTGTGGTTTTTGTTAACTGTGATACTGGTTTTTGTTTCCTGGGATAATATATGGTGATATTACATATACAAATGATGCCATTTAGAATTCTTTTTTATAACACTTTGACCCACTGAGAAAATAGAACTAGATATTTTCTGAAGAAAATTGAGCTGCTAGTTTATTGGGAAAATGTTAGCTGACATTTAAATGCCCAAATAAGACTAGATTCTCAGAGTTTGACTTGTAGCAATATTCAGATACACAGAAGAAATACTTAAGCATTTCTCTTTAAGATAACTAAATCTAAACGTACTTTTGCTGAAGTAAGGAATTGTTCTACATAAATGTAAATTCAATTTTTTATGCCCCCAAAATTGTGTTTGGTGTTAGCACTGGAAAAAATAATTTTATATGCATAGGTATTCTTGGTATGTTATTTTAGCACTGTGAAATTACCCTGATTTTCAGTAACTAAGTATATAAGCCAAGATTTCACTTTTTAGAAAGATATTCTATCATGTTAGGAGTACTCTTTAAGAAGGAATTCATAAGATCTAATTCCACCAGTTTTAACCCAGTATATACTCCATTATAAACATTTATAAAATTGCTTTAAATTTTAGATGCTGACAAGTCTAGTTGATGGATCTTCATGGATTGTAGTACCAAATTTTTCTTTAAGGCACTGTAAAATGACATAATGAAAAGTATCCCAACTTACTTTCTAAAATATTATCAGGAGAGACTGAATTTTTTTTAAAGCTGTTTTTAAAAAACTTTATATTTATATAATATTGTGGTTAGGGCGCTTGAGCTAGGAAACCAGATTGAGTTAGGTTTAGCTCCCAGCTCCTTCCATTTGCTAAATGTATAACCCTGAGAGAATTACAACTAATGCTCATTTTCCTCACCTGTAAAACTGGTGATACTAGTTCCTAACTCATAGGGTTGTTTTTAGGATTAAATGAGAAAATGTATAGCAAGTACTTTGTATAATGCCTGGCACATAACAAATGTTCAATAAATATTAGCTATAATTTTATTGATATATAATTATTTCATTTCAACGAAGGTGTTATAGGCAGTTCTTAAGTTAAAATAATACAAATTAACAGGCTGTCCAATTATATATCTCTTTTCTCTTTTGCCATTGTTTTCCCTCATACCCTTGGGAGCTTGTGCTCTAAGGGCCATTCTGATAAAAGCAGTATTTTTCAAAGTGAATTTTATATTTTGATCCACAAAAATGAATGAATGAGTGAATGAATGGATGATATATATAATACATGTTTAGGGAGAAAGGTGAGTTTTCTGTCTTCAGAATTCATAGGAAACCTTTTAACTTTGTTTAGTCCAGTATTTCCCAAATTTATTTGACCATGAAACTCATTTTCTACAAAATACCAGTTAACATCTTGCAGAACTGTCATTCTACCCTTTGGGAAGTATTGCTCTATGATTTTTGAAGCATGTATACACACACGTATCCTTTAGATGTACTTAAAGCTATTTTGGGCAGTGACCTTTCCATTAGATTTTCTCGGGTATAAAATACGTCAGTCTTATTTAATACAAATTTGAATCATTCAAAATGGAAATAGTGTGATATAGAAAAATTAATGACACTTCACTTTTGTGCAGATTTTAAACTGTTAACAAAATTCAACTGACTAAATTTAAAAGCTCTTATTGGCTTTATTCAGTGATTCATGAATTCGGTGGCATCCAATCTAGCAGATAGAAAGGAGCTCTGAGTAAAATTGTCATTATATGCAGATGACATGATATAGAAAACCCTAAAGACTCCACACAGAAACTATTAGACCTGATAGACGAATTCAGCAAGGTAGCAGGATACAAGATTAACGTTGCATTTCTTTCTTTACACTAACAATGAAATATCAGAAAGGGAAAGTAAAAAAAAATCCCTTTAAAATCACATCAAAAAATAAAATAAAATAAAATACTTAGGAATAAACCTGACAAGGAGGTGAAAGAATATGCTGAGAACTATAAAACGTTAATAAAGGAAATTGAAGGTGATTCAAAGAAATGGAAAGATATCCCATGCTCTTGGATTGGAAGAATTAATATTGTTAAAATGGCCATACTACCCAAAGCAATCTACAGATTTAATGCAATCCCTATCAAATTACTCATGACATTTTTCACAAAACTGGAACAAGTAATCCTAAAATTTATATGGAACCATAAAAGACCCAGAATTGCCAAAGCAATCCTGAGGAAAAAGAAGAAAGCTGGAGGCATAACCCTCCCAGACTTCAGACAATACTACAAAGCTACAGTAATCAAAACAGCCTGGTATTGGCACAAAAGCAGACATATGGATCAATGGCACAGAATAGAGAGCCCAAAATAAATCCACACACCTACTGTCAATTGCTCTTCAACAAAGGAAACAAGAACATACAATGGAGAAAAGACAGTCTCTTCAGCAAGTGGTGTTGGGAAAGCTGGACAACCACATGTAAATCAATGAAGATGGAACACTCCCTCACACCCTACACAAAAGTAAACTTAAAATGGCTTAAAGACTTAAATATAAGACATAACATCATAAAACTCCTAAAAGAGAACATAGGCAAAACATTCTCTGACATAAATCATAGTAATGGTTTCTCAGGTCAGTCTCCCAAGGCAATAGAAATAAAAGCAAAAGTAAACAAATGGAACCTAATCAAACTTATAAGCTTTTATACAGCAAAGGAAACCATAAACAAAATGAAAAGACAGCCTATGGACTGGGAGAGAATATTTGCAGCAATGCAACTGACAAGGGTTTAATTTCCAAAATATACAAACAGCTCATACAACTCAACAGCAAAAAAAAAACCCAATCAAAAAATCGGCAGAAGACCTAAATAGGCATTTCTCCAAAGAAAACATACAGATGGTCAATAGGCACATGAAAAGATGCTCAACTTCACTAATTATTAGAGAAATGCAAATCAAAACAACAATGAGGGGACTTCCCTGGTGGTCCAGTGGTAAAGAGTCTGCCTTCCAGTGCAGGGGACACAGGTTCGATTCCCTGGTCGGGGAACTAAACTCCCATATGCCGCGGGGCAACTAATCCCACGTGCCACAACTACTGAACTCGAGTGCCTCAACTAGAGAGCCCGCGTGCCGCAAACTACAGAGCACACGCACTCTGGAGCCCACGCGCCACAACTAGAGAAGAGAAAACCCGCACGCCACAATTATAAGCAGCCCGCTCACCGCAACGAAGAGCCTGCACTCTGCAACGAAAGATCCCATGTGCCGCAACGGAGATCCCACGTGCCACAACTAAGACCCGACGCAGCCATGAAAATAAGATAAATATTTTTAGAAAAAAAACAATGAGGTATTACCTCACACCAGTCAGAATGGCCATCATTAAAAAGTCTACAAATAATAAATGCTGGAGAGGGTGTAGAAAAAGGGGGACCTCCTACATTGTTGGTGGGAATGTACATCAGTGCAGCCACTATGGATAGCACTATGGAGGTTCCTTAAGAAACTAAAAATAGAGTTGCCATATGATCCAGCTGTCCCACTCCTGGGCATATGTCTGGAGAAAACTGTAATTCAATGTTCACAGCACCCCAATGTTCATAGCAGCGCTATTTACAATAGCCAAGACATGGAAGCAACCTAAATGTCCATCAAAAGATGAATGGATAAAGAAGATGTGGCACATGTATACAACGGAATACTACTCAGCCATAAAAAAAGAATGAAATAATGCCATTTGCAGCAACATGGATGGACTTAGAGATTATCATACTAAGTGAAGTAAGTCAAAGAGAAAGACAAATATCATATATCACTTATATGTGGAATCTAAAATATGATACAGATGAACTTATTTACAAAACAGAAACAGACTCAGACATAGAAAACAAATTTATGGTTATCAGGGGAAAAGGGAGGGGATAAATTAGGAGTTCGGGATTAGAAGATACAAACTACTATATATAAAATAGATAGACAACAGGATGTGTATATATATATAACTGAATCACTTTGCTGTGTACCAGAAAGTAACCCAATATTGTAAATCAACTAAACTTCAATTGGAAGGAAGGAAGAAAGAAAGCTCTGAAAAGCTGTACAGGATGAGATTTTATAGGCAGAGGGAGCAGGAACAAGGAGGTTAAACTGGGCATTTGCTGATTGGTTAAAGCATTTCCTGATATGGAGCAAAGGAAAATCTTGGAGCCTTGGAGTCTTGGGTCAGGTAACTTCTGCTGAGTAGACAACTTAATTGGTTGACCTAGGCCTTTCTTTTCTGGGAGAGCAGAGCATAGAAACTTAAGTTTTGGTTTGCTGACATGGGGATTTGCATGAGCAACTTCATCTTGAGTCTGATGTGATCCCTTTAAGAAAACCAATATGAATCTTCCCAAACAAGAACTCTGTTAATAATTGCTTAATTTCAAATCTATATGAATTGTGTGGCAATTCACGTGGCAGCTCTACTTTTAGCAATTAATAGAAATATCTATTATCTTTGATAAGTTTGGTCTTAAACTTTGCAGCTTTTACAACCATGTCCCTTGCAGTATATGTGACTGATTTTATAAAATCGTGAGAGTATCTAATTCATCCTATGAGGAGGATTCACTTACACCTTGACTGAAGGCCAATCCCCTATCCAAAAGAAATTGAACCCAACTAGGAATCATTTATATTTTTGTTCGTAAAACGATGAGCTCTTAAGGGAAAATGCTACAGGAGATGAAACTTTGTGGCTGGCCTTTTGCAAGTAAAAAAGATTTACAAATTAAACTATTCCTAATTTGGGAATAGATAATAGTACTATTAGATTAAATGGGTTTTTTTTTCTTCACCATGCCAACAGTTTGAAACAGATGGGCTTTTCAGCCCATTTCTGACTTTTATAAGTGGTCTGACCCACATATTGAATATGAACAAAAGTATTTGTCTACAATTGTGCCTGTATATAGTCTTAAACCAACTAAACATTCTGTGTTCTAATATTCTGTAGGGCTTAGAATCCGACATCCCAAAATTCTTTTTTCTTCTTTTAAAACTCTTTGTTCTGAAATAGTTTTAGACTTACAGTAAAGTTGCAAAAAGAGTACAGAAAGTTTCTCCATATTCTTTACCTAACTTCTTCTGATGTGAACATCTTACATAGGTATAGTACAATTTTCAGAACCCGGCAATAAGAAGTGTTGGTACAATATTATTAAGTAAAATATAGACCTTATTCAGTCACCAGTTTTCTGTTCTGAATCCAATCCAGGATCCCACATTGCACTTAGTTGTCATGTCTCCTTATCCCAAAATATTTTAATCATCCTCAGCTTATATCTGAAGTAGTTCTAGGCTCTGAAGAACAGAGAAAGGAAAAAATCTTGTATTTATAGATTTGCTGTAAGATGATTACCATGTCTCATTTCTGAGGTCTCTGCTTGTTCTACCTCAGCCTTTCATGTATGCGTTGGAGAAGGGCTATAATGCAGGCTCTTCCTCCTTGAGACACTAAGGTTATTTTTTTTTTTTTCCACTAAGGTTATTTTTGAAAGCGAGCCTTGTTTCCCAAAATATTTTATACGAATCAGCTCAAAACAAATATAGGCTGTGTTGACCTATTTTGCTGCCTTCATTAAAATATGTGCATATAGTATTATAAGATTTTATTAAACACTTGTTTCAGGTTACTTTTGAATACATCCATCTAATTTTGCTTCCTCTAAAAGTACAGTAAATGATGGTTGTGTCTGTGTGTTTTTAGGAATATAAAAAATAAGAACAGGAGAATTAATCATTTTGGAAGCTAGAAAGCAGATGGCCAATTAGTAACTAACTTAGCAGACCCAAATGAGTTTATCCCTAAGCCAGTAGTGGGAGAAAGCTGAGAAATGATACAGTTTACACCACAAAAATTTGAATTTCAGAAACATGACTCCAGGGACTTCCCTGGTGGTCCAGTGGTTAAGACTCTGCCCTTACACTGCAGGGGGCACGGAGTCTATCCTTGGTCAGGGAACTAAGATCCCACATGCTGCACGGCAAAAATAATAATAATAATAATATAACCAAAAAATAAAAATTTTTTAGAAACCAGTTCTCTCAGAAACACGGCTCCAGTTAGATTTGGGAAACTCTTCTCTGGGTAACCTAACTCAAGAGGAAGGACTTAAAGAAGCATGAGTCAGGGGGTTCCCCAAGAAATTGCTTACCTAACTGAACCTAGAATGAATCACAAAGTCATCAAGCCCCTCTATCCCACCCACTCAGAACTTGCAGTCAGTTCTTAGCTACTTTCCCCACCTCAATTCTTAATTACGAACAAGACAACCAAGGATTACTAGATACCTGGGGAAAACCTACAACATGGAAAATAGAGAATAAAAACTAACAAAAAGAGAAACTTGGAAGAAAAGGAACCCCTTTCTTCTCAGAAATTACCAAAACAATAATTTATATCCTCAGAGCGATAAGAGAAGGTATTGCATCCACTAAACAAGAATGAAATGCTAGTTTTTGTTTGTTTGTTTGTTTTATTTTTGGCTGCGTTGGGTCTTCATTGCTGCGTGTGGGCTTTCTCTAGTTGCGGTGAGCGGGGGCTACTCTTCCTTGCGGTGCGCAGGCTTCTCATTGCGGTGGCATCTCTTGTTGCGGAGCACAGGCTCTAGGCGCGCGGGCTTCAGTAGTTGTGGCTCGTGGGCTCTAGAGCGCAGGCTCAGTAGTTGTGGCACACAGGCTTAGTTGCTCCGCGGCATGTGGGATCTTCCCGGACCGGGGATCGAACCTGTGTCCCCTGCACTGGCAGGCGGATTCTTAACCACTGTGCCACCAGGGAAGTCCCTGAATTGCTAGTTTAAAAGGTGAGGGGAATGGGGTGTTCAGAGAAGAAAAATGAGCCCTTGAAATTAAAAACATGTCAACAAAATGAAAAAACTTCATTGGAAGGTTGAAAGATGAGATGGAAGAAAAAGAGGTCTCCAGTCTCTTATCCACAATTCCAAAATCTGTAAAGTTCTGAAAATCAATTTTTTCATAAGTTTGCAGCAAAACTCACAACATATGTATAGTCTTTATCACATTTATGTGAATATGCATATATTTTGCTACAGAAATATCACTGCTCCACATCTTATTGATAGTGTTACATACGGGTTTACACCATTACTGCCTTTCTAAAAATCCTAAAAATTCTGAATTCTGATACACATTTGGTCCCAAAGTTTTCAGATAAGGGATTAAGGACTTATATCCCAGAAAATAGAGCCAAAAGACAGAGAGATGGAAAATACAAGAGATAAGAAAGTTAGAGGATCAGTTCAGAAGATCCAATATCTAATAATACAAATTTCAGGAAGAGAGAAAGACAAAATGTATAGGGTAGGAGTCATCAGCAAAATAATTCAAAAAAGGTCCCAGGACTGAAGGATATTAATTTCCAGCTTAAAAGAGACCACAGAGTTCTCAGAGAAATAGAACAATATAAAACAAACCCACATTAAATCCTGTCACTGTGAAATTTTAGAGCACTGGACATATTTGGATAATCTACAAACGAGAGAGAGTGGGGGGAAAGTCACATACAAGGAGACAGGAGTCATAATGCCTTCAGATTTCTCAACAACAACACTGGAAGCTAGGCTACAGTTGAGAGTTACCTTTAAAATTCTGAAGGATTTTTTTTTTCCAACCTAGAATTCTATACCCAAACTCTCATTAAAATGGGAGGGTAGATGTTTTCAGACATGAATCAGATTCTCAAGAAAACTTTGCTAAATTTAATTTCCTCTTTTCCTTTTCTTCCCCCTTCAGCCTCACAGAGGTGAAAATAAGAAATGAAGACACTCAGAGACAACAAGAGGAAAAATAAATATTGGAGAAAATGGATAATCCATAAATCAAAATATTATTCCTGAATTAATCAAGAGATTCCTTAGTATCTCAGATTATGTATTAAGTCTTATTATGATAGAGACTTAGAAAGTAGTACTTCATCTTGTATTGCCCAGGGTTCTTTTTCAGACCATAACAGAACATTTGTTCACAATGTATAAATAGTTAAAATATTTCCATTGTTTCGTAGGGGAGTCAGAAAACTAAATCCATTTTCCAGTTACAAGAATTTTTAAAGGTCACTTAAAATTTTTTTTTTTTTAGTCCTCACTTCTAGAATGAGGTTTTGAGACTTACAAATCTGATTTGCTCTTCAGTGTCAAGTGCCCTGGGTTTCACCTCAATGAAGTAGCCCTCACTGGGGAGGCCAGGATGTCTGAAGAGTGGATGTATAGGCTTTAGTCACATGATTGCATTGAGCAGGACCACTGCTAGTCCTCACTGTAAACAGTCCACAGACTCCAGCCTCTTCCATTTCATCCCCTGCCCAGTGAATCAGTTAGGTCAGAAAATGACCACAGAAGGGAAAAACACAGAACCTTGGGAGGTTATTTATATAGTCAGTCAAGTTGCTCAGCAGTTAACAACAGAAACTAAAGCGAACTAGCACTGTATTGACTGAGATTTTTCTCAGAACAGTTTAACTGTCCACTTTTCACAAAGATATAGCCTTAAAAAACTTCTATTTACTTCTGCTCTCTGATTTGTGTGTTTCAACGATTAGTAATCTGTAGTGAGGTAAACTTAAAGTTGCGAATGACAGATGGGAAATAGGATCTCATTTAACTACATCCAGTGTATATTCCCTATTCCTATTTCCACTATGTACAGAAATCTGCTTTTCAGCCCCTTTGAATATCAGTTTAGTAGTTCTCTGGCTTTGTTTCCTTCATAAATGTCAGTGTGCCTTTGCTGGTTTTCTTTCCTCTCCTTTTCCTCCCCTTCATGGCCTGACCTTTCTACTCCTCAGACTCGTCAAGATGGTTGCTAACATCTCTGAGCCAAAAGTGTCTCTGAATCAGATTCTTTTAGCTGAACACAAGGTCAAAAGGAGGGAATCCATTCTGTGTCTGTTAAAAAAAAAAAAAAAAAGCAAAAGCTACTGTTAGGGTTGTTGAAAGAATCACAATTAACATATGTAAAATACATAGGCCAGCGTGTGACAAACAGTAAACACTATTTAAATATTATTTATTATTGAAAGGCGTAGGTAAGGTTCTAAGGGTCTGTCTTACGGTATGCACTCAAGAGTGTATGCACTCTACTCAATGCTCCGTGGTGACCTAAATGGGAAGGAAATCCAAAAAAGAGGGGGATATATATATATACGTGTAGCTGATTCACTTTCCTGTACAATATAAACTAACACAACATTGTAAAGCAACTATACTCCAATAAAAATTAAAAAAAAAAAGCAATAGTTGCTGTTTTACAGGGAATTCCCATTTTTCAACAAAATTCAAAAAAAGAAGTGGAGAGAAGAAAGGGTCTGAGGTTGAAAGAGAGGAAAGCAAGTTAAAGCCATGATAGGATGCCACTGCCTCCCACCCGAATAGTTAAAATGAAAATGACGATGCTACAAACAGCTGGAACTTGCACACACCACTGATGGAGTGTAAGTTAGTACAGCCACTTTGCAAAACTGATAGTATCTTTGAAGGCTGAACTTAGACATATCCTTGACCCAATAAATCCAATCCTAGATGTCTATTCACCCAACAGAAATGCCTGCTCCTGTGCACCCAAAGATGGGTAACAAGAATATTTATAGGAACATTATCCTTAATAGCCAAAAACTGGAAGCAGCTCAAATAAATTCTGTATGGTTATAAAATGTACAACAGTGTGTGTGTTACTATAATGTGTAAAAGAAGCCAGACACTAAAAAGTACATACTGTATGATTCCTTTTTTTTTTTTTTTTAAGTTCAAAAATGATAGAACTAATCTATGGAGTTAGAAGTCAGGATGGTGGTGATCCTTTGGCGGGGAAGTAGAAACTGGAGTGGGCCCCACAGGTGCTGCTGGAGTTCTGTGGCTTAATCTAATTTGATAGTTATTTGAGTGTATTTTCTTTGTGAAAATTCATGCAGCTGTATTCTTATGATTTATGCATTTGTAGCTATGTATGTTAAACTTCAATTTATAAATGTATTTAAAATCAGAAGCCTTAAGAATTTTGGAAATAATGGTTCACTTTTTCTACTTGCTAAGTCTCCGGAGAATTAAAGATTTCATACTTTTAAATAATGTAGGTGTTCACCACAAGGCTGGAAAATTAACCAATCTGGCTGCTTCTTCATCAATTGTGTCTTCTGGACTGTAAAATAATATTCTCAAGAACAGTAATTAAGTACCTTAGGCAACATACTTTGAAGTAATGGTTAGTTTTCATTTATCCTGCCACCTCACATACCCTTTTACAGACTACGTAGTCTACATATATAAGCTATATATAAAACTATGGTTTGGAGCTAGAATCGGTCTTTTTTAACTTTTCTCTGAGTGATAACACTGTCATCCTTCAGATCAGATCTGGTGGTTTTAAAGTTTGATTGAAGAAAGAGTTTTATGTGATCCAGCTGTGAGATGTGCGAGGCAAGTTGGAAGGTGCTCGAATGAGCATCAGTTGTAATTGATGCTTGTGCTCGTTGCTTTGGTGTCCATGATGCTGCTTTTTAGTAACTCAGTGAGTTTCATCTTTGAATGGAATGTGTTTTGTTTAGTCTGCATTGTGCCCAGATTGAGGATTGAAAACCTTACACTTTCACAGAACATGGCTTTGTAGCTCTTTCCTTTCCTGCTATTTTTGTACCATGTGAATAATTGCACAGTGAGGCCATCTGCGAGGCCTGAATGGAAGGAGATAAAAGCGGCCATCCCTTAGATTGACACTTGAAAAGCTGGTATACATTTGGAGTTCATTCCTGTTTATCCTTTATATGTTAAATTCTCAAACTTCATTTCAACCTGGTTCAAACGTCTCTGAGCCAAAGGTATCTCTGGTTCAGTTTCTTTTAGCTGAACGCTGGGTCAGAGTAGGGAGGGGGATCCATTCCGTGTCACCCAGAATCTGCTAGAGGGACTCAGTTCTCATTCAATTGAGATAATAAGAACAGCAAGTTCCACTCCTGTTTTAAAAGTGTGTTGGTTTAATCATCTCAATGAGCCATCCAGTTTGACATGCGCTTCACAGGGAATAATAAAAACAAAAGGTTCTTAAATTGTCAAATTAATACTTCAAAGTAAATGTTTTTTGAATGCCTACAATGTATCACACCTGTTAGGTATTTGTCAAAAGTATTTCTCAACATAGCAATTTTTTGAGGACTTACTGAAAAAGAATTAAATTAACACATGCCTAGGACATTGCAAAAGAGATTCAGATTAAAAATGCACACCCACACTCACCCATATTCTTTCACTATGGATATATACAAATCTAGCATTTATGGGTATGTAGTAGATTAGGCAGGGTCCCTTCAAGCCTTTCCCAACAGATTTTTCTAAATGCAGCTTTGCTCTGGGCTACAGAAGGGTAGGTTCCCTCTGCTGAAGTAGCAGGAATCACATAAATTAGGCAGGAGAGTACAGATTGGTTTCAGAGTAAGAAGCTTCTTCAGTTTTTGAGCAAAGGGCCCTTTGTCACTAGATGTCTCCTCTTCATAAATAATATTACAGTACTTTGGTAGCCCAGTAGTCATAAACCCTGGAACTAATAGAGGGAATGAAATATAAAAATATTCCCTTATTTCCTGAAATGATGGACCAGAAATACTGGTATCTCCACAACTAAGTATTATACCACAGACTCTTTATTTTCAAAATGGAAAGATCTCAAAAATAGGAACTTCTATAAGAATCTAAGAACAAAGTACTATTTTTATTTTTTTAATTTATTATTTCATTTGTTTGTTTGTTTATTTATTTATGACTGTGTTGGATCTTCGGTGCTGCACGCAGGCTTTTTCTAGTTGTGGTGAGCGGGGACTACTCTTCGCTGCAGTGCGTGGGCTTCTCATTGCAGTGGTGGAGCACGGGCTCTAGGCACGCGGGCTTCAGTAGTTGTGGCACGCAGGCTCAGTAGTTGTGGCTCACAGGGTCTAGAGTGCAGGCTCAGTAGTTGTTGCGCACGGGCTTAGTTGCTCCGGGACATGTGGGATCTTCCCGGACCAGGAATCAAACCCGTGTCCCCTGCATTGACAGGTGGATTCTTAACCACTGTGCCACCACGGAAGTCCCAATGTACTATTTTTTTTTTTTAGTTTATTCATTCATTTTATTTTTGGCTGTGTTGTGTCTTCGCTTCTGTGCGAAGGCCTTCTCTAGTTGCGGCAAGCGGGGGCCACTCCTCATCGCGGTGCGCGGGCCTCTCACTATCGCGGCCTCTCCTGTTGCGGAGCACAGGCTCCAGACGCGCAGGCTCAGTAGTTGTGGCTCACGGGCCTAGTTGCTCCGCGGCATGTGGGATCTTCCCAGACCAGGGCTCGAACCCGTGTCCCCTGCATTGGCAGGCACACTCTCAACCACTGCGCCACCAGGGAAGCCCCCAATGTACTATTTTTATATCTTGTTTTCCTAATGTATCTCCATGTGATCTTTTTTTTTTTTTTTTTTTTTTTTTTTTGGCTGCATCAGGTCTTAGTTGCGGCACGCAGGCTCTTCATTGTTGTGCATGGGCTTCTCTCTAGTTGTGGTGTGCGGGTTTTCTCCTCTCTAGTTGTGGCGCGTAGGCTCCAGGCCACAAGGGCTTTGTAGTTGTGGCCCTTGGGCTCCAGAGTGCCTGGGCTCTGTAGTTTGCGGCACGTGGGCTCTAGTGCGGGAGCTCAGTAGTTGTGGCCTGCGGGCTTAGTTGCCCCATGGCATGTGGGATCTTAGTTCCCTGACCAGGGATCGAACCCACGTCCCCTGCATTGTAAGGTGGATTCTTTGCCACTGGACCACCAGGAAAGTTCCTCTCCACGTGATCTTGAGCAAGTCACTTAGTGTTTCTAGTATCCCCCACTTTACTAATGTACTATAAATATGCAAAAGACCTAAATTTTTGGGTAAACTATAGCATTTTGAACACAGATAACATCTTTGGTTTTTTTCTCTTTGAAAGGACAGCTGTAATTTTTGCTTAAAGACACACTGTTTGAGAATGATTGGGATGGGGGAGGACTTCAATTATTTTATGTAATTCTTGTGAAATAATTGTATTTATTTTTCCCTTAATGTTGTTTATTTCTTTGCTTAGCAGACAGAAGGGGGCGCACAGACAGACGGCCAGCAGTCACAGACGCAAAGTAGTGAAAATTCAGAGAGTAAATCTACCCCTAAACGCCTGCATGTCTCTAATATTCCTTTCCGCTTCCGGGATCCTGACCTCCGGCAGATGTTTGGGGTAAGTCTCTGAAGTCCTTTTATGGTTTTACAATGAAAATATAATTTAACTCACCAGATGTATTACTAGTCATTACTACTTTAGGATAAAACTACAAGTATGTTGAGAAAGATCCTGAGGTAAATCATTATTTTCATCAGCCTTTAGAAACTTTCCCATCACCTGGCCTATTCTAGACATTATCCTTGCAAATTCTCACATACGTAAGATGACTCCACAACCCAGTTTGCCTGGGACTGAGGGGTTTCTTAGGACGTTCAGAAAACCCAAGCGCTGAAATCAGGACAAGACAGTAATCCTTGCCTTTCAAAGGGTTATGAATTAAGTGAAATAATATCTGTGATCTAAAATCAGGTATAGGGGGTTAGTTTGCTGCCTGGCATGTTCTTCCAGCTGTTTACTTCCTCCCAGAATCGCTGTCATGAAAACGAAGTATAATAGCAAATATTTAAGTTACTCAGAAATGAATGGCTACTGAGAATCTTAATTCTTTTTTTGGGCTAAGGTGTTGTTGCCTGTTTTAATTTGCTCAAACACTTAACTTGAACTAGGAGTAAGAAATAATTGATTTTTAATTTTTAATTTTTTAAAAATTAAATTTTAAATTTAATTTTTTAAAAACTAAATTTTAAATTTTTTAATTTTAATTTTTTTAATTTTAATTATTTGGATAGCAGCCTAATGCTTTGTCAGAAAAGCAAATGCCCTTCTTTAAGTCTCGGTTGTGGCCACTTCATGGTGACAAGACCCTGGATCAGAGTTCTGTCACTTACAGCTGACTTCCTGGATGTGTTTTCTACACCAAAGGCTAGGCCAGGGTTGAGATTTAATGATATTTTTGAAGCACTGGAAGAGCTTTTCGACATGAAATGGTAGCCAGCTATTCTCCAGTTCTACAGAAAAGAGAGCAACAGAAAATATAAAGGGCAACATAAAGAATTTAGGTTATGGGACTTCCCTGGTGGCACAGTGGTTGGGAGTCCATCTGCCAATGCAGGGGACACGGGTTCGAGCCCTGGTCCGGAAAGATCCCACGTGCTGCGGAGCAACTGATCCTGTGTGCCACAGCTGCTGAGCCTGTGCTCTGAAGCCCACGAGCCACAACTACTGAGCCCACGTGCCACAACTACTGAAGCCTGCGCGCCTGGAGCCCGTGCTCCACAACAAGAGAAGCCACCACAATGAGAAGCCTGCGCACTGCAGCAAAGAGTAGCCCCCGCTCGCCGCAACTAGAGAAAGCCCACACGTAGCAACGAAGACCCAAGGCAGCCAAAAATAATAAATAAATTTAAAAAGAAAAAAGAATGTAGGTTACGTTTAAGAAGAAACTTCCTGGGAGTATGAGTTACTAGGTTCTCTACTGAATTATCAGAGATAATATGGAACCTTAATCTCTGGAGGTCTGTGAAAATGGAATGCATCCTCATCTGTCAGAAGTGTTTTCTTTGTTGAGGCAGAAAAATAGTGTCCACTAAAGATCTGCCCAGGCCAGTTGTCTGTGATTTCTTGAAATGTATAATGCCCTTCTCATAAGACACTAAGTGCAAAAAAAAATAAAATTTTCATTGCAGGATATACCTGGTTGCTGTCTTCTCCCACGTAGTCAGTACCTGTCAGTGTTTAGAAGGACAGCAGCGTTGGTCAAGAGCAGAGGTTCCATGTTCTATTTTATTTCCATTTTATTACCTCTGCAGACTTGATGAGTACCTTCTTTTAGTCTCATTTTCCTTAACCAGTTCTTACTCTGGAAGGTTGTTATAAAGATGAATTAGAAAATGTAAAAGAAAACAAACTCTAAAATACCATACAAATTTCAGTTTTTTGGATAGACATAGAAATAAAATAAAATGCCCTCCTTCCTAAAATAAGACATTTTCCTCTTCCCTTGATTTTTCTGATTTTCTATTAAATGGTGAAACTGGAATCAAGTCCAGAAGTCTTACTCTAGAAAACTTGGGCTCTTAATACATGTTTTTTTGATAAAGATTGTAATGATTCAACCCAATAAGAAAACATGATCTCTGTTTTGCTCTTTTCATTTTTTAGTTTCTTCACATTACCCAAAGTCTAGTTTGAAATCCAAGTGAAATAGATAATTGGGTCTGTGAGTCTAGTTCTCAAAGGGAAATGTGAGCCAAAAAGATATTGGAGATTTAGTGCACATTCCCTCAATTCAGTTCATTCAGGTATTGATTAAAACAGGTAGTTTTATCACCTTATATATACCTCTCCTCCAAATAATTACTGTGTTTTGTGTATGCCCCTCTCATCAGCTATTTAGCTACCTAACAATAGAGTTATTTAGGTGTTGTGTTTTTAGCTTTGTTTGATTTTCCAAATGTTAAAATATTTAACTAATTTCAAAATAAAGTTATTATTTTAAATATTCTAGATGATGTTTATTGCAGAAATACTGAAGTGGCAAATAAATATCGATAGAATCATCCATAATGTCTATGAATGTTTGGTATGCTGGAAAATAGCATATAGCCTATAGAGATAACACAGATATATATTTATTGATTTGGAAAGTTATTCATAGTATATTAAGTTTAAGAAAAGTAAACACACACACACGCACACACACACACGCCTAAGGAAAAGCTGTGTACCAAAATGTTAAGATGTTGGGATTGCAGATGATCTTCATTTTTTGTTTTCCCTTTTCCTTTTTGTTTATCTATATTTTCCATTTTTTTCCAGTAAATGTGGTTTACTTTTATTAATTTAAAAAAAAAAAAAAAAGGAAGGACTTCCCTGTTGGTCCAATAGTTAAGACTCGGAGCTTCCACTGCAGGGGGCATGGGTTCGATCCCTGGTCAGGGACCTAAGATCCTGCATGCCGTGGGAGGCGCGGCCCAGAAAAACAAGAAAGGGAAGAAAAACAGCCATCAATAGTGTATCGTTCTACTTACGATTTCAAAAGTTAGAGATGTAGTTAGGAAAACCCCCAGTTCTTGTCCGCGTGAAGAAGCATGTAATACGGTGATGCTGTGAGTAACTTCTGAAAACAGCTTCCACTATAAAGAGATGGATAATGCATGAGTGAGTGAATTAAAAAAGGAAAAATTACCAGCTCAATGATGAGGAAAAATCAACAACTGATATTGGGACCTGCCAACAAATAGAAGCGTGGATGTTAAATAAGTAGTTTAAAGAAAAAAACACCTCTTCCTCTTTCAGAAGAAAGTAAAGTATATGGATAAAAAGCTGAACATGAGTAAATGTTTTTATTTTTGTCTCTGCAGCAGTTTGGCAAAATCCTAGATGTAGAAATAATCTTTAATGAACGTGGCTCTAAGGTAAGCTCCATTTCAGTGTTGTGTGCTTGGTTTCTTTTAGTTTTGTTTTACTTAAAATAGTAAATAGTCAGAAAACTTAAGCTGTTTTTCAAGCCTGCAAAAAGTATCCCAATGATCTAGCTTGATTAGATTACCTCTAAACATAAGCCACTGCGTGGCCAAATTTTTCCTAAATCTTAAATTGGGAGAGTGATGGTGTAGAAACGAGAGAGGTTTGAGGGGAGAGTGTGGCCGTAAGGAAGAAAGGCTGTAGGAGATGTCAGTCCTTTCTCAGATTTAAATTTGGCCTAAGCTTCTTATTGTAAAGGACGAGAGAGAAGACTGGAAAAAAGTGAAATTCTGTGAGAATTCTAGTCTGAATTCTACCAGAACAGTTCAGCTTTTAAAAATCGAACTTCAAAATGACATACTTAGAACAAATTTAATATTTCAGTTATTCAGTTGACTTGTTCTCTCTGTTCAGTAAATTCTGACAAAGCTTAAAAACAGGGAGTAGTGACTCAGGTATTCACTGTGGATTTCCTCCTTTAAGTTATACCCAGATAGGCAAGCTTCAGGACTGAGAGTCACTTCAATTACAAATACAGTGAGTTGGGGGTTTTTTGCATGAGGGTGAACATAATAATTTACTGTTTTAAATTCCCAATCTGTATGATTTAGAATTTTTATGCACTAAAATAAGCAGCAGTGCTTTTAGGAATGAAAGAATGGTAAAGTCTTAAAATGGTGTTGTGAAAAAATATTTGATGAACTGAATTTCAGAAAGTTTTATTTGAGAGTTTTCTTCCTCCTCAACAAATGGAATACACTCCACAGACACAGTCAGCTGTGGGCAGGCTTGTAAATATTTACCTTGCTATGTTCAGTTCTACTTGCATTTTTAGGTTAGACCAGTTTTTGAAATTAATTTTCATTTGGTCATCCCTACTGAACTTTGAAAATAGCCCTTGGCTATGATTAAATCTCTAAGAATGTAATTTGAGAAAAGCTAAATAAAGTAAATAAATAAGCTAATATTTACCTCTCTTAATTTCCTACTCCAAATTCACCATACTTTGGGAACTAATAACATATCTACAGAGTTATATATGCTTCCTGCCCCCATCTGTACTAATACAAATGTTTGTGCTTTCCTAATGCTTCTGATTATTATTCCCTTCCTTTATAGAATGCATCAACACTAAAAGTGTTTAGTTCTGACTATAATAATTATTTGTTAATTATTAAAGAGGTAATTATACTCTAAGCTTTCAGTTTTCAGTTAAAACAAAAAAAGATTAATTATGCCTATACAGAACTTTCTCCAGCACTTAACTTGGTAAGTATTTTAAAAGTGAAATCTATTCAAACTGTAACCAGTAAAACTGTTTGTACTTGTAATTTCCTCACAGTGGATTTCTATTCTTTTGTTGTATAGTTTGCTGTTATTTTTTTGTGAACTTTTTAGATACAAAGTAGAAAAATGACAATGGTTTAGAGATGAGAAGCACATGAATGTGAAATAAATACATGAAGATTATTGACCACACTGTTTATCTGAACCAGTAGTTTAAATGTTTTTGGTTTTAAGTGTTTGCACTTCAAACATTCTTAGCTAGACTAACAACCGGAAGCCCAATAAAATTCTATCAGGCATTGAGGACTTTGCTCCTTACCAAGAAAATAATTTGATTCAATTCTTGTGAAGCAAAGGAAATTGATCTTTCTAAGGCTTCTTTCATTGACTTCAAGGATTTGCCTACTACCAAAAAATTTTTAATTTACCCTATTCAATTGCTCCTCCCCTCTAATTTTCATTTTAAAATGACACAAGCCTTCCTTTTCTCTTTGGGGAATCTAAAAATATATGCTGCCTCTCTCAGCTTGATGCTGTGTCCTCACTGCCCTTTTTTCTTTGGGCTGCTGAAGGGTAGACAGACTGTGTACTAATTGGAAAATGTTTTTAAAACAAAGCACAGAATTCGCAATTGCCTTGGACCTGCCTTCTAGAACTGATTAAAAAACCTGTCTTCATCCTTTGCCCTTCTTAACTGCTACCTGAAGTTCTTAGCTGGAATGGGCTCATTAATAGAGATTTATTTTGGAGTCAAAACCTAGATGGCGTCTTCTGGGATCCACCTAAGATAAATTAATGAGTACTTTTCTTTTTGTAAATTAAGTTTAGTTTCTCATTACTTTTGTGTCTGGGGTTGACTATAAAATTACAGCATGTCTTGAAAGGAACCAGAGAAAAGGAGACTTATATGGTCCGATTGTTTAGCTAAGAATTGCTCAGTCTTTTAACACAGTGCTTTTCTGTGCAGAAATTAGCTTTATTGAATTTTTTCTGAAGCAGTAATGGAAAAACTGACAAGTTTTTAGAGATAAGTAATACTTACATGTAAAACAGTATTTAACCAAGTGACTACAAAACAAAAAGCAACTCTTTATTACCATGTCTTATTTTTTATGAGACCGTTGGCCCCGGGTTTGAGAATATACCCCCTTAAAAACATAAGTGAACACTGTCTTGCTGCCAATGCCCATTCCTTCCCTGCCTGCTAGTAGTCTCCCTTTCCACCTTGCCTGGAGAGTAGTAGAATTTCTGTGTTCCAGAAAGTAGTTGTTTCTTTGTTGTTGACTATTTTCCTTTTTTCTTCTTTGACCTTCATATTCTGAATTTGGTTTTTATGAAATGAATTTATTTCGTTTACATGCATATACATACATACATATTTATTTAAATTATTTCATGTGATGTTTGAAAATGTTCTTTTTACTCCCTACTCCTTTGTAAAAACATAAAGTCAGCTGTATTTAGTTTTCTGTGATTAACTGAAGCAAAGATAGACTATCCTTTTGAAAATGTTTAATTAAGATATGTGATGAAAAATGATACCCCTTCCAAAAAGTTAACTAATGTACTCAAATAGAATCTAGAAAATGATTAAACAGATATGCATAGCATTATTGATTCTCCAAATTTCACCAGTCGTGACAAAGTAGTAATACAAACAATAAGAAGTTAGTGTATAGGGAGAGTGGCCATATATCCTGGTTTATCCAGGATAGTCCCAGTTTATACTTGTTGTCTTAGCAATTAATAATGTCCCCTTTCTCCCTCAAAGTATCCTAGTTTGAACAATAAATTATATTGTCATTCTCCTTATAGATCCTTTGAGTAACAATTTTTAAAAAGCACCCTTTTAAAAACCATTATAAAAGGAGAACATGATGTTTAATGAGAAGTAGGGGGGGGAAGCATACATAGTTCATTAAAGGGAATATTCACAATATTCTCATGTTTTTCCTTCCTTTTTTCTTTTTTCTCACATATTCTCACATAGAATCTTAAACAGAACACTAAACAGTGGTCACCTAGTTCAACAACCAGTACTCTTAACCTTGTACTGTCTGCTAGACACTTTTAGTAACTGAGCACTTGTTGTTTTCAAAAGTTTATTTCACTGTTGAAATTCAGACCTTCCACCATCCTGTTCACTATCACCCAGTCCCATAACATTTTGTTTGTGATAATTATCAAGCTTATTTTAAAAAGAAATACACAGATTCTAACAGTTATATTTTCCATGAAGTTTTGTCAACATACTTTGAGTATAGTCACTTTTGAAGGGACGTGTTTTATAAATATTGAATGTATAGAAGCTCTTCTTCTTCACACAGTGTCAATTATTAAGTCCTCTAAAGGACTGCAGAATAGAGCACAGCAACAATTTTTGAGATTTCTAGCAGATTTTTAGTTAATGTGTTCGCATTACTTCTCTCAGGTGGATTTCTGGAATGATGGGAATCTGGGTTTGGGTTAAGCTTATGTTTAGGCTGGAGTTAGGGAAGATGAAACCTCTATTCCCATTCCTCAGACACAAGAAATATGCTGTAATTTCTCTCCTATTTCCCTGGCTTTTGATTTTATGCAAAGGGAAATTATTTCTTTCCAGATATAGTCAAAAGACTGTCTTTGAAATTGCACTGAGTAGGCCTTTGTGATTTTCAGTAAAATTTGATGGGTAACACTGAGATGAAATGTTTTTCATTATACTTAAAACTGAATTAACAGTGCATGTATTTCCAAAAGTCTTAGTTTATTTTCTTTTGCTACCATTTTATGGGTTTTAGTTTTATTTTTCTTGTATTTATTTTTTAATTTCTGTGTTCTGACCATACCCAGGAGAACCTTCTGGTTTTGATTTCTCCCTTAAAAGTTACATGGTAAATTTTCTTTCACATTCTTCTGAGATGGAAAAATTCAAAGATTTTACAAATTTAAAAATATTTTTACAATGCTCATCCTGTTGCTTGTTATTTACTGCAGTCTGAGGCCAGACTAAAAAGGTGACAGTTATTCGGCTCCTGTGTGCCCTTGATGACAAATGGATGTCAAGGCAGATAATAAAATTTTTGTCACACTCTGTAGAAGTTTTAACCACGACCATGTCCCTGATAAACACAGCATCCCTCAATTTCCAAAAGACAGCTAAGATAGCTGGTAAATTGTGAATGTAGCACTGGTGTATTTAAATTGTTAACATAGAAGAACTTTGGGAGCTGAGAACCTTAGGTAAGAGGGTAAAGGTGTAGACCTTCATTGCCCAGTGCAGCGACCATGTTGACCATTTGAAATGTGGCACATCTCTAAATTGAAATGTGCTTTAAGTGTAAAATAGACACCAATTTCAAAGACTTAGCTCAAAAAAGAATGTTAAACATCTCGCTCATAATGGTTTCATAATGATGCAGGTTGAAATTATAATATGTCGTATATACTGGGTTAAATAAAATACATTATTGAAATTAATTTCACTTGTTTTTACTTTTTTAATGTAGCTAGTAGAAAATTTGAAATTATATATGTGGCTCATGCTATATTTTTATCGGATAGTGCTGGTATAGACAAATGTTGCAATATCATTTTTTTTTATTTAAAAATGAAAGTTTACTTTTTGTTTATCTGTTCTTTATCTTCTTACATACCTGAAATATGTACTGTTAAGGGTCTGACTTTGTAGCTATTCAGACCGTTATTATGTTTCCCTTTTTGATACTTCGTATGATCATTTTGAAGCTCTTCTAAGGAAAATGTGTTAGGTTTAGACATAATTTTATTAAATTTTTTTCAAAGCAAGAGCTCCAAATGACCAGAATTAATGTGAATTAGATTTCCAAGAATAAGGGAACATTAAACATAATTTCGTGGAAGAGAGTTTTCCTATTAGTAACTTTTTAAGTCTGTGAATATCCTTGGCTCAATTTCTGGCACATTTTCAAAAGTGCTAAATTTTATTGAAGAAACAGTACACTAAAATTTTTTTCAAGCCTTATTTGAGTTAATATTCTTGAAACCAAGTTGTAAATGTGACAGATAAGCAAGCAGGAAGTTGAGTTGATGGAAAACCACCTGTTTGAAGTTTCGACTCAAGAGAAAAGTATTTAAGGACAATACTCCAAAAATACTGGTTATGCTTCTCACCTTCCTAATCACAGACCTTAATTCTGAGAGGTATATACTAATTTCCTAGTGCTTCTGAACAAATTATCACAAACTTGGTGGCTTACTACCACACAGATTTATTATCTTACAGTTCTGGAGGTCAGAAGTCCAAAGTGGGTCTCACTAGGCTAAAATCAAAGTGTCGGAGGGCTGTGTTCCTTCAGGTGGCTCTAAGGGATGCTCCATTGCATGCCTTTTCCAGCTTCGGGAGGCAGCCCACGTTCCTTGGCCTATAGCCCCCCTTCCATCTTCAGAGCCAGCAACAGCCAGCCCAGCCTTTCTCAGGCGGCTACACTCTCCAATTCTGACTCTCCTCTTTCCCTCTTTCACTTCTAAGCACCTTTGCAATTACATTGGGCTCAACTGGATAATCCAGGATAATCTCCCTATCGCAAGATCATTAATTTAATCACATCTGCAAAATCCCTTTTGCCATGTAAGGTAACATATTCACAGGTTCTGGGGATTAGGACATGGACAACTTTGGGGGGGCTGTTATTCTGCCTGACACAAGGTCTATTTATCTTCGAAGGAAAGAAAGAAATCCTGTTACCTCTGTGTTTCTTATCAGGAGTCCCAAAGTATCAACAAGGCCTTCTGCCTCCTCTTATGCTAGTAAATGTGGCTGCAAAGATTGCTTCATTTTTATGTCTTTGGTATCTTGATTAGCATTTCCTTTAGTTTATAAGCACCTTTCCTTATAAAACACTTTTAAAGCATTTAAAAGTGAAATTTTGTTCCAGAATACTGAAGTTATATTGAAAAAATCTTACACAAGCAGACTTTAATGTTAAACTTTGTCATATGCTGACTGCAAGATGCCAGCACTTACGATACCACACAGCCATTGTGTCACAGATGGTCCATCAACACGTTACAGAAAGGAGGGTCATAGAACACATTTAGCAATTAGATTTGAAAGAGAAAATAGAAGAATTGTAGGACTAATATAGTTTAGTAAATAGAATACTGAATTTCGGTTTCAAAGCTTAATTTCTAATTTTCTCACCATTAGCTGTAGGAAAAAGCTACATGGAAGGAAGAAGACCTTGTTGGTGCTCTGGGCCTTTTTGATGCTTGAATACTTAACCTCAGATTGGCTCAATGTCTTTACTTTCAAAAGGAAACCAACAGGTTTATCCTTTCTACCCCATGGGTGCATTTAAAAGACACACAAGTATGTGTGTATGTATGTGGGTGTGTGTAGTCATAATGCTAAAATTAAAAACTTGTATATTCGCCTCTACGTAATCTGCTGTCCAACCACTAGTTTATAATTTATTAATTTAACCCAGGGCATAAAATGTATGAGGCTGTGGCAATCAGTTGAAATACAGCTTATAGAACTTCTAAAATGTGATATAAAAACTCATCACTATCTGTAACCTTTTTTAAAAGGTTTAACTTTCCTATTGGAGGATTCTCCAGGATCGGAGAACTGGCTTCCTGTCTTCATCAGATGCTAGTGTAGATGACAAATGGAATAATTAATTAGTAACTTGCCCTTGTACACCTTGAGTTGTCAAAGTGGCTATAACATGTTGATATCAAAATTTGTTTCTGAAAATGTGTCCCCATTGATATATTATATTCAACACATGTACATTTTTAAGGAACATTTTGAATTAAAATTACCCATAGTATTCCATCCTAAGCTGCATATATTTTTAAAAATTTCTGTCAGCTTAGCATTTCACTTTCTAGATATCCAAATTGAAGGTAGAGTTAATCCATTGGAATCCTCCGTGGATTGCCACCCAACCATATGTAGTCATTTAAATGCTGAGAAATCAGATCCTTCAGAATGATGGAGTTGCTTTTATAAAATCTTATTGAGCAATGCACATTATTTACCATCTCAGTTAAAAATATGTTTTGTATATATAGGAGTACTCATGGCATTAAGCAGCAAAGCAGAGCTTCAGTGAAAGTAAAGGGTTCAGGTTATCCTACAATGGAATATTCAAAGAATGCTAGAGGGACAGTGAAGCTATTGAGACATGAGGACTGTCGCAGAAAATTCTAAGAAGTTACCACTCTACAGATATAAATAGCTTGAGAAAATTTTATAGTTGCAGAATGGAAAGATAAGGACAGAGCACCTAGAATGAAACTGATATAATGCTTTGTGAAATAGTCCTATAGTATATAGTAAATCCTGCTGGTGTTGAAATTGATAGAATGATAATGACCCAGGCAGTCTTTTAAGATTTAATGTGAGCCAAGGAGTAGAGTGGGTTAACTCCCGGTCTCCTGCTTTTTCTATTTAATAAATTAAAACTCCATGGTTGGTTGGTTGGTTTTTCAGCATCTACAATGGACAAATAAATTAATCCTAACTCAGAGTAGCAACTGTATTGCTGTTTTATGGTATTCTTTTCCTATTAAATAGTATGCAACTGATGTCACTGACATAGATCTCATTCCTATTGCCTTTTTGACTATTCCTTTTTCTCTCTGCATATAGAAAAAACTAATACATTTAGTAGCAGATGTAGGCTTCAACAAAATTTAGGCAAATTTGGGTAAGCAATTTTCTGAAATTCAGCTGAACATATTTTTACTCTTGTCAGTCTGGTTGTTTAAAATTCGCATTGAAGAAAAGTCATAATTGACCACTGCTTAGTGGTGTTTTCATTTGCTTAGACGGACATGAGTGCTCTCCTCTTCCACACCCAGTACCCACAGAATCTAACATGAACACTATATCTTAAATTATACCGTTCCCAGAGAAGTTGATGGTGCTATAAGCAACAGGCAAAGTGGGGCTAAAACGATTAGACCGCCTCAAAAACTCATTATACAAGGCTTGCACCTAAATATCAAGTTTCATGTAGAAGTTACTGGGGAATAATAGATTTAATTATTTTTTAGTATTATATAAAAGGATATGTATGTTAACAGCATGAAATAAGAAAGGTAGGATTTTTTTAAATGTTCAGATTCTCAGTTGAATAGTTTGACCCGAGTAACTCTATACCTTAATTTTGGTCTGGCCTCACATGCTTTATGTTTTATTTTATTATTGTTATTATTGTTGTTAATTACATTATTACTATTATTATTATCACTACTACTACAGTTCTTTATTCTTTTATTGGATTTAATTTCCCTTTACAAAATATGCATGAACCAAAAATGTGACTTTGGGAGAGTATTGCTGAGTTGTTGCTGATGTCAGTTTCATACTGTGATATTTTTTTTTCTATTTACCAAGAGATCAGTATTTCAATATAACGATGTGCATGTTTTCCCCCCTTCTCCCGCTGCATGCAGGGATTCGGGTTCGTAACTTTCGAGAATAGTGCTGATGCAGACAGGGCCAGGGAGAAATTACACGGCACCGTGGTAGAGGGCCGTAAAATCGAGGTGCATGTCTTCAATAATTCAATTTCTGGTTTATATTTTTATTTCTCTTTTTATGTATTGCCTCACTTATTTCACATTTGGAACCCTGTCTTGTTTGTGTGTGTTTTTGTGTCTCTGTGTCCTTCACCTTCTTGCACTAAAATGCGTAAAAGTAACACTTCTATCCTTCTCCCCCCCTCCCATTTTTTGGTTGTTTTGGGGTTTTAATTTTGATTTACCTGTGTGCGAATGTATGTATATTTGTTTTTCATTTACTTTTTTCCTCCAAAATGTTCATCCTTCTACTCTCTTGATTTTTTTCCTTTGCTTCAGTTTGTGAGACTCTGAATTCCTCTAATCAGGCCAAAATAAAACTAACTTTTAAAATGTCTAAAAACTACCCAATTTAGAAATGTGTCCTATAATGAATCAAGGGGCCAGCCAATATCCTCTCTCTCTTGGGAGGCCAGTTCACCTCCACATGCGTGTGACAAGTAAGGAATAGAAGATCATAGAGGTTGGGGGCGGGGAGGAAAGAATCCAAAACTAATGTGGTTTTTAAATATAGTTAATATCTAGAATTTCAACAGTTACTGGATAAAATCCTCCAACAGAGGGTTGGGTGGCTGCCTGTAGAATGTACTAGTACTGTGAGTGAGTCGGCCACCTGGTGCTCACCAGCCCTTTTCATAACGCAGTGAAGGTTAACTGGCTCCTTTCCCCTTTCCCAGTTTTTAAAAGTATGAAATATAAAAGCCACCATTTTGAGTAAGATGTCTGCATATTTTGCTTTTTTTTCCCCCCTCCCTTTCCAATGGTTTAGCATTTAGGGCCCTTCACTTGACTCACTCTTTCCATGGTAACTATACACAATGCTGGCGATGGTGCCCGTTGGCGGTAAGTGAAACAAAAGCACTAGAGAAGAAGCTTTTTTAAAATGTAATTACAAACAAATAAGAAAGAAAAAGTCCATCTGCCATCTCACATTAACACTACAAAATGTGATTTGACTTGCTCCTCTTCCTTTTCCTTTCCCCCTTTTATTTTCAATGCTGTTGAGTAATGCCGCCTGGACTTTGGATGTACACATTGTTTTGTAGCAGTCTGAGCTGTTTGAGTACTGACGTCATGATGATTTTTTCCCCTTGCACATCTTACTCAGAGTTACTGAACTCCAGTTTGGCTGGTTTTATTAACGCACTTCCTGCCCCCACTTCCTTTCCTCCTTTTCCTCTTTCCCAAACCTCTGTTTGTAGCTATGACTGTTCTTTCTTTGCCCTTGACAGCTCTCTCTCCTGCCCGTGACAGCCTTCCTGACTTTCTCTCTTCTCTTCCTGCTTTTTTGTTCTCCTTACCCAAGCTTTCTTCCTACCCTTTGCCCTAGTCCTTCCCCACCCCTTCTCTGTTCGGTGCAGCTATTGGTCTCTTTTGCTGACTGGTGGTTTCTGATTGGTTCTGGCCATTTTTCCTTTAAGTGCTTGGGTGCTTTCTGCTCTAGCAGCTGCTAGTGGAAGCTCTTGCCCCATTCTAATCCTTGTCTGTGAGAGCCTCGCTCTTCACTTTCTCCTGTCTTTCCAAAATTGATTGTTTTTTTCTTTCTTTTATTTGTGTGTGTGTGTTTTTTAACTGCATGCTCTCAGTCTCATCATTGTTGTATCCCATTCTTTCTTTTAAATGTGAAATGTTGGTATGATTTGGTGGGTCAAACTAGAGTAAATGGAGTTTCCAGCTCTTTTCCTCACATAGGAAGATCATCACTATACAAATCCTGAAAGATATATTAAAACATTTTTGGTTCCAATTCTACCTAAAATTGATGTGGTTTTTTTTTTTTTTTTGGTAACAAATTTATCACTATTCAAATTTAACATAATATAAATTCCCAGAGCGAAATAAGACATGTTATATTTTGTATGTTTTATAATTCTTTTAAAAACTGGCCTGTTTTTATATACCTGACAACATAGTATATAACCAGGTTCTATGGTAAGGCTTTACCCTCCTTGCAAGAGCTTTGAGGCTGGTTCTGACACTGGGCTGCAGTATCCTGGCTTCTAAGCTCCATTCATCTTTTCTTCATCAGCACCATCTTTGTAGCGTCTACTTACCTTACCACTGAGAATGCTTTAATTATGCAGTTCTGTAATGAGGGTAGAGAGTACCATAAAACAAAAGAAACGTAAGCTTTATTTTTTGAATTCTTTTAAGTGCCTGATTTAAAGGCCGTATGAAAACTTTCTTCATTTTAAATGAATAGGCCACATAATCTAGAAAATTCAAAATCTAAGTTCCTATATTTGTTTACCGACCTCAAACAGTAAAATCTCATACAAGCATATAAAAAAAGCTGAACATCAGAACAGGTAAAATCCACAGATTTTTTTTCCTATCTTCCTATAAATTTATTTCCTGACCAGTGTAGCAAGCCTCTGTTTTGTTAATGAACTTCAAAGTTCACGTGCACACAGAGCTGTTTCCAATTACTTTTTTCCATATTTTCTCAATGCAGAGACTTCTCTCTTTAAAAGATCTCCAAAGAACTTGCAGATGTACTTTTTCTTTGGAGGCCTGGATGGTAAAGTTGTCCTAGTTTTCCATTTGGAGACCAAGAAACTGCATTTTACTCTTGTTAGCCTAATTTAATGAACACTTTAATTAAAATACTAATATTAATATTTTATACTGTTATATTAATTATTTAAATCAATTGTCTCTGAAATTTACATTTTAAACTGAATACTTTGTTATTGAATGAGCACCTCCATATTCCCTAATGTGGTTTACTTCCTCCCTGCCCCTTCTTTCTACTTTGTATCTGTAGGTGAATAATGCTACAGCACGTGTAATGACCAATAAGAAGATGGTCACACCATATGCAAATGGTAAGAGGTTACGAGTCATCTTCGGAAAGATGTCGTTTATTCTCTCACAAACGTCAAAGACTTTTTCTTGATTTCAGTCTTCAGTTTGCTTCGTGTACGTTGAAGTATTTTCTTTACCTAGGAGAGTTAATTTTTATAAATTACTTTTTTTAAAAGTTTTTTTAGTTATTAAGGTGTTATAGTCTCAGTAAAGTTCATTTTATACAGTGCAAACACATCATTTGAGGTTACCTATTAACCCAAGTTAGGCCCCCCGTGGGCACCCTCTTTTTTTTAGCTGCTGTAGTTCTTTGTAATATGTTAGGCTTGTCCAGGATACCCCTAGATCTTACTTATCTGAACATAGTAATTGGAATAATTCTTGACCCCTTGTTCTTTTAAAAGAATGCTCTAGAGGCAGCAGCCATGGGGTGTGTGTGTTGGGGAGGGGTACGCGCGCATATTTTCTATTTTCTATTCCATGGCTACCTGTTATACAGTGAGTTTTATAAATGTTTCTCATGAAGAAGGAATTTTTCTGTGAATATTTTGTCTAACAAAAACAGAACTTTTGCTTCAGTTGTCAAATTTAATCTAGACTCATATTCCCTAAGTGAGGTAGGATATAATTTTAATCTGTTGTACAACAGTGGTTTTGCAAACTGTGTTCTACAGGACCATCTTGGGGGGAAAAAGAAAACTGAATGGACTGGGTCTTGAGGCCTACAGCTCTACTTTGGTGGACCTCATTCTCTGTTGTACGTTTTAGAGTTGTGTATAAGATTTTATCTAGAATAAAAAGGGGAGTTTCTCCCCTTTTATTGCTTTATAAAAGTTTGAACCTACTGCTGGAGTATGACAGTATGTGCTGGTAGTATCTTAAATCAAGTAGAAGTGTATTAGTGTTGAGTATATCCCGGGAGGTCTTCAATAAATATGTGTAGCCCAGCTTTTCAAATAGATTATAGAAATCAGCATAATTTGCATTTATCAGCATAATTTGCATTTTCCTTACTCATTTTACTAGTGGTATATCTTGGGATACCACCACCTCCCACTTTACCTTTTGTTTTCTTCTTTTCACTGCTATCACAAAAACAGAAGTTTCTGCAATTTTGATAAAAATCCAATTTAAACTAAATCAGAAGGAGAGTATGTCAGATTTCCTTTCGATCCAGTGAGAATGGTGGAGCAGAAAGAGCTGCTGACTAGAATTGAGAAGACAGAAATTCTCCTTCTAGATTTGACTCTTCATTTTACTCTGTGACAGTGGGCCAATTTCCTAACCTATCTGATTCTGTTTTCACCTCTGTCAAGTAGCAGTCACAGAATTTTAGCACCACAAGGCTCTTCTTTAGAAGTCGTCAAAATCCAACCCTCCTAGCTTATTATCTAGGAAATGAAGCCCAGGGAAGTATAGTCCTTACTTGTCCCAGAGGTGGTACCTGTCTTACCGCTCTCTTTGGGGTTTGTGAAAGTCAAATGACATAAACAACTGTAAAAATACATTGTAAAGTGTACAAAACTAAACATATTCAAGATATTGTTGACAGTGTACCATTATATACCATTATTATAATGTGCATCCATTGTATGCGTTTAAATGGAGTGCTTAAGTAATAGTGCCATTGATAGGAAAGGAAAAGTTCATTTTTTAATATTATTCTAAATCACTATTCAAGCCTACTGGAGCCAGACTTTAGAAACATGCAGCTCCTGTGTTAGAGATTCTGAAAAGAGTGTGCTAGGTGCCTTCTGGTGAATTCTCAGCATTTTAGTTCATGTTGGCTTTGAGTCCCTTGATTTGTCTGATTGAAGAACATTTGTGCTTTTGCAACTCCAGTAGGATTTGAATCCAGATTTTGAAATTTTTATGCAGAATAATGAAGAGGCATGTCTGTGAGCACATAAAATAATGAATGGGGGATTGGATTGATTCCGAATGAATGGATTTTCTCTTGAATAATGTCTTTGCTTATAGCCATTGAAATCTGTTAATTGGCCTTTTCTTCTTTCCATTCACATATTTATAAAGTAGCAGTGGCACAATGTTATAAAAGAATTAAACCAAAGAGCCAATCTTTCAGAAAAATTAAATGGCATATTTATGTATAAAATTCAACAAATATTTATTAAAGTTTTCACATGGAATTCTCTAACTATCAGTGGGTAATAGTGCATTTTTCTTTTTTTTACTACTTGCCATATTCCTATAAATATAAAAAAGGGAATGTAGAAATGAAGTTGATATCAAACCTAATGTTGTTTGGAAATACTTAAAATTTATAAATGTTTAAGCTAATGTTCAGCAGCGGTCTTGTATCCATTAGCTTAAAGGTCTGATTAACATAAATATGCTTATTGCAAATTAAAATCTCAGAAGACATGCACCAAAGTTGGGAATGTACCTTGAATTTTATTATTGCATGTCTCTCCTTAGTGCCTTGGTTAACTCCAGTGAAATCCCAGTGGGAAATCCCAATGAAGGAAGATTTCCATTTACCCAGAATACCATTAGCATGGTATAAGTGAACATGGAATTCAGAGGTCCAGGTCAAATTTGAATTCAGTCAAAGGATACCCTTATCAAACAATTAGAGTAGTAAACAGTGTTAAGATGATATAGAAGACAGTGCATCACAGTGTGATAGAGAATGATATATATTCTGCCTTTTTCCTTCTTCTAAACAAAGATTAGGTCATTAAGCCGTTCTATGAGAGACCGTATACCAAACCCCAGGATTTATTTATATTTCTTTTTCCTTCTCTCATTCCCTCTCCATCTTCCTACCTCCCAATTTTTTTCTCACGTCCTCTTTACCCCCACCACTCCCCTGCCAAATCTTCATTATCCCTTCACTGTGCTAGTCCTGCTTAAAGATGGTCAGGTCCAGAAATGTCATCACCCTCTCATATAAACCCCCGCTGGCATTCTAAAGAGCAGCTGGTACCAGGCAAAAATGAACCCAGAGGTGTCTGAAGCCAACTTGCACATCACTCCTTTTCCTTATATTCCTCATATAATTTTAAATATTTACTGTCCTCTCTTCCATTTCAGGTTGGAAATTAAGCCCAGTAGTTGGAGCTGTATATGGGCCCGAGTTGTACGCAGGTAGTATTTAAGTTAATTTTTCCATTTGTGTTATTTATATGTATTTTAAAAATCTATTGTTTTTCAGTTTCCTATTCCTTTGTAATCTTTTTGCACTTTTTCATTTCTTAAATGCACTCAGCATCCAGCTTTCAAGCAGATGTGTCCCTAGGCAATGACGCAGCAGTGCCCCTGTCGGGAAGAGGGGGCATCAACACTTACATTCCTTTAATCAGTAAGTAGCCTATGTTGACCTGGCATGGCTTTTGACTGTTGTGAGTAAACAGTGATGTGTTGGTCTTTTTTTTCCCCCAAATATAATGCATAACTGAAAAGGAGGCATTCACGAGAAAGATAAATACTATCACAGTGCCCTGTCCTGCTTAGCCTGTGCTAGAATCTTTTTGACCAAATGTTAAGATGGCCAAAAAGCATAAATAGTTGGAAAAGTTAGAAGGGGGTGAGGACACGTAAAGAAAATTTTAGTCTGCACTTTGTAATGAAGAAAACAAAAGAAGTAATTATTTGTGGAATGTGTTGTACATGTTATCTGCAAGTCAGCTTTGGGCCCTTGAGTCGAATATCACTGAAAAGCCCCTCCAGTATTATTGATGATTCTCAGCTCTGTTGATATCTCTAAAGTCATTTTGACCTGAACCATTTAGCCATTTAGCAAGAGATATAATTAAACAGAGTTCAGTGGACATGGAATCAGTGTCTCTGTGTGCTTTCTAGAGGATAGCACACTTAAAATAGGCCGTTAGAAAATGTCTGCCTCTTTAAAGGATTACAAGGCTGCAGGGGAGAGGTAGTTTCCCTCTCACCTCACATTTCTGAATTGAAATATTTTAGATAAAGAATAAGGTTGACTAATGAAATGTCTGAAGACTACTGTGTGCCTTGGAGTGTGGCAACATGTCAAAACACAAAAGAATATTCTTATGAAGAATAATTATTATATGTAGGTAATAACGTTTGGAAACAGGGTTAATAATTAGCCAGTGAAAGAGTTTATATCAATCAATTTAAACTGCCCGTAGAAATTAAAAGTCTCGTCTCCATTATGGCAGTAGTGCTCAGAGCTTCCTGACCCGTTTCTCCTCAGCTTGCATTGTAAGGCTGAAATTGGGAAGGAGCAAAGAAAACTCACTCAAGATTTGTGATGAATGAGGCATGGAGTCCATTAGTTTGGGCATATTGCATATTTCCATTTCTTTTTGAGAAAAGATGTAATGTCGAGGTGTCTTTCCTATAATTGGTGCAAAGCAAGCTGTGATTGTACACGTGCTGTTGAATGCAAGTTGGCATTTCTGTTGTATTTTGGGTCTCCCTTTAGTTCCTGGCTTCCCTTACCCAACTGCAGCCACCACGGCGGCCGCTTTCAGAGGAGCCCACCTGAGGGGCAGGGGGCGGACAGTATACGGTGCAGTCCGAGCGGTACCTCCAACAGCCATTCCCGCCTATCCAGGGTAAGCAGTAGATTCCAAAATAAGCAGCCGCACAAAAACAGAAAACCATGGCCCTCGTATAACTTCTGGGATGTTGCCGTGCCACATAGTAGAGATTCTGTGAATATTTGCAAATTAACGGATTAGATGGCAAGAACCATACCATTGTCAGAATGTAACAAAATATCAATTCATTATATAAATCTTCATTTTGGCCACCTTAAGCCCTCACAGTAGTGGCTTAAGACAGTAGCCAGAGCTGTCTTGTGTTCACTAGCAGTGTGTTGGCATGGAGTTCACTCAGCATCGCACGAATTTGGATTAACACTCCTGCAGAGAACCAAACTAGAAGCTCAAGACTGTAGTGCAAGACTGCATCTGCTGGATTCACCCCCTCACCACCACCCTTACTGGGGCTGAGGCTCTCACATGTGCCCTCCCTTGTGGTTTCACCGCCTGGGTGGTGAGCAGCAGAGCTAGTTACCCACAATGGATTTGCTTTCTTTGTAGGAAATGGATTAAAAGAGGTTAATTCAAAGATGAACCAAGTCCAATTGAATCAAGGGAGAAAGAGAGACGTAGGAAGAACTAAACTACAGTTGGCTTCCGAATGATAATAAAACAACTAATGGAGCTGAGCATCCTTCACCCTTTGATTTTTGTATGGAGGGTGTCTCATGCAGTGGAATGATTCCATAGCAACAAATAAATCCTTTGTTACTGAATGGGGGAGAAGGAGTGAAGATGGCAGGTTTTGTTTTCAGTTGTTTCTCAGTGTTAACCTAAAATGTATATTTTTGTAAAGAGTGGACTTTTATAAGTTAGTTGTATCAGGACTTTCTTTCTTCAAAGATGTGACGTTTGTGTTCTTCATCTTTTCTCTGCCTGTGACAGGTTTTTTTTCCATATTCTTAATGAAGAATAAACAGCGGCAGAGGAGCCTATTCATTGCTACATAGTTAAAATGTAAAGGGAAAGAGCCTCCTTTGTAGGTCCTTTTCTGACAGCAAAATTGACTGTGAGGTGTACTAATATAGCATTCATTCATAGACCAAAGGGACATGCCATTTGGGGTCCTCAATTACACAGAATTAAAGCATTTTTATCAGACAAGACAAATATGCATGTTGAAATGGGCAGGCTTCAGAAGCCACTGGAAGGGAACGACTTTAGAAATAAACTTGTTTGCAGTTTATAGATGTTTAAATCCCATGCATTCCATCATCTCCATCTTCTGCCATTACTTACTTTTAATTTTATCCTTTTTTTCTCTCAACTTGACCTTTGACCTTCAACCTCTGACATCTCCTTTTAAAGAAGTGAATAAAGATGCAGTATTGTTTCATCAAGAAATAGTCAAGTAAAACATAAAACTGAACCTTGGAAGTTCTACACACTAGGAAAATTGTTTTATGAGGCGTCTTCCATTTCAATCCAAGAGATTTTACCATCATGTTTGCAAAGAGATACTGCTCACCAGAAACATGGGACTTCTTTATTTTGTAATATTCCTGAGTTACTTTATAAAGTGGTTGAATTCGTTCCTATTCAATATAGGTCATTTTAGTATATTGGCCAAACTTGAGAACCCATTCTCTACCAAGTCTGTGTCAGGTATATATTTGCTCAAAGATATTTTATCTTTATGTCTAATCACATCAATTTCTGTGCATTACATTGAACACTAATTTCCCATGTTTTCTTTTTTATTAACTAAACCACCTGTTTACATGGAAGATGGCAAGGAATAAGTCCAGTATTTTATGAGGAATGGCCTAAAATTGCTTTTCAGCTTAGTAAACTAATTTTATCATTAATCATTGTGTTCTAGCCTCCTTGTGGCATTTGATATAGGGAATATTGGAATTCTTCTAGAATTTAGGTGAATATTCCCAGTGAGTGATACAGCTTAGCATAAAATGTATTCGTTTTTAATGCCACCACTCTTCTCTATAGAAGAAATATTTTTCAGTCATTGCCTATATCCCCTCACTGAAATAGTTGAAGGCTAATTAATCACCACTTGGCATCAGTGCTTTGCATTTTATCAGCCTTCGCATTATGAACAAGTCTCTTTTTTACTAAAATGCAATTGAGAGGCAGATTACTTTCTAATATCATACTTTAACTGCAGTTGGAGACTGTGAAAATGGACAGAATTCAGCTAACTGAACCTCATGGATGAGTTTAATTTGCCTGTTGTATAATACAAGGGCACAGCATAATTGGGGCATTGCAAAGTGTGATCATACTATCCAGTAAATACAACAAAATGTCACTGGGAGTAGAATTCAGAAACTTTCCAACTACATATAAAAAATAAGTTATTTTCATATTCAAGTTAAAAATATAATTTGATAACCTCACTTGCTAGTTTGTTTATGGTAGCAGAGAAGGTAGTGGTGAAAATTTCCAGCTTGTTTAGGTGAATAAATGATAAATAGATCTTCTAATTTTAAATAACCAAATCTTGATTTAACGAATATGAAGAAGAAAGTCATCTTTTTTCTCTACTGCTATTCCATATCTTTTGGTCCCAAAATAATGTTTTGGGGAAGTTATATGCACAAAATAACTCAAAAAGTTTGAAATCTATATTTTAATTATAATAGTTTAGTGTTGCTTAGGATTAAAAAAAGAGTCATGTATTTTGTTTGTTCAATACAAATTCATTTTCTAAACAGAGAGTAAACGCTTCTATTCCTAATCAGCTACCTTCTCAGTTTTATTCATTTAAATAAAACAGGTCATGCCCAGAACCTCAGTTATCAGTTGAATTTTTCAGAATTCCATGAATATTCTTATGGTCAAAAAAGAACCCTTAAAGTCTTCCAATTACTCCTCCCACTCTGGATTATATTGTTACTATCTGGGATCCCCACTGCACCTTTCAATTCTTGGACCTTGGACCAATCACCTTAACCTTTAGCTCATTATCTCTGCTTGTGAAAGCAATGCATTGTGGGTATTTTTGGTTGTGTTTTTTTTTTTTTTTAATTACATTTCTCTGTTTACTTTGGTCAGAATTGATTGACTTGTTTTTCTGAGGTGTTGCATTGGTTCTTAAAATGCTGAATAATAATACTTTGCATGCCTGTGTGATCAGCCAAATCTTATCGCATGTCTAATGTGCAGGGTAAAAAAGCAGGTGATGTATGGATATCAGGGAAAAAAAATTACATGTTACTATGAAACTGATAACAAAATACTAAACATAATTTTGAAACATACTTTGCATACAGGTCCTGCCCTAGTGGAATTCTTTGGGTTCTTTTTCTTTTTCATGTTAACCCCTCTCTACACAACCCCTGCCCCCCCCCACACACACACACACATACACACACATACACATACACATACACACACCCCTTTTGGTGCTCTTTAAAGAAAAACTTCCTCTTAGGACAAACTTATTTTTTAAAAAATACTCCAGATATGAAAAGTTGGTGTTTCCAATCCAGCAGATTTTCGATAGCTATATTAGGCCCTCTGGGAATACGCTTTAGTATTTTCATCCTACTTTAATTACCAGATTGGCAGGCGGTTCCTTCCAGGGTTTCCTTCCTCCCCTGCCATGCCTGTCCCGGAGCTGCCGAGAGAGCTTGTGCCCCTGTGCTCCTCCTGGCTGACTGACCCCGGCCCCAAGCCCAGGGTCCGTATTCATACATCACCTGCCCGTGTAGAGCGCATGTGCATGCTGCCGTCCTCAATAACCGGAATGTGTTTCTGTTCTTTTGTTTTTTTGTTTTTGTTTTTGTGTGGATTTTCTGCAGTGTGGTTTACCAGGACGGATTTTACGGTGCTGACCTCTATGTAAGTACACACACTGGGGCCTTCTCGACCCCATCCCCTGACAAGCCAGCCTTTTTTTTCTGTTTCTTTGGTTTGGTTTGGTTTGGTTTTTTTTTTTTCTTTTTTTAATGTAATTTAATTTTTATTTTCATTTTCCTTGTGGATATATATATATTTATATATTTAAGAATGCAAGCATGCTTCTCTGCCACTGCGCTTGCCCCTGGGTGCAAAAACTAAGCCTTTGGGTTTCCTGATCATTGCTAGAGTCAGTCTACTGGACATATTCTTTTCCCTTCCCTACACCCACAGATGTTCTGTGTATCACAAATATACTTGCGAGATGATCAGCAGGTTTAAAGTCTTTTCTTACTGTTGTCTCATGTGCATACATAAATAACAGGACTAGCTTAGCCTGAAACCAGCTCTTTCCCTTTTCTGCTTTTCTTCTCATTTCACATCCCTCTTTAGATCATTAGAGCTTTGATTTATGTAGATGGCAGGAAGCTTTCTGAAATGTGTGTTTTCCTGTTTCACATAATTGGAGAGAGCATTGTCTTGTGAAAGTGAAATAAGGAACTGATGCCAGTGAAGGGTGGGTAGGAATAAGAGGAAACCACATACTCAGTACATAAGGCTTTTCTGTATCAGAAGGTCCACAGCCAGTGGGGCTCTTTCCTTAAGAGCCAGCTAGAGGGAAACAAGTGGCATCATTAGCAACCTAGACTCTTTTACAGACATTTGACCAGCCATGCTAACATCTTTATTACCATCCATTATTTAAACAGTCTAGCTATAGCTCAAGTTCCATGATTGGTGGTCACATATTATTTAAAATATGGACAAAGTGATCTAACTGACAAAAAAGAGTCAAGTTTTTGAGTTTTGCAAGTCTTTTATTAGGACCTCTCTCCAAAGATCTTTTTCTGAATGCAAGCTTGGTCTAACCACCCACATTGTTAAGAAACAATTTCCTGAGAAAAACTTGTCAGCATGAAATGATTCCTTGGGCATAGGGTAGAATTGTCTGGAAATGCTTTCTCTACCCTAACCTCCCCAGAGTCAATAAGGGTACCTTTTTAATGAACTGTTTCCACAGTCTGCCAGAGATTCTCGGCAATCTGAAAACGTTAATGAACTTTCAGAATGCACTTGGAGGCCCTCTGTGTTGCAGGAACTAGAGACAGGATAGAGCAGCCCTCTGAGATTCGGTGGGTGAGTTGTACACACCTGGCCTGTTTAGAGCAGGCCTTCAAAGTACGCTTTAATTTAACACATGCTTGAAGGAACCTAAGCCATGATTTGGTCCAACGCTCTCACTTTGCAGATATGTTTCTTAGAGAGAGCGTGACTTACCCAGATTACCTAAATTATTTGTTTAGCCAAGCATAAAACCCAAATAATCCATATTTCATTACCTCTATTAGTACTTTAATTAAAATCCACAACTTTCCTCCAGTGGTTTTCAAGAAGTAATGAAAGATCTTTTTTTCTTGTGCTCACCGTGAAACTTGAGGGTTGGGAAACAAATCCTACTTTTACACCAAAGTGCACTTTTCTAAATATACGTATTTATATATGCTCTTAGCATGTACATTCTCCCATATACGTTAGTATCCATAGTCTCATGAAACTCATCTTTATGTTATTTAAGTTGTTTTCTTGAAATCTGGTCTGTTAGAGTACACTTCCACTTGAATTATTTCTTAAGTCAAGTTTTTTTTTCTCAAATATCTTCCTTATTTGGGTATTTCCTAAGTGTGGCCTACTTCTACCTTATTAAGATTTGCCTACTTCCACCTTGTTAAGTCAACCAACCAAATATTTGTTTACAGTTGTCTCACTTCCTTAGTTTACAGTATATGATTTTATTAAGAGAGAGATGGTTTTTCTGTAGTTGTTGAGAAAATACTCTTGAATTTTTTTTTATTTACCAACTGGATCACCTTATCAAGCTGAACAGAAGTAATTCAGTGACCTTGCCGAAACGTTTTTTTGACCAGTGGCCCCTTGTTGATGAAAAGACTGAATAGTAATGGTATTTTTATTTCTTAGTTCTTATCTTAAAGCAGTTACTTGGAGGAAAAAGTAGTGCTGAAATAATACCCAAACTCAAGAATGAAAAACAAGAATACATGAGGAGGGAACTGTTGAGCGAGGCCTAGTGTAATTTTTAATACAGCTTTTAAAACTTCATAGTCCCTGCTCCACAAACAAACAACAACAAAAACCTCTTATCATTTTACCTTGAGTTTGTTTCTGTTTCTCTCTGTACATTTTCCCTTATGTGGAAATCTATCAATATACGTTTAGTTCTCGTTTCCTCAGAAAAGAAGGTTAGAAATAGAAAGAGAGGAGGGTTTATCTAGTATAAGAAGTGCCCTGAACCCAAGCTTGAAGAGACAACATGAGGGAAAAGAGTTTGTTACTGGTTTTATTTAAGTTATATTAATTTAGGCTATTAACTGTGAAGGTTGTTTGTTTTTTTGTTTTGGTTATCTCTTTCCCTGTTCTGCTCTTAGGCCGTAATCCCTGCTAGCCATTTTCTTCCTCGCTGTGTCTTTTGTGACACATTCCTCTCAGGAGAACTGATCTAGCAATTGTGCCCGTGATTTGTAAAGAGACTCCCCTTGCTGACTTGGGAGTGTAGCAGATAGATTATGTGTCTGCCCGCCCCGTCTTTTTTTCATCAGTAGAAAAGACATCATTCACCCTAATTCACTTTTTTAATGGGATAACAAACTGCTCCTGATTCTCATCCTGTGAAAAGCATGCTTGCATCCAAAGGAAAGAAAAGGCTGGTGGGCCCCTTAGCGGGCTTTTTTGTATGATTGTTTTCCTTCCACAGCTGTGTTTTTTGAACTGCTCTTCCTGTGTTCTGTTATAGAATAGTCTTACAGGAACCAATCATTAGCGCTAAAATACCTCAGGTAGGAGTGCCAGTGTGACCTGCCAATCAATCAGATTGTGGATTGCAGTGAAAAAATTGAATTATACTAACCATTCCAGCTCCACGTTAGAGATGGGAACAGAGGCTTTTTTGGACAAGCAAGACTTGTGAGCGTGTGATCTAAGCCCTGCTACCTCAGCAGTGCACCCAGTCAAGTTCCTTACAAGAGGGCATTTCCTCCAAAATTCAGTGCTCCTGTCCCATTGCCACACATCCGCCCCAGGTGTGTTATCCGCACTGTCCCATCACTGCCACCTCTTTTAGTTTGTCAATCACATTTATCCCATGGTGTTTAAACTGGTCTTTTATATTTGGAGAGCTTAGAAATTTGGGACATTTTCTTACTACTGTGAAAGAAATGAGAAAAGGGAGAAGGTAGAATCCGTCTAAACAGGACTCTGAATCTCGAATTGGACCCTGTCGTGAAATCATAGTAGTAATTGGGCTGTGCTGCTATGTAAGTTTGAAGTTGTCTTAAAAATCTAGACTTACTGGGACTCTAAAATTGAAACATGTATTTCCCTTGCCCTCTTTTCCTTTCACCTTAAAACTAGATTAGTGAGTGCATTTGGATAATGATGCACTGTTAGATTCGTTGAGAGCTGGGTGCTAGGAAAAAGAAAACAATAGACAGCTTTTCACAATTCAGTTAGTTTATTTATGTGGCTACCCCGCAAGCTTTGGGAAATGAACTGATTCGGAGAGGTGTGGAATAGTAGTGTTCGAAAGGGTTAGTTAATTAAACATCATCTCTCATCCATCATAAAAGTAGTAAGTGGAAGATACCAAGTTGGTCATAAAAATTTCTTTCCTTAACCCCAATTTTAATAATAATAAGATAAATTTAAAAGATTTTCCTTAAAAATTTTTCATATCTACTCTTCCAAGTAGATAGGTCTCTCAATCAAAAGCAGTAACAATATTATCATTATTATGAGTTTTGTATTCACATCTGTGTTATTCACATTTAATCAAAGGTGCCATATTGCCACGGAAGAACTCTGTTCTCCTAATGAGCCCTCCTCATACAAGTTCAGTCTAGAGCAGTGGATCTCAGCCGGAGTGGGGAGGAGGTGAGGGAAAGGAGGGAGTTAGAATCGTGTAGAGACAAAGTGATTCCCAGAGGCACAGCCTTAGACCCAAGCTAGCTGGACTGGATCTCTGCTCTGCTGTAGTGATTTGAAGCATCACACCTGCCATTCTCCCCACCCTCCCACCCCCACCCCCCAACTCCCCTTGCTCTATAAATCTATACATCACATGTAGGGAACAAGCTTTCATTTTGTCTGCTGGTCTTGAAATACACATTCTTTTTCTCCTCAGTGTCACATAATGTCATTGTCTTCCAGGTAGAAAGAAGGTGTCTTGACATCACATGCTCACCAAAGTCCTGTTTTATTGTAAATCCTAAAACAAAAAAGTAATAATAAAATTAATGGCCAGGTGAAAATCAAGACAAGAGAAGATTAAACTTGGATAGGCAGGGAAAGGTCAGGTATAAGAGGGAGGATACGTACAACCCTTCCATTTTGTTCTAGTTAAAACAGAGCTACAGAACTGTGCAGAAGAATCATGTGGTCAGCGTGGCAATGCTGTAAAGTTCACTAGACAATAACATTGGTTCAGAGTGGAGTAGAAAATCCCTAGGAGGTGACATTGGGTAATGCAAAAGTGAGACTTTAACAACAACAACAACAAAAGGATCTTAAAGGTAACAGCATTTTCCTTTGAAAAAGCTGGAAGTTGAAGGCAGGGATGTGTTACGGATATGAGAAAGGATAGCACACGGGAAATACTTTAGAAGAACACCGGATCAGAATGTATGGGTGTTGACAGAGGGCAAGCATACAGGTGAGCACTGCGGGTCAGAACTGAATCAGGAAGGTTGAATTGGGGAGTGATGTAGCATTGGGCTGTCCCAGTTGGGAGCACTAGGAATCATTCAGAATGAATTACAAAGGAATAAGAAAGTAATTATTTTTAAAGGGGCATGTGGATATTTGGACCAGGCTTAGCCATGCCAAATTTATCCAGCTGTCAGGTTCCAAAAAGCTGTCCGTGTGCCCTCTGACATTAGGGTGTGCTGTGGCCATGCTAATCCCCATTTTTTGTTTTATTTCAAATCACACACAGATAGAATCTGCAAACTGCTTCAGATCAAACAGGTCTGATTGTGTGTAAATACATATGTCCTTTTTAATTTTTATTATTAATGGTTGCTTCAGTTTTGCATCGGTGCATGGTTAAAAGCAATACACATCAGCTATCTCATGACTTCATATCTCCAAATGAATTATTTCTCCTCTTTTTTTGTTTGTTTGTTTGTGCAGTCAGCTGAAGAAATGTTAACATCTCACTCTAAATCTCTCAGTGGAGTCTCTGTTCCCTTCTCTGATATAACAGATGGGTTACTGCTTGTTATAATTATTAACATTGTGGTGTGGGCCAGGGCTAGGGTGGGCGAGATTGACTCTTCTTTGGGCTGGGGAGGGGCCAGTCGTTAGGGTCTGGAATGTTAACTCAAGTGGTGACTGACTGTTTCCGTAATACCAGGTCGTTGTGGCTGCACGCTCTAGTAATTGAGGCTGTGTACTTCACCGAGCTTGTGGTAGAGCCTAGGGCAAACCGCTGTCCCAAGAGAATGCTGGGATAGATAGAGTTAGCCAATCTGAGTCTGAACGTGGTGATTTTGCTGGTTGTTCTAGCTCCAGATGTTGGCATGCTTAGTTCTTAATGTGATTAATAAATGTGGCGCCATATCCCCTCCCCACGCCTGAACCCTGTCTCTCCTACCCCTCCCCCACCCTTGTTCTTTTTGAAAAACTTAAGAAACAGCAATGAAACCCTTGGTGTTTCAAACTGCACTTTGTTCTCATGTTCCATAAACAACTTCAGATTTGCTAATAGAAGTGAAAGTTGAAAAAACAGTTTCTCAGCCTGGATTCTTTATGCATTCCAAAATCCAGAATAGAAATAAATATATCTGAATGTTCATTGGCTTATATTATGGTTAGATATTTTGTTGAATAACCAGTTTAAAGCACCAGCAGAAATACTTTGGACTAAGAATACAGCTAAGAGGAGGAATCCATGACATACAATTTAATTTTTCTAACTTTGGGGTAGTCATCAATGAATTACCAAATCAGTTTATTGCAATATTACCTGCCCATCCTAAACACGGACCCCTCCCCTTTAAAGGGCCTCTCTATAGCACCATTATCATAAAGTAATCAGAAGAGTAGACATGTGGAAATATTATCTGCTTTTCTAAAAAATTAATGTAGTTTTTCTTAAAATTCTGTTGATACTCTTCTTGAGCCTTTTGTTGTCATTAAAATATTTGCATCCCTGTCCTGTGTTCCTGAATTTGAATAGCAGAGAACCTCATCAAATTCAAACTCCAGAGTCAGAGTTCACTCATAACAGAAGGAAAGGACTGCAGATAGATTATCTTTATTTCCTTCTGGCTTGGAGGGAGCCTTCTCTTCCACAGCCTGATCCATTTAAAATTGTCTTGATTAACAATAACATTACCCCCAAACCACTGAGGTTCCGATGGCTTCTTGCAGGTTGAGAAAACTGAGGGGAAATGGCTATCAGTAACCTCATTCAGAATCTCCTTTTTTCCCCATGATTAGTCCAATACAGCTCAAATTTAATGATTTAATACAATCCCCAGTATCTCTGACATACCGAGACTTAACTGAGAGTCTAGTTAGTACTTTTATGAGAATGCATACCTCTGTCCCATGGCATAGAACTTCAGTTTTTAAATGTTTTACTCAGAAAGATATAAATTAGGCTTTAATTGCTTTTATTATCTTGACTTTTTCAATTTTTAGAGATTATTTTGGATTTTGAAGGAATGCTAAGGAGAGAAGCCTCATGATGCTTGTTTACCACATTATCCTCATTTACAAAGATGTTTTACTAAACATGGCCCCTCTGTAAACTTCACACTAGCAAACTTTAATTCTAAACTAGTAGAACCATCTCTAGTGATACCAAAAAATTGAGCCTTCAAGGTTCATATAAAGCTTAAAATTTCAACTATGATGATTAGCATGTTGTTTTGTTTAACAATCCTTTTACTGTTTCATTTTTTCTTTAGAAGTTTAAAAGGTAAAGAGACACTTGAGTTAGTTTATACATAAATGTATATGCTTATGTGTGTATGTATGGCAGTGTGTATGTTGCAGCCTGGATGTACGGCTTTGCCCAAATCAGTCTGGCCTGCCTGTTCCCATAGACCTGGCTAGAATTCAGAGGAAGCGTGTGGATCACAGATAGCCCCCGAGGGTACTTCCTGCCATGGCCCTATCCATTACCATCTCATTGCCAGTGTTCCGTAATACTAATTAGAGTTTTCTTATTTATAGGAATATCTATGGAAAGATTTATAATTGAGAAAACAATGTTTACTTTTCCAAGTCATTCACTTGAAGAACAAAGAAGGAATAATACAAAACCACTGAAAGCCAATCAGGGGCTTTTTTTTTTTTAATGTATGTTTGAAGCTGCTTCTGATGAATTTAAGCAGCATAAATTTAAAGAGCAGCAGTAAGCTTTCCCCCGTGGTGCAGTGTCTTCAGTTAGAGAAGGCATAAATTATGTAAGAAATAAGCAAAAAGCTGTAGAAACCTCTAAGAAGAAATCACAGCTATTTCCAGAATAAGATTTGAACAGAAATAAAAGCAGCAAGCTAGAAGCTTCCCTGTCAGATGGCTAAGAAGACCAAGGGTCCCATTAGAAAATGGTTGTTTCCAATCCTAAGAAATGATACAGAAGTAAATTTGAAATTTCTTTTGTAGGTTTAGCAAAAACTGAACATTGAAGGAATAGAAAGCAGAAAGCACAGGCCAGAAAGCTTCAGATGTCCATGAGAAACGGACACAGTAATATACAGAAACGAAACATGCTGTGCTCGCTGCTGAGGTGCCATCCAAATGGACATAGCTGTATTTACCTATATTTGATGGGGAAATGACAGTAATAGAAGTACACACCTGAATTAGGTTTAGGTAAAATAGATGAATTCTAGAAAGGTAAAGAAGAAGGAAAAGTAGAGCTTGCCACTTTTTCAAATAGCCTGTCTCATGCGTCATTTGTTGTTGTGATTATCTTTGAAAAACTTCATGAAGTATTTCACCCTGACAGTGAAAACCTTTTGAGTATTTGGTTCACCTAAACTGAGGTAAAAGAACAGGACAGGGGAGTTTGAAACTCTTTAGGACTGAGAGGATATTTGAACACTTGGAAGAAAAGCTCCAGAACCTGCTGTGAGATTAGGATGTAAGAAGTCCCAAAACCTTTTAGGGAAGAAAAATAAATGCAGTTAAAGGCTTGGGGGGGGAGGGAAGGGCTTCCTGATCTGTTTGAACCTAGTCCAAGGGTCCACAACCCTTTGTAATCTGGTTTGCCTGAGTCTGAACTATAGATTGGACTTGGCAAACTTTTTCTGTAGGGGGCCAAGTGGTAAAGATTTTCGGCTTCATAGGCCATACGGTCTCTGTCACAACTACTTTCAAAAACAGGAGGCCAACTGCATTGGTCCGCAGATGGAGGTTTGCCAACCCCTGATCTACACTGGTTCTTCCTTCTAAATATCGCTTGATTATCTTAGCCTCTTGGCAAACGCACTAGGCCACATGGAGCATAGCACTATATGGGACCTTTCTTTATATACTGTAGTCTCTTAGCAATGGATCAATCCAAGTACGCATCAGAGAATCTGCAGTTAACACATATAAATTTAATGTTTTAATCTATAATTTACATTTCCTGTCAGATGAAGTTCTCCCAACTTCCTGTAAATATTTTCCCTGTTCAAAGTTCCAACGAAGACAGACCCAAAATCATATCTTCATTTTGCAGGGGGGTGGGAGGGGATAAATTAGGAGTTTGGAATTACAATAGACACACTATTATATATAAAAATAGATAACCAACAAGGTTCTAGTGTAGAGCACAGGGGACTATACTCAATATCTTGTAATAACCTATAATGGAAAAGAATCTAAAAAAGAATAAATATATAGATATATATATATGTGTAACTGAATCACTTTACACCTGAAACTAACACAACATTGTAAATCAACTATATTTCAATAAAAAAATGTTTTAAATCATATCTTCATTTCTTGAATTTGAGAAGAGGTACTCCAGTGTAGTTTATTTTTGTTACTATTACAAATTGCAAAGCAAATCCCTGCCTTGGGCGGAGCTTAATTGTACACTAAGGAATAACATGCAGACTGATGCAGTTTGAAACATTCTCTCCCCACGGGTGTGTCTGTGTTCGTGTCTGTGTCTGTGTCTGTGTCTGCGTCTGCGTCCGCGTCCATCTGCGTGTGGGCGGGTGTGTGCTCGCCTGCCCCCCGGGGGAGAGGCATGTGTAAAGTCAGTTCTCCTCTCTCCTGTAGGGTGGATACGCAGCCTACAGATACGCACAGCCTGCTACTGCAACCGCTGCCACCGCCGCCGCCGCCGCCGCCGCCGCTTATAGCGACGGGTAGGTGCCGAGACGGGGGCGGGGAGCGCCGGGCCGCCCCGAGTCACCCCCTTTCCTTCCCCGCGCCGTTTCCAAAAGGGCACTTAGCCCCCGGGACTGCCTGCTGAGCTGGGTTTTCCACAGGCCTTCTGCCTGGACTCTATCCTGCCAAAAACCCAGCGGCTCACAGGCTCACAGGCTCACACTCCTCCCCTCCCTCCCTCTTGTTCCTGTGTGTTTCTGGCTTTGACCCCAATTTCCCTCTTCCTCATCTCCAGTGCCCTTCTTTTCCATTTTATAGACGTGCTTCAGAAATTTTCAGTTGCTGCCTTTATGAGTAGAACGGAGAGATTTTTTCCATTCTGCCAGTTTCCTAATAACATTCCAAGTTACAAGTCCTTAGCACAGTAAAACCCCTTAATTTTTTTTTTTTTTTTTTTGTCACTGTCTTTCCTTTATCTCCCTGATTGGATTTCTTTTTCCAGTTATGGCAGGGTGTACACGGCCGACCCCTACCATGCCCTTGCCCCTGCCGCTAGCTATGGAGTTGGCGCTGTGGTAAGTAGATGTGCCTTTTATTTTTTCAAACGTTTTACTTCTGACTTTTACCTACAGACTACAGAGGATCTAGGGAGGTGATAAATTCACCCCTTCTTCCATTGCCAAAGTATTAAAACCAATAGGACTGTCTGGAAATTTCATATCACTTCTGTGTGTGTGCTCGTGTGAGCCCCCTGGCCTGGTTGAGGACAGCAGAAAGGAATGAGCAGTGACAGTCTGCCCTGAGTAACGGCATTGTTCGGGAGGAAGGAAGGGAGCAGGCTGCTGTTTTATAATGGCTCAGATGCTGGACGCATACCTGTGGCAGAGTTTTACTGATAGGTATTCGCCAAGACTTGGGGCACAAGACTCTCCAGTTTTCACAGTAAACTTTTGAAAAACCTTAACCTGTCTGCTTCAAATGCAGATGCCAAAGGATGTCCCTGCTATTCCTAAGCCTTCCGGCAGATAGTACTAAAAATCACCAAGCAAGTGCCTTACAAAGATATTTTATTAATAACATTTGTGGCAAAATATGGTATATTTCTTAGAAGTATACAAAAAGTCCATAGAGCTCATCTAGAATAATCCCCCTGACCAAACTCGAATCCCCCCTGCAGTATTTTTGTGTTGGCCTGGACACCTCCGGGCCAATGACGGGACTCACTGGATTCAGCAAAGACTGGCCGGTCCACAGTGATACCTCCTCGTGCCAGACGTTCTCTGCTATCCACGGTGTCACTGGCCAACGGCCCGGGAACACAGATGACCATGTCTGAGAGGGAGGCAGAACGATGGTCACAGTTAAGACATAAAAGATGTGAGAGAGCCTGCCACTTCCCACACTAAATCTCTACTGATGAAGATCTGTGGAAGGAAGTAATAGGGTCCTGCGGGGGTATGGGGGGCAGTGTTTAGAACTGAAGTAGAGACGTACGATATAAGGAAGTGTTGGGAATTCCTGAGGTTTTATTTAGTGCCCAAGTGATATAAGTCCTGTACTAAAAGAATGACCCAAGGAGCGATATGTCCCTAGGGAACTTTTGATTGAAAAAGATAATTCATTAGATTATGATTAAGGAAAGAAGCCCACTTAAAACCCCAGTTTTACATATCTCATATATATATGTATATATATATATATATAAAAGATAAAAGTCAGATATGTCAAGAAACAACCTGGTTGGTATTTTTTATAAATTACAGAGGAAATAGACTTTATTCGTTGAAAGATTAACTCAGGTTTAAATCCAGCACCATCTCAAACATGCGATGTGACAGAGATAGTGGTCAAAAGTAACGTGTTCTCCACTGTCAGGTAATGGGTAAGAAGGTAAGATCAGCAGTCTGCTTTAGGTCACGCTTGTAATGAGGTAATCAAGGTAAACAAGACCCATGCTTTTAAAAAATCAAACTATTTACAGACTTGGTTTTAAACTTCATTGAGTTTCTCTTCTGTGCTAACTCATGTAAATAATGAACCATTAGCATACTCTCCCCTTGAGAATATCAGGTCAGCAGTAGATGTTTGGGCTCTGGTCTGAGGATCTTAGAGGCAGAAGTTGGTTTCCTGACCTCATGCACTAGACAACATCTAACCAGTTGCTTTGAAGCTTCTAAGGAAGCTGTTTTTCCAAATCCCTCCTCAGGACATGTCTTCTTTTGTAATGCTTCTCTCATCAACCTTTTAATATTTTTGTGTCTTTAATTACTACAGGCGAGTTTATACCGAGGTGGCTACAGCCGATTTGCCCCTTACTGAAGTGACGTGAGACCCCTGCAAGTGGGACAGCCCCCCAGTTCATGAGGCCTGGCTATTGCAATATTTACTAGTAGAGGAACTCTATAGCAAGATGAAGAGGAAAAACAAACAAACAAAAAACACAAAAAAAGAGAGAATACTTTTTTATACCTCACTATGTTCTTTGAATATGTATTTTTCCTTTAAATTTCTGCCTTTAATTCTTTTGTTCCAAAGATTGTGCATTTTTTTCTTTTTTCTTTTTTCTTTTTTTTAACTGTGGTAAAAAAAAAAAAAAAAATAACGCATTTCCATGTCTGTATGTCCGTGCTTAGCTTATTCTGTCAATCACGGAAGAGGCAGTTAATGAGGAAGGAGAGACGTTAGGAGCTGATAAATGCGTCTGATCAGAAATCAGCAGACAGAATTACCAAAGTGTATCTGGTGCTGAATGGCTGTGGGACAAGCAGAAGTGGAAGAGATCTCTTTGCAACAGGATATCCTTCTAGTCTTCTGAGTTTCTGGTCTTTGGCAGGCAATTCTGATTGGCTGTGGCTGGAATCCACATGCTAATAGACTATAGGAATGTGTGCTGGCAAAGCAGGAGAATCACTAAGACACTTTCCTCTCCTCTTCCCTCCTGTCTCCTCATTCTCTTTACAATCATCTTACACGCAAGGCCTGAGACAGTTGGCATCGTTTTTGGAATTATAGTATTAATATTTCCAGACATGTGCTCAGACTGTGGATAATAAACACCTCATTAGGAAACCGGTCTTGGAATGAACTGTGGAGTATGAAAAAGATCACGCTTTTCTTTCCTGTAAACCCTGGCATTCCTGCTGGGCTGCTTTTCCTTTCGTTGAACCACAGCTTAGCTCATCTCTCCTTTTATTAACACCCTGCTCCCATGTCCTCGAGATTCAGGAATTTAGGACCCAGGGACAGAAGAATAAATAGCCAGTGGCCAGATTTCCCCGAGGTGTCTGGGCACGGCTTGAGGGCTAGAAGTACAAATTGTCACGCACCGGTGAAGAGGGTGAGAGCAAGAAAAGGGGTGTTAGACGATGTCAGATTAAGGTGCCCTGAAATTCCCGATCTTTCTCTTGCATCAAAAAGTCAGTACAAAGTAGAAAACATATAATAAAGGCTCTGGTGGCAAAAGATGAAGCACCAAGCCCTAGATCAGCTGTCCCTGGAGGTCTCCGTGAGTAGGGCATGTGAGGGCAGGCAAAGGCACTTTGTACAAGCTCCAAAGCCATAGGACTTTTCATCTTCCAGAGCCTTTACGAGTCATTTCTGTCCACAGTCTGGAGCCCTCGTGGCCATTCCACCCAGCTTCTCACTGTCCTCCAAAGACACCCAGCTGAGCATCTGGACCACTTGGTACTCATGAACACTACAGGACATGAAACAATCCCCTGAGGCTGCTCTCCTCCCGTACAGGAAGGAGGGTCTGAAACGGCCAGGATCTCATACGTTGCCAGGAAGAGTCATGTGGTGGCCACCACAGTGAGTCACTGCTATCACTACCTGGCTTCGACTTTTCTATCAGACAGGGGAGAAAGTGTTTCTCTTCTAGCTCTTAGCTGTTAAAGGCAGGGGTCCTGCAGGATTTCCAAAATGAAGGCATTAGAAAATAGAAAAGCACGGTCCGTTTGGCTCCCTGGTCTATTCACATTGGTACTAGGGTGACCTTTCACCCGAGGAATAGCTGCTAAAGGGAGTAAGTAATTCAGAGACATGGAGCTTCTGGTTTGTTATGGGTTTGTTTTGGTTTGTTTTTTTTTTTTTTTACTCCTGCCTCCACCCGTGTTCTTGACTGATACTGATTCATGTCCCTGAATTAAAATGACTGACATATGACAGCATCAAACATTCTTTGTAAGGAGAGGGATCTGTGGGGGGGGACTGGCCTGTCGTGTATAATACATCTCTTCTCCCCCTTCAGAATCCTCTCTCTCCTAATAACTGGGAGGGAGGCTTCCCTGAAACTAGGGGAGACATCAAGGAAGCTAGAGGCCTCGATGCAATTCTTACTGATTCTGGGGAGGAATGCACAGAATAGGGGACACCAGACTGCCCAGTCCATTGGCCATTTTTAAGGGTTCCCCTCCCCAAGCCAAAGTTTGGTTTGTTGCTGTTGAGACAATTTTTGTTGTGTGTGTATATAAATATTATAGTTTGGGGTGTGGGAATGGGATGTGGGGCTTTCACAGGTCTGGGGAATGGGGGCAGGGAGGATTTTTTTCTTTCTTTCTTTTGCTTTTGTTTTGAGGGAGAGCTTTTACTGAGTGAAGAAACTGAGAGAAATTTTATGTCCTGTTCATATAGGGGCCATTCTCACAAATGGCAAGCCACTACTCAGTGGAGACAAGGCCAAATTCTAAATGGTTGTATCCATAGCAGGGGAGGAAAATAGGGCAATGAGTTCAAGAATTTTCTATTCTTTTTTTCCAGAAAGAGGGAAAGATGATGGGAAAGGCAGAGAAGGCAGCTTCCACAGCCCTTTTAAAAGAGGCAGAAGCCTGAGCTTTTGTGCATTTCAGTTCAGCTGGTTCTGGCTGAGGACTCCATAGGCAAGCTCTGTGTTTTCCAGGGGGGCCTCTGCTGCATTTCCAGGGATGGTTTTAATACTGCTTCCTTCAGCTCCTTTTACTAAGAAAGACTAAATAGAGTTCTGCTTGTTATTAAAGGGCCTTTGGTTTTCAGTGTCATCACTGAGAATTGGGGCTCTCGAAGCATCAACCTCCCCATCAGCTTTTGAACTTTGAGATTCCATACAGGCAACTTCATCAGAGGCAGGTTCCTCGAAGCATCAGCGCTTGTTTATCCCTGACTCTAGTTCCCACTGGACTAAGAAACTGAGTCAGAAGAGAGTATGGCATCTTGTAAGTTTGTTAGAGGATGCTGGTGAATAATTCCAGAAAACGTATCCATGCTGAATCAATTTCGACAGCTTTATTGTAGGTCACGATGTGGACTTCTATACTAAGCATCTTACTCTTAGAAGCTGGGCTCCTTTCAGGAGCCCTCTAGTGACCACCTTTATCTGAATATCCCTCTTTCAGCCCAGAGAGCTGTCCTTAGAGCTTTTCCAGAATTCCTTATATTACATAGTTCAGCTCCCACTGACCGATATCAGCTGTTGTGATTCGTCACTTTTAAGGCTCTCAGTTTTTACAAAGCCCACGGTCACCATCCTCCGTCAGCAGCCACAGTTGGAACTGAGCCAATATTATTTTTCCTTGAAAAAGAAGGGGACTGGAGCTCAGCTCTTAGTTTAAGGGGAGCTAGTGGAGCTCTATTCAGTAGAAATCAATGATAGCAGCTTTCTCTCAGAAGTGTGACTCCTCAGGGGCTGAACTGCTCTTAGTTTAGGTTCTACTTTCCTAGAGCTCTAGCAGATAAGTTGGTGAATCACTACCACCCTATAACTAGTCACATAGCTTCCAGGTAGGAAGGAGGTGTAAACTCGGGATGGAAGCAACCCCAAGGATCTGCAGGAAGGGCTGGATGGCCTCCCTTCCTTCTGGAGGGAGGATGAGGCCAAGGGAGGGAAGCAAGGGACAGCCCAGAGGGCACTGTAAGGGAGGAGGGGGGGACCATTGGGACCGCCCCCTTTCACCAAGCCCAGCCACTTCTCGGCTGCTTGCAACCCCCTAGCACAGAAACAGTTGCAGAATCGCAGACTCATTTCCCCCAGAAAATAGGAGGAAAGGGACTTTGGGGGGTGGGGAAGGGGTAGTGGTGTTTTAAAAGCATAAGTTACCTGTTTGCACTGTTTTAAGATAGGAAAAAAAATAGTGGGCAAGGTGAACATCCAACGTAAATTTGTGTGTTTTTATTTTGTCATGCTCTTGAAAATGTTTGACCGTTTGTAGTATCCACCAGTGAAACCTGATTCTCTGTTGCATAAAACACGGTTTTTTTGGAAATGTTACTGTCCGAAAGCCTCTTCCCTCCCTTTCCCCTTTGCTGTGTTCTTCCTTCATCCTCACTTGACTGATCAACCAGGCAATAGCCATCCAGGAGCTAGAGTGTGAAGCAGGGCCCTTCCCAAGTAGACTCTGGGTGTCCTAAGCCAGCATGTGCCCTCTGGTTTAGCGAGTGCCGTTGAGTCCCTGGCCCCCATCTTTGAAATAAGGCTTACAGACCAGGCTGCAGCAGGTTCTCAAATTCCCGAATCAGATGCACTAGGGAGGAGGAGCCAAGGGGCGGAGGGGAGTCCTCGAATATGGCGGGTGGCCGCAGTAGCTGAGTTCTCCACGTTACCGGAACTGTAGCCAGTTACAGATTACTCAGGAAAACGGTCGATCACTTCAGCCATGGTAGTGCTGGTTGGCAGGGCTTGGTAACGGAGAGAACTGCTCATCGGCCACAACTCAAACCTTGCCTTTAAGGGGATTGCCAGCCGGGGCCCCTCCGCCTGGCAGTGACACACGCACCCGCCAGTGTGGTGAGGGCTCAGCTCACACCAGCCAGCAAAAAGGGAACAGCGATGCTCTTCTCTCCCCCCTACCACCCGCCCCTGTTACCAACGCCAGATTCCCAGGGGGTGCGTACGTTTTTGAATTTTTTAAAAATGTTTTTTGGTTTGGTTTTTCCGGGGACTGATGAGTGCTTTAAGCAACGTCGATACCCCACCCAGACCCTGAGCTTTGTCATTTTCTTGTATTTTTCTGTTCACAGTATTGTGTGTTGTGTGTGTGCTTGTCTTGGCAGCTCATTTTGGCTGTATTATATATCGAGTGATGAATTGATCCTCCTTTTTTTTTTTCCCCCTAAGGGATATGAATTGTTTTTTTCTTGTGTTATAATTCTGCTTGTGAATAGCTGGAGCAAACCTGGGGCTGACACACGTAAGCTAGGGCTGCAAAGTGCTGAGAGAGCAGGGCAGGGTGGCTTGTCCCTGACAGGCTGACCCACCTGAGTCTCTGAGCTTTTCAGTCCAAATCTCTGCAAGGCTAAAAATGCCACCGAACCTCCCCTCTTGTCCCCGCTCCCCGTGGCAGGGACGAAACCATCCCTACATGCAACGTGCAGTTTCTCCGGCCCCCTCCCATTGCCATGGCAAAACAGGTACCTATGGGGCATGGGGGCATCACATGGGATGCTTGTATAATCGACCACCTCGCCTTTTCTCCCCCCTCCCCACCCCCCCCCCCCCAAATCTCTTCCTAGGACACCCGAGCTGCTTGCCCAGGGTCCTGTTTCCCTACAAACTCCAGAGAAGCACCCAGGGCTTTGTGACAGTCTCTAATTCCCTCCCCTTCTTGTTAAGAATCATATTGTATAGTAGCTTTCAGACCATACAGTATTCATTGGGTTACTCCTATTATTATCAAGTAGCTGGAATTGTGAAGGTCGGAGTAGTTAGATCTTTAGCTTTTATTCCTTATTTTTTTGTATTACTATCCATGTGTATAAATTATTGATCATGTTGCTGGCTTTTATAAACTCTAAGCGAAGGAGGAGCACTGCCTCTGCCTTTGCAAATGGTAATGAAGCACTGTTTTTAAATAAAAGGAGAAACACCATTCTTCGCCCTGGCCTGCGTGTGTTGATCCTCAACGACCTCTGTTGCCTCCCCCATGCTCCAAAGATAGAACTTGGATTTGACTTTTGTAAGATGGAAAAAAGAAGGCGGCAAACACAACGCTCCCTGAATGAGATGAGGGGAGAGGGAAACACAGGCCGAGGCTGGGACCATGGGACCTGCCCTCCGGCTCCTCCAGTCTTTGCAGGAGCTGTCTTCCTGCTTCTGCCTCTGAAATCTCCTTCCGCTTCACTTCCTCCCTTTTCCATCCTCTCCTGGTGTCCTCGCTGCCGCCCTCACCTGCCTCAGAAACTGCCCTCCAGGGGGCGCTTCCCTTCTGGCCACCTGTCACCTCTGTCACCTCTCCCCTGGCTCGGGCCGCCACCCAGGCTCCCACACCTTTTCCTTCTGTATGGGGCCTGGGCCTTTTCCTCCTTCCCTGGGCTTCCTCAGCCACCCCTCCTGCACTGGTTTCTCTACCAGGAAGTCCCAAATCTCTGAAATTCCCCCTAAATCTGCAACTCCCTAACATCCCTCAGATCGTCTCCTTTCCCGTTGCCGGGAGGAAATGGAGGCCGTCACACGGGATCCCCTTGATCTAGACACCTACTTGGACGCACACCCATCCTATCCCGTCCTTCCTGTTTTACCGGGAGAGGCGTCTTCGGTCAGGCGCTGTCCCCACACGTCCGTCCTTTCCCACCTTCTCGGGGACTTTGCTCCAGCGTCCCTCCCACATGGAGGTCAACCTTGTCCTTTAGTCCCTGTGGCATTGAAACATGCAAATAATTTTGCACGATCCCAGTCCTCTCCTTCATGACAAACTTCTGGAACGAGTTTCTGCCGCCGACTCCAATTCCCTGCTCTTCACCCGCGGCCGGCTGGCCTCTCCCTCCGGGATCCTGAAGCTGCCCCCGCGTGACGCCAGCAGGTGGCGCCTCCCCCGGGGCGCTGACCTGACCTCCAGCGCCCGCGCAGCCGGGCACTCCCGAGACCCTCCGCCGCTGCCCGCGACACAGGCTGGCGCTTCTGCCCTGCTCTCCTGGCCTGGCCTCCCTCCTCCGTCTCTTCCCCAGCAGCGCACCCCCCGCCTGCTCTCGACAGCCACCCGCTACAGTAGCAGTTGGATCAGGACGTGCTTCTGGGCAAGGCGGCCCCGAGTCAGTCCCCGTCCTCATCCGGGTCTGTGGCCTGTGCACCAGCTCCCCCGCTAGTTTATCCGCGGCGCGTCCCCCTGTACTAGAACGGAAGCACCCGGAGGTCGGCAGCTTTGTTCTGTTCAACTCCTGTGTCTCCGGTGTCTGCAACGCACAAGCATTCAATAAATACTTGTTGAATGACTTTTTTCAATCTCGGATGTAAGGTGATAACACAGCCGCCACCCCCAACCCCGCCTTCTCCGTATGGCCACCCCCGCTGATGATCGCGGATGCCGAGAGCCCTTTCCACGTGTGCTCACATCACCTTCATCTTCCCGGCAGCCCCGCGGCAGGTGCTGGGTGTCCTCCTCCTCAGGTCCCGGCGCCTGTGCTTCTTGCTGGGTGTACCAGGCAAGCGAAGCCCTGACCTCGCTTTCCCAGGACCTTTCTGGGGTGGCATTTAGAGCTAGTAACCTTGAGGAATGGGGGGTGGTGTATCGCAGGGACGAAGAACGAGTCTGCTTCCTACCTGCTCTGGAAGAGGTGGCTGCCCCTCGCTCAGGGCTCAGCCGCTGCGCACACCCCCCAGGGGAGCAGCACCTACCCCGTCCCACACACTGAGGCTCTTGCTGCCAGCGGGCCGGGAGCAGTAAAGTCCTTTGTCTCTGACGCAGAATCCGTAAGGCTAACAGCTTCTGCAGAGAGAGAGATCAAATCCCAGACTCACCAGTATTGTTATTCCACGTGAAAGATGAGGGAGCCGAGGTGTGGAGAGAGGAGATAACCTGTCCCTTGAGTAGGAAGCGGCAGAACTGGGGTCCCAGCCTCCAAAGTCTGCGCCCTTCACGTCTGAGCACTGGTGTTTCTAGTGCTTCTCCGGTAGAAACCCCTGTAGAAACCCAAGAGCTGGCACTGCATCCCCTCTCTGGCTGACGCTCTGTCCCTTTTGTAGGGTCTTCTTCCTCTACTCCCTCAAGTCATGGTGTTCCCCAGGTCATCGGTCTCCTGTTCCCCTGAAAACTCGACACCAATTTGCACCTAATGACGCAAGGCCATGGCCGGAGTCCATAAAGCTCTCCAAAGTCTAGTCTCGTCCAGCTGCAGTCCCAAGGCTCCTAAAATTCAATATGTTGACATCATCTTTCTATCCAAACCTCTTAATTTCCCTCGGTCAGTAAATTGGATAACAGTTGGCGATAACCATGTTAAAATCCTGAAGAAAAAAGAAAGAAAATAAGTGGGAAAAAAATCTTGCTCAAAAGAAAGTGTACCGCACGTTTGTCTTGAGTGTGTGTGGATTTTTTTTTAATTTTTATTGGAGTATAGTTGCGTTACAATGTTGTGCTAGTTTCTTGCTGTACAGCAAAGTGAATCAGTCATACCTATACATATAGCCACTCTTTTTTAGATTTCCTTCCCATTTAGGTCACCACAGAGCATTGAGTAGAGTTCCCTGTGCTATATAGTAGGTTCTCATTAGTTATCTATTTTATACATAGTAGTGTATATATGTCAGTCCCAATCTCCCAATTGAGCAGATTCTTGATCACTTTTCACTGTTGCATTGCCCCATTCTCCCTGAGCCCAGCACCGCATTCCAACAGCACTCCTGACCCTAGGACAGCTCTGCAGCCCCGGGCCCACTCCCTGTTGGTGTCCAGAATTGCTTGGTGGTGTGGGGAATCCTACATACACACACGCGCACACACCATGGAACTGGGTCCAGAAACCCAAAAGACTAGGTGTCATGGTTTTCAGCCATGGCTAGCATCATGGGCGTGGCCTCCCATGAAAACACACCCATTCTCCTCCCACTGTGACCTCTGTCGCTAGCGAGGGTGAGACTGTATTCATTCAACTGATTGAAGAAGCTAAGACCAGCAGACCATGAGTCGGTCCTCTTTTTTTTAAATTGTTTAATTTTGATGTAAATATTATCTGTTCTTTCCAATTCATAAAACAGTAATTCACATCATAGGAATCACATCAAAGGAAATGGGAAAAGTAACGAAAATTACCTCTAAATAACCATAGCTGCAGTGTGACCTTGCTCTACTTCCTGCCAGAGTTTTCTTTTGTTTTCTCTACTGCCAGGTTTGAGAGATGTGTTTCCCCTGGTTAGGTTCTAAGTGAGAAAGTGGATATACAATTTTCATCCTGCTTTGTTCACCTAACTTGCTAAAATAAACCTTTTCCATGTTAATCCAATTATTGACTCTCCCGAACATCATCTTGATCGCTATACAGAGTTCTCTCCAGTGGGTGAATACTTTGTATTTAACGGGTCTCCTAGTGTTGGAACATTTCAACCATGTCCAATTTTTCAAGATTATAAATTCTGCTGCAATAAAGGGATAACTATCTCTCAGTAACAGCTTTTCTCAAATCACCGACGTTTCCTCTCAGGGCACTGGGAATGTAGATCAGAGCTCAGCAGCACGGTGCGGCCATGATGAGGATGGGGTGGGGGCAGGGCAAGGAGGGGCGTGGAGGACTCACAGAGCATAGTTGATTTTAAAATAAGGAGTTTTTAAAAATTTTAATCATAAATGTACTGTATAGTTATATACAATTTGGAAAATACATGTGTTCTGAATGTCCCAATGTCAGTTGAAATTCACATGAATACTTAGGTCTTCTTGGTCTCCAACCCCATCTGTACACTCAGAAAATCTGGTCTCTGACAAACTTCCCTTCCATCCCAGGTGTTTCTGGCGTCCCCAGGGGTGATCAGGAACCACGGTAGGTCTGCCTCTGTCATCACTGCTGGGAGCATCTTCACAAGCAGAAATTTCTCGAGTTTTCTTAGTTAGTTAAAGTCTGGTATTGTTCCATGGAGACAGCTTGACCAACTAGGGCAAAAAGGAGAGGAAGTAGTGTATTCATTTCTGTAGCATCATTGGGAGCTCGCAAAAGGTTTGCCTGAGCGCCCAGATGTTATAGGGCTGGGCAAGGTAGCGCTCTCCCTTAATGCACCCTGTCCTTGTCTGCCTCGTTCACAGCTGGGCCTGGCATGATGCCCAGCACAGAGGTGCTCAATTAACATGTGTACATCAGATAACTTAGTGAACAGCACCTCTGGCTGGAAATGCACGCAGGCAACGGGCAGAGAGGGTTCAGTGAGGTGACTGGCAAAGGCCCAGGCCCAGGATTGCACGTGGTGGGAACAGCATTGCGAGGCACCAGCTTCTCACGATCAGGCGCTCCCTCCCCTTCTCCCACAGCCCGCCCATCCTGGGAGAAGGTGCCCCCCTGAGGGGTTCCCGCAACACCCCGTCCCCTTCGTCCTCCTCGTGTCCTACCATTTACCTCTCCTCCTTGTTAACGCCTTATCTGGGGTCCCTCCCCCTGCTGGGCCCCCAGTGCCATTAGAGCAGAGACTGTACCTTTTCCCACGATCTCCTCAGTGCCCTGCGGGACCTGCCCTAAGCTTGTGCTCTGTGACAGGCAAGGGAAGACGTGGGCAAGACCCTCTGGAAGATGAATCCTGTGTCTCACAGTTTACCCCCCAAAACTTCCCCTGGTTATCAAGAAGCTAGGATATGTACCCAAAGAGTAAAAGCCTATTGATGCAGTAGAGCCAGAAGGAAGCTCCCCATGCCTTAATACAGTGGTTCCCAAACTCAACGGAATTACTTGCAGATCCTTGAAAACCCCCCAAGTCTGGGTCATGTCCCAGATCAGTTAAATCCCTGTCGTTGGGGGGTAGGACCCACCCACTCATCAGTACTTTTTGAAGCCTTGCCAAGTGATGCCAACACGCAGACAAGTTTGGGAACGCGTCCTTAAATCCTCGGCCCCTGTCAAGGCCTCACTTAATTAAAACCTGTTGAATGAATGAATGAATGAATGAGGGGAAGGGAAAGGGGAGGGGCAAGATAGGGGGAGAGGATTAAGGGTACAAACTACTATGTACAAAATGAATAACCTACAAGGATATATTGTACAATACAGGGAATATAGCCAATATGTTATAATAACTATGAATGGAATAGAGTCTTTAAAAATTGTGAATCACTATATTGTACACCTGAAACTTACATAATATTATACATCAGTTATACTTCAATTTAAAAAAAAAAAAAGGCTAAATTAGCGTTTTCTTTGGGATATCTCTGTACGCCTAGGAGTTCAGCCCCTTTCCAACCTACATCTTAGAGCTCATCTGTACATAGATGGCAAAGAAGCATAAACTTCCCAGCCACTCTTGGTAAGGGTGTCTGGACCATTTTCACAAGAAAAATTGTGATGCTGCATCCAGGCTCTTTGAGAAAGAATGTTGCCATTGGTCCGTGATGCTTTCTGAAAGCCCAACACAGAAGATAATTGGTTATCTTTTTCCTCTTTCACAGAGGAAAAAGCTGGTCCCAAGGGTGGGGTGACTTTCCCTATATTATAAGCCAGGTAGTGATGGAATTAGGGTAAGAACCTAGGACTACAGCTTCCCAGAAGCCTCTCGTCTGCCTCCTTTGCTGGTTGAGGACAATATTCCTCTGAGAAAAGAAAAATCTCTCTTCCTTCACTCAAGGACGGTAGAGAAACATGCGCACAGGCACATTGGAAGTGACCCAATTAACTCTAGTCAAAGCCGACTCATCAGCCAGCAGCAAATGGAGAGGACTTTGTTTTGCACTATCTCAGGGTTAACGGGAGCCGTGGGGGAAGAATCTAAAGAGTGGAAGGAGGCCAGGCCAAGGTCACAGATACATAGAATAGATTGTTCCTGTCCTGAAAGGGCAGGAGAACTCTAGTTTGCATGATTGTGAAGATCGTATAATTTAAGAGCTTGGAGTAGCCCTGCAACTCATTTTATAGAACCTATGGACCCTTCAGCAACAGAAGTACAGCCTGTGTTAGGCAGCAGTCTATTATGAGAATAACGCTTCAGCTGAGTGCTATTGGAGAGTCTGAATGTCATGGAAAGGTAAGTCCCAGCAGTTTGGATCTCAAGGCCAGACCCAGTTGTTCTTACGGTTTGGTCAAGGGTGGAGGAAGGCTGGGGAAGGAGTGTTCTGGATGACTAGGGAAAATGGAGCAATTTCTGCTACTAGGAATCCATCATCCAACAGGCCAGGTGTTTGGACACCTGCTAATGTGCTTACCAAAGGTTGTTTTTGTTTTGGTTTTTTTTGTTTGTTTGTTTTGTTTTGGCTGCATTGGGTCTTTGTTGCTGCGCGCAGGATTTCTCTAGTTGTGGCGAGCGGGGGCTACTCTTCGTTGCGGTATGTGGGCTTCTCATTGCGGTGGCTTCTCTCGTTGTGGAGTACGGGCTCTAGGCAAGCGGGCTTCAGTAGTTGTGGTTTGTGGACTCTAGAGCATAGGCTCAGTAGTTGTGGCGCAAGGGCTTAGTTGCTCCGCGGCATGTGGGATCTTCCTGGACCAGGGCTCGAACCCGTGTCCCCTGCACTGGGAGACAGATTCTTAACCACTGCGCCACCAGGGAAGTCTCTTACCAAAGGTTTTTTATTTACTTTCCTAAGGGATTTTTTTAGGAGAATGTGTGAATCCTTTTTTTTTTTTTTTTTTTTTTTTTGGTACATCTCCAAATGCAAATGGAGGCAAATGAGGTTGCACGATCAGCTCTTCAGCCAACTTTGCTGGAACACATTTTTATGTTTCATATTATGAAGATGGTGACAGCATAGCAACAAAATTTGGGTATTAACAATCAGATTTCCTTCCTTCCTCCTTCCTTCCTTCAAATACCAAGTGCAAAGTCTGTGCAAGGCGCTGTTCTAGATGCTGGGATTTTGGCGGTTGGTGTATCAGCCCAATTCCTGCCCTCACAAAACTCATGTTCTGGTACCTTCCCCCACTAGACATCACTTTCCTATGATTACATTTCCAAACCAGTTTCTTCCATCATCTCCTCCCAAGCCTGTGGCTCAAAGAGTAGCCAGTGTATTTCTTCTCTAGTCATCTCGGTCCAAAAAGCTTTAACAATGCCCTGGGAAAGTGGACTATCTAATTATAATACTTGGAAATAAAAAAAGCAAGGTTAGAATACTTCAAAAATCTTAACGTCTCAAAAATGTCACATCACTTTTGTCTAAGGACTTTATCCAAACAATTAAACTATGATAATATTCAATGCCAACTAGGATGTAGTAAAACTGGTAATCTCTTAGGTTACTGGTGGCAAAGTAGATTGGTGAAGGACTTTTGAAATTTTGATATTAAGTCACAAAAGCCTTCTGATAATCATCCAATAAGCTAACGACAGGCATAAAGATGATCAGAGCCATGTCATTTATAATACTGTAAACCGGAAAGCAAGTGAGTAATCATTCCGTCCAGCCCTCTACCATCTGTAATTCTGGCAGGATTGTCCAGTCTCTAGAAAGCCTTCCTAGAGATGAGGAGATCATTAGTTGGTTAATTGTTTGTTTTAACCAGATAGGTGAAGGGTAGCAGAATACGACACCCCAAAAGATGCTGCTTTGGTTATTTGGTTATTGATTATTTTGAGCTGCCAGCAGCTCAAATGTATGAATAAATACATGCAGAGAGAGGCTTTCTCTGAACTCCTCTTATCTGCCTAAAGACAGATCCTCCAAAAGGAACTCAATTGTCATAGATTGGGCTCCCCAGGAGTTTCATTGACCAGGGAACTCTTATCCTGTGACTCTTATCACAGGAGGGGAGAGAAGGCAACCCCACACCCGGAGAATCTTTGTCACAAACTATCACATCTCCCATCTATTCTTCTAAGGACCCATTCATCATTCCTAAAAATCATTTACTCTCCCCTAAGAGGTCTACTTCCCCCATCCCCTTTCCCTATTAAAATGGCATTTAAGACAGAATTCCAAGCCACCTTGAGGAGTTACTCATTTTCTCCGGGTACCTCATGTGTGCATGAAGTATATGTGTTAATAAACTTCTGTTTGTTTTTCTCTGGTTAATCTGTCTTTTATCACCGGGGTTTCAGCCAAGAACGCAGAAGAGTAGAGGGCAAATTATTTTTTCCTTCCCAACACAGGCAGCACTGCACAGTTACCCTCGTTTAAAGATTCTTTCTTCTGTTGCAGCTTCTTTTGTTGCTCAAAAATCACTTTAAATACATTTTCATTATAATTTGACAAAGATCACCCCCAATACCACCACAACATATCTCTCGATTTTATTCACTTACCTCCAGTTGTTTTTCCAATGTATATCCTTTTTTGCATGGCTTTTATTACATACTTATCATAGTGTGTCTTACTTTTAAAATGTAGTATTATAAGACAAGTATTTTTCATATTGCTACACAGTTGTCATAAGGATATTTTTGATGACTCTATGCCATTTCATCAAAAGGGGATGTACCTTCGTGTTTATAGAAACACTCCCTTATTGTGGCACGTTGGGGGTCTTCATGTTTCTGTCGCCCTTAAGAGTCCTTCATATAATGGCACCAACCCGTTCTGGTTGCTGCCTGCACTCTAATCAGTGATCAGCTCCATGTCCCCCTCTGTTCTCTGGCTTCGTGCAGTTCTTTGCAGAGGAACTCCCATGCAGGGGCTGGGGGCTACTTATCTTTCTAGTTAAACTTGATGAAGGAAGTTACCTGCTGTTGCATTTGCAAATGGGGACCATTGAGAAGGTCTGAAGATATATCCTGATTAATCTAGCAACACCGTATGGCCTCCCAGGGCTTCTGGTTTTCATTTTTCTTTTAAGTAAAATTTGTTACTTCTTTGCATTTCGTGCCAACTTTATTTCCTTGATACCTTAAATTGTTTTGAGGCGATTATGAATAATATAATGCTGTGTTTTCTAACTTGTTTTTTTACTCTATAGAAATATTATTCATTTTTAATACTTCCCTTTTATTTTGCTGAATTTTTCCTAATTGTAATAGCTATGAAATGAATATTTCATGAACACCTAATGCTGGTTTTCTTTCCTGTTTTTTCAGTACTTATTTTTCTTATTTTGGTTCCATACTTTATTGGGTTAGCTTGAATTCTTAAATTATTTAATTTTATGAAATTGACTTCCAGTATTGTTGGCAGCTAGTTTACAAAAACCACTTCTCTTCATGAAAAGGCAGTATGTTTTATTCCTAGATTTAAATATTTTATTAGGATTAGATGCTGAATTTTCAGACTCTAATGAGATGGTCATAATTTTCCTTTTTTATTTATCCCATGAATATAGTATATTATGTGCATAAATCTCCATATATCAAATTATCCTTATATTTCATGGAAACCCCAACTTTGTCATTGCAGAATTTTGCATCAGTATGTTGTAGATTTATATTTTCTATTAGTGTGTTCAGTATGTTCATCTTAGAGCCACAAATGATAATGAGCTATAGTTGTCTTTCCTTGTAATCAAGGTTTATTATTAGGGTTATATTTGCTTCACAGAATAAACTCAGTAGCATATTGTGTTTTCTATTTCTGGGACAATTTATGTAGCATGAAAATTGCTTATTTTCTGAAAGCTTAAAAAACTTACAGATTTCCTTACATTTGCCACATCTTCACGGGATGCTTTTGATTTTTTTAAGTCGTTAATGTGAGTCATAAACGTGACTTCATTTCTCTTCCCCACTCCTGAAAAATGGCTCTCCCAGCCCACCTCCACGCCTATTCTTTTTTGAAGACTTGAGAAGTAATAACAAACCCTTGACATTTCAAACTGCATTTGGTTCTCATTTTCTGTAAACAGGTATCTCTCATGTCCTTTGAAAAGGCATTTCACAGAAGTTGAAATACAATGGCCAGTAAATATATGAAAAGATGCTTAACATCATTAGTAGCCAAAAAATGCAAATTTAGACCTCAGCAAGACACATTTCTTTGATCATTTTGGCAAAAGTAAAAAGAATGAAAGCATCCTATGTTGCTGAGAAAGACAGAGGGGTGTGTCCACCCTCAGACACTTGGTTGGAGCATAAAATGATATAACTTCTGGAAGGATGATGTGGAGTATCTCACAACATAAAAAGTACCTACGCCTGAAACTCAATACCCTCCCTCTAGAAATTCATCCTACAATGGCATGTACACAGAGAAACACACGTAAGGATGTTCACCAGTTCCTTGAAGTGGTAAAAAGAATGGAAGCAATCTGAAATATCCGTGCAGGGGGACTGTTTACATTAAAAGACATCAGTATTAAATAAACGCTTATGTATGTCTATTTATTTGTTTATTTATTTTTGGCTGCGTTGGGTCTTCGTTGCTGTGCGCGGGCTTTCTTTAGTTGCCGTGAGCGGGGGCTACTCTTCGTTATGGTGCGCGGGCTTCTCACTGCTGTGGCTTCTCTTGTTGCAGAGCACGGGCTCTAAGTGCATGGGCTTCAGTAGTTGTGGCATGCGGGCTCAGTAGTTGTGGCTCAAGGGCTCTAGCGCACAGGCTCAGTAGTTGTGGCACACGGGCTTAGTTGCTCCGCAGCATGTGGGATCTTCCCGGACGAGGGCTCGAACCCGTGTCCCCTGCATTGGCAGGCGGATTCTTAACCACTGCGCCACCAGGGACGCCCCAAAATAAAGGCTTATGGACATGAAAAAGAACAAGGCAAATCTATATGAACTGACCTGGAAAGAGACACAGGATATATTAAGTAAAAGAAAAAATGTTGAAGAATATGATCTCGATTTTTTTTTTTTTAAGTATTGAACATGTGGCAAAAGACTAGGGGAAAATTCTGGAAGGAGATACAGCTGAGCAGGCTCAGGCTGGGGAAGGTTGCCAGGAGGGAAGACCCACACCTGTACCTTTCACTCATCTGTCTTATTGAAATTTGTTGCAAGAATCATGTGCTGATTTCATAATAAAAACCAATACGGTAAAAAAAAAAAAAAAAAGCGACGTCTTTATGACTCACTCTTTTAGCATTATAAAATCTCCAACTTGGATAAAAGTCATTTAGTACAAGGAACACTGCTGAGCACCTAGTAAGACAAACAAAGGTTGGATAAATTGTTGTTAAATATTCATATTGTCATCTATTTAAAAATTTATATGTGACAAGTTTTTCTAACCTGTTATTTTGGCCTTTTGTGGCATTTTATTTCAGAATATCTCTTGTGGGCAGAAAATTATTCCAATCTGATTTTCACCCAGTTTGGTACTCTTTACTTATTAATGCTATTAATTATTATTATTTATGGTCATAATTGTTCCACTTTGATTCGAGTCACCGTATTTTAGGAATTCTGCTTTTTATTTCTTTACCCTCTTTTTATATTCTTCACAGGCAGGCATGGTGAATAGATTTCAGCATGGCTGCGCAGAACAGCTTCTGGAAGGTAGAAATGTCTCTGCTTTCTTATCTACATGTACCTGGTAAATGACAGCTACTGGGGACACATTAGAATAAGGGCTCCTAGTTCATGATACTAAGTTTTTTATGTTTAGAATCATGATTGACTCTCTCCCCTGTCCTGGCCTAGAATAGATCATGGGGAGAGAACTCTATTTTATTTTGGGGAAGAGGGGAGTGGGGAGTGAATAGGACTAAGGCAGAGAAGAGCAGAATCAAGTCAAAGGATGGGGGTGGGAGACCCATGGCACTGAGGCGGTGGTGCTGGGTCTCCAGGAGATGGGCCGTTTCCTTACCGTTTTAATAAATATTCTCTGAGACGTTTGTGATTTATACATAGGAGTAGAGGTGAAATAGAACCCTGACTGTGTTTCACCACTTTCCCAGCTAGTTTCAGGAGTCATCCTATTTCCTGTTCCATCACATTTCTGCAGCTACAACGTATCTTCTGCTGGGAAAGCTCAGAATATCCCACTACCTGGGAAGAAGCTTGCTTTGCCTCAGTACTCCCAAAGAAGGCACCAATCATACTCCTCTGGCTTAGATTCCCTGACACTGAGAGGCCACACCTGGCCCCGGCCATGGCCACTCAGGCCCGCACACAAACGCGGGGAACCCTATCTCTCTGCTTCCTCCTCCATCCTCGAGGAGTGGTTGCTGGCTGAGCTTCTCTGCCTCGCGCCCTCATCTCTCCTCCCTCCCTTCCCTGTTCACCAGCTGGAGGCCAGTGCACTCCTGGAACCTGGGCTTGGGCTTGGAGGGAAGGAGAGGCTCTCTTGGAATGAAACCACATAATTAAATCCATTTTGCTAGAGACTCTGCTCTGGAGATTCAGGTCCAAACCAGGAGAAGAGGATGTGCTTTCTGCTTTCCCTCTGCCATTGTCTCTTGTGCTAATACCTCCGTCAAGGACCACTGAGTAAGGAGGTATGGCTGGACCAAGGCCAAGTTCAGGCACTTCTGGGGGGTCCTGACTGCACAACCAGGTGATGTCCTCCAAACTGACCACAGAAGGCTGCCAGCTGAGAGTCGCAGGAGCCAGAGGGGGTAACACAGATGTTGCATTCTGCTCTGAATATACATTCTGATTTGGGGTTCATAAAATATGGTCCCTATAGCTAAGGGACCCAGGATGAGATGTCTGTAATTGTAGGAAGGTCTCATGGGAAATAGGGCGGGCATGAGACATCAGACCCTCACCTTCACTTTAGGAGCTGGGATCACCCACATCCAGGGCCCGAGTCACTCCCCAATCCCCGGTGTCACCAGCTGTAGGTCAAGACAGTGCACTGTGGTCAAAAGAATTTGCCGAGGAAAGGGGAGGGTTTCCTGGGTGGATTCCAGTCGGGGCTGCAGTCATGGTGCCTCCGAGGGATCCTGGGCACTTCTCTCAGATGACAATGGGTCCTGGACCAGAAGAGATGCAGCTTCACCCCGTAAAGGAGAAAACAGACCCCATAGTCATTCAGAGAGGCAGTGGCTTCAGACAGAGCTGAGACCTAGTGACTCAGGCCTGGGAGTTCACATGAAACCCATGGAAGATGGTGAGCTTAGACGGGGAAAGAGCGCTGAGGATGGAACCCTGGGGAAGGGAACTGAGGAACAAAAGGAACCTTTTAAAGACTCTCAAAGGAAGTTGCCCAAGAGGCAGGAGAAGTAAGGGGAAGACTATTTCCTCTGACGTCAAGTCTCTCCTGGCTCCATTTTAATATGATGATGCTCAGAAATTTTTGCAAGAACTTCTGGTGTAAAGTTATCAGTGTCTCTTCTCTTAGCAATTATCCAAAGCAGCAAAGAAATGATACAGGCACCATCTATTAGAAATTAGGAAAACTAGGTAAAATAGATTAAAAGGATGCCAAAAGCAATGGGAAGGATCAGGGTTTTGGGAGAAAAGGGGAGAGGATGCTGATAATTGCAGATTTCAGAAAAAGTGGGCGATGAGTGCAGGTTTCAGGAAAAAATGTGTCTCTTCAAGAGGAGGGCATTCCCACAGTGCAAAACTAAAATCTCCCCCCTCCCTTTTTTGGCTGTGCCACTTGTGGGATCTTAGTTCCCTGACCAGGGACTGAACCCAGGCCATGGCAGTGAAAGCGCTGAGTCCTAACCACTGGTCCGCCAGGGAATCCCCTAAAATCCTTTTTTTTTAAAATAGTAAGAATAAAGTTCTCACTAAATCTGGATTGGTTCCAAGGAGCATTGAAGATAAGACTAAATGAGGAAACATAGTAAGACAAGTCATATTTGTAGGAAGTAATTGTTTGTCCTCGAGACAGGAAGGAGAAAAGAACCTGCATTGTGAAGAATCTGAAAACTGACCAATTCCATTGCCTGAGGAGAAATAAAGGCTGAACACTCATGTAGAAGGTTCTAGATCAGAAAGCACAGTTCTGCTAGTCTAGAACACAGACCAGGCTTCTTCCCTATTTGAATCTCCCACAAAAAGCTGGCCCATGAGAAAAAGCAACCAACACAAAGTCCACACAAAAAATATTAACCCAAGGGCTTCCCTGGTGATGGTGTGGTTAAGAATCTGCCTGCCAATTCAGGGGACACGGGTTCGAGCCCTGGTCTGGGAAGATCCCACATGCCGCGGAGCAGCTAAGCCCGTGCACCACAACTACGGAGGCTGCGCTCTAGAGCCCACGAGCCACAACTACTGAAGCCCGTGGGCCTAGAGCCCGTGATCTGCAACAAGAGAAGCCACCGCAATGAGAAGCCTGCGCACCGCAACAAAGAGTAGCCCCTGCTTGCCGCAACTAGAGAAAGCCTGCGCGCAGCAGTGAAGACTCAATGCAGCCAAAAATAAATAAATAAAATTAATTAATTTAAAAAATATATATAACCCAAGAACAACAAAAAACAATCAACCCAACTGAAAAATGGCAAAGCACTTGAATAGACATTTCTCCAAAGAAGATATACAAATGGCCAATAAGCACATGAAAAGACACTCAGCATCACTAATCATTAACGGCGATGCAAATCAAAACCACAGTGAGATACCACCTCATACCCAAAGGATGACTCATAAAAACAAAAACAAAAAACAAAAATCCCAGAGAATAGCAAGTGTTGGCAAGACTGTGGAGAAACTGGAACCCTTGTGCATTGCTGGCAGGAATATAAAATGGTGCAGCCACTGCCAATGGTACAGCAGTTACTAAAAAGTAATAAAATTATAATGACCATGTGATCCTGGAATTCCACTTCTGGGTATATATCCAAAAGAACTGAAAGTATGGTCTAGAACAGATATTTGTATGTCCATGCTCATATCAGCATTATTCACAATAGCTAAAAGGTGGAAACAACCCAAATGCCCATTAATGGCTGAATAAAAAGTGGTCTATCCATACAATGAAATATTATTCAGTCTTAAGAAGAAATTAAATTCTGACAAGGCAATTACATGGATGAACCTTGAAGACATTATACTAACTATTAAAAAAATGATTAAAGAAGAAAATTTAGGTGATACAAATAAACTTTATCTAACACTTCATGAAGCAGACAGCGTCCTTTTGGAGAAGTGTAAAATGGAGTGGAAGGCAAGAAGCGTCTATAAGGTAGAGAACAAAGAACAAGGAAGAAAAAAACAAAATATCTGATTGACTGAGGCCATATAGTCGACCTTGTTTGGGGTGAGAAGGCCCAGAGTTGGCTTGGTGTTCGGGGTTCGGCTGACTGGATATACTGCGTTTCTGGTCAAGCAGACCATTTACAGGAACAGGAAAGTTATCTAAGTTTCAGTTTACTGACAGGAACCCCAGGCAGGAGTATCTTGAACCTAGAAAGTTATTTCAACATAACTAAGTGAAATAAGCCAGTCACAAAAGCCAAATATTGTATGATTCCATTTATCTGAGGCACCTAGAACAAAGTTAGGGACTTCCCTGGCGGTCCAGTGGTTAGGACTCTGCTCTTCCACTGCCGGGGGGCCTGGGTTCAATCCCTGGTCGGGGAACTAAAATTCTGCGTGCCACGTGGTGTGACCAAAAAATATATATATATTCAAATGTATAAAGATATAAAGTGGAAGGGTGGTTTCCAGGGGCTGAGGGGCAGGGAGAATGGGGAGCTAGTGTTTAATGGGGACAGAGTTTCAGTTTGAGAAGACAAAAATGTTCTGAAGATGGATGGTCGTGATGGTTGCACAACAATATAAATTTGCTTAGGGCTTCCCTGGTGGCACAGTGGTTGAGAATCTGCCTGCTAATGTAGGGGACACGGGTTCGAGCCCTGGTCTGGGAAGATCCCACATGCCGCAGAGCAACTAGGCCCGTGAGCCACAATTACTGAGCCTGCGCGTCTGGAGCCTGTGCTCCGCAACAAGAGAGGCCACGACAGTGAGAGGCCCGTGCACCGCGATGAAGAGTGGCCCCCACTTGCCACAACTAGAGAAAGCCCTCGCACAGAAACGAAGACCCAACACAGCCCCCCCAAAAATTAATTAATTAAAAAAAAAAATTTGCTTAATGCCACTGATGAAATGATCAATTTTATGTGATATATATTTTACCGCAATAAAAAAATTACAAGACAAAAAGGAAGATAGTAACAACAACAACAAAAACAAACAGCAGATTAAGAACACACACCAGAAAAGTGAAGCCAAAAAGCTGATGAAAATCGTGAACCATTATTTTGCAATTAATTTTCTTAAAGTTAGTGAAGCAATTTCCTCTACAACGCAAGGTTATAAAACAGAGATCTGAGGGCTCAAGGGAATCACAGCCAGACAACAGGAGGAATTCACTGGAAACTGGTAGAGCTTAGGAAAGAAAAGAAGAGAAAAGTAAATCTGTCACAAAAGCAAATGCTTACTGGAATCCATACAAAAAGAGACACTACTTAAAAAAAAAAAACAACTAAGCAACACCAAAGACAGAGATGAGAAAAGTAAGCAAAATGAAGTGAAAATGAAATGCTAAAAAGGTTTGGCAAAAATACATGAAATAAAGGCAAAACTCCAATGTACGCTCATTGGAATCCCCAAAGAAGAAAACTGAGAAATGTGAACAGAACAAATATCTAAAGATAAAATGCAGAAAAAAAAAAAAAATTTCCATAATAACCCTCAACACAAGAACAACCAAGGAGCAGCTACAGAAGCTGCAAGGATAGAAATCTTCAGAAGGTCTGCAAGTGGGTGTGCATGTGATAATTTTGTAATTTTCATTTTCCAGGATAATTTTTGGCATGCTATTAGTTCTCAGGATTATAGAAGAAAAGATGTTTTGACTCACGATAGCTTAGATTTACTTCTTAGAATTCATCTGGAAACTGACAACGGTTTTATCTTTCAGCTTTGTGTTCAAAACCTATTTACCTTTTACATGTTCATTATAAGAGATGACACTTCAGATAAGCAAGAGAGAGGATACAAATAAATCTCTTTTGCTTCCACCACTCACGACAGTCACCATACAAACGAGTATTTTGACTGGCACATTATTTAATAAAGGACTTTACATCCATTTTCTTCCATGTTGCTCCAAACAACATGTAAGGTCAGTGCGTTTATGTTCCTCACATCTCACAGCCAAGGAAAGGCCGGCTCAGTGGGGGGAATGTACTCACCCAGGCATCTCTCCTGGTGAGCGCAACACGTGGATGCAGGTTGGTCCACGTTTTGCTTCTATGCTGGGTCCCCACAACTTCAAGACACATCTCTAACTTTGGAAAGTGAGGCAGATGTGATGAGACAGCTTTGAACTGTGTTTCCAAGGGTCTGGGCCACAGCTGACCACCGTCTGCAGTGTTGCCTGGGCAGTGGACAAAGCTCTCAGGAAAAAAATAGCTGCTTATCACCAGGTCGGGGGAGGTGCGTACATATTTTGGCCTTCTCATCAGGAAAAGGGCTCAGATAGTGAACAGGTCAGAGGAAAGAGTGTATTTACCTTGGACCAGAACCATGTCCGAGGACAGCTCTGCCCCCTTCCTCCCTTTCAGCTGCAGAGAAAGGATGCTCCAGTGATGCTGAGGCTTCCTCATGGAGCAGCACTTCTCAGACTTAACGTACACGCAAGTTCCCAGGGATCTTGTCTGATGGCTGATTCAGTTTCAGATGACTGAAATTCTGCATTTCTAACCAAACTCCCAGGAAGCTCTGCTGTTGCCAGTCCTAGATCAAACTTGGCAAGAAACGCTTCTCAGGATGCCCCTGGCTTTCAAGTCCAAGTCCAGGCTTTTTACTATGGCGCCTATGGTCCACTTGACGTGACCCCTATTTCCAGCCTCCACCTCCATTTTCATTTCTGCATGGTCCCCTGATGATCACAGGGCCCATATCCAGAAAATTTAAAGAACTCCAACAAGTTCATTTTAAAAAGACACATAGTCCCATAGAAAAATAGATAAGAAACTTGAATACGCACCTCATTCCTGCCCATTGGAGGGCAGACAAAAACTCACAATGTAGAGGGGGCTGTTGTTGACCACACTGGGAATCCAGCTGGGCAGAAGCCACCTTCAGGGAAAGCCTCAGCTGGGAAGCTGGCTGGGGCATTTGTGGAACTCACAGGAAATTGCCTCTGGGGCTGATCCTGAACTTGGGACATCCTTGGAACTCACAGGAAGTTGTCTCTGGGGCTGATGTTGAGCTCACTGGCTGTCCACCTGATGACTGAGCTCCACTGGGATAAGGAAAGAGGCCACACCCCTTCCCCTGCAGTGTGCCCTCTACTGACAAAGCTTAACCCAGAGCTAGCTGGCAAAGGAGAACGGTCAAGAGGGTTCAGTGCTGGGTCCCAGGCAGTGCACTTAAGGGTGGATTTGAAGTGGAGAAGTAACACATTGATAACTGGCACAGGGATAAAATGTTAATGGTTGTGACTCTGGGTGAAAGGATACGTATGGGAGTTCTTTCTACTATTCTTGAACTCTTCTGTATGTTTGAAATTACTCCTAAATTAAAGAACTTAAATAAAAGAATGCCATTAGCTGAAACTGGCCAAAATAAGACATTTGGGAGGATGATTTCTTGATTTTAAAAACTGCACTGGACTCTAGAAGAGAATTTGATTTTGGTCTTTGATTCTTTTGGACTTTAAAAGATTTTGATTTCTTTTAATTTTTAAAAGGTTAGGAAGTAACGGAAGGAACCAAACTTGGGCCTGCTCACCCATGCACAGTAAAGTCAACCTACTGACACCGAGCTGTGGTGAAGGAAAGTGCAGCGTTCACTGCAGGCACCAAGCAAGGAGTCTAGGCAGCTAGTGCTCAAAAGACCCGAACTCCCCGATGGGTTTCAGGGACAGCTTTTTAAAGACAAGGTGAGGCAGGTGGGTGGTGCAGTGTGTGATCAGCTCGTGGATATTCTTCTGATTGGTGGGTGGTGAGGTAATCAGGAGTCAACATCATCAACCATCTGGTTCTAACTGGTCTGGGGTCTGCATTCTTGTGGGTAGCATGCAGTTAACTTCTCCCACCTGGTGGGGGCTTCAGTATCTGCAAAACAGCTCAAAGGACACAGCTCAGAGTATTATCTATAACCCTTGAGAAGGAACGAAATGTTCTTGACTTTGTTTAATGGCTAAACTATTATTATTTTGTCTTGCTTGACTGTTTTCCTTTCTTTCTACATTTTCTCACTTTTCTGATTAATTTATTCTCTGGAGCTTCGGGAAGGCTTAGGAGGCTAAAGTTCTTCTACAGACAAGAGGCAGGCAGAGGACACTGGGGGGTGTAGGGGGAGTGTATCAAGGGCGTCTGGTAGCTGATTGCTCCCTCTCACCAGGGCATGTGATTGCATGTGTCTTCCTCCTCTTACTAAACTGTAGATTACACCTCAGAACTAATACGTTTCTCAGAACTCCTGACTGACTGTGATGGAGGGCCTTGTACCACCTCGGGGGCACTCATGAAGAACCCCACTTAACCCAGAAGAGAGAGGAGGACAGTGGTGGGTGTGGGGTTGCCCTGAGTAACACAGGGAGTTGGTGGGCTTCTCTTTGCCAGGAGGGCAAAGACTTAACTAGTGGGGAGATGAAATGAGGGGACGGAGTTTGTTCACCAGAATTCCAGGTGATGTAGAAGAGCACGCTTCCGGGAAGTAGATCCTGATAGGGAAGCAGCTGGGTGCTGAAGGCATTTCAGGGAGGAAGAGAGCAGAGGAGCTGCTTGGGCTGTGAGGCAGGAAGTATGGGCCAGAGAGAGGGGGCAAGAGGAAAGTCTTTTTTCCAGAAGCTTCTGCCCCTGTGGAAGAATCTGGGAACCAGAGAAGCAGGTGATGAGGGAAAGCTGAGCCTCTCCCGCCCCCTCTGGTGCTGGCTCAGAGCATTAGTAAGGATTCTTCAAGTTTCTGTCAAGGGTATTTTCTCCCAGATTGCTGTGAGCCTGGCGCTGCGAATCTGCACCCAGATGGAGTCCTGGATTTTATTCAGGCTGCACTTATTTCGTGGCTGAAGAAACCAAAACTCAGAAATGGGACCAGGCAAATAAGTGTCAGAGATGAGCCTTGAATTTCCATTCTGATTCCTTCTTTTCTTATTTTCTTCGAAACTTTCCACAAAACAAACAAAACCCCAAGCTTTGTGACTACGTATTTTGTGCAGGTATTATTTTTTTTTATTTTTTAATTTTAAAAGAACATTTATTTATTTATTTGGCTGCATTGGATCTTCATTGCAGCATGTGGGATCTTTCATTGCGGCGAGTGGGCTCTTTGTTGCGGCGTGCAGGCTTCTCTAGTTGTGGCACGTGGGCTCCAGAGCCCACGGGCTCAGTAGTTGCAGTGCGCAGGCTTAGTTGCCCCATGGCATGTGGGATCTTAGTTCCCTGACCAGGGATCAAACCCGCGTCCCCTGCATTGGAAGGCAGATTCTTAACCACTGGACCACCAGGGAAGTCCCTGTGCAGGTATTATTATTGACAATGTTTATTCGGAACTTTAAGGATGCTCACACACACTAAGAGAACAATATTAAATGGGGCGAAAGCTGTTTACTTACTGTTATGCTCATGAAAATATTATAACAGCAACAAAAGCAGGAACCACATGGCCTGGGATGACTACTTAAAATCCCTAGATCATAAGAGAGTTCCCATAGCCCATCCTAGACACCAGCACCAGCAAAGGCACATGACCCAGTCCTGACCAGTCAGAGTGGGTCCCTGGACTTTTGCCCCTCCCCTTTCCATGTGGGAGTCCCCCAGCTGGTAGCAGGCACACCTAGAGGTGCTGAGGCCACGGTGCCTGAATGTGGCGGAAGCCTGTCTGAGAAATGGAAAGACGGATGCTTGATGACATTTTTATCCTCTGGATCCACACACACCTGAAGCCCACTGTTCCCCTAAGCTTTTTAAGTGCATGAGCCAATAAATTCCTTTCTTTTTCATATGCCAGTTTGAATTGGTTTTGGCCACTTAACAAAGTGATGACTAATATATGTCTAATTAAAACATTGTAGGTACAGTCAAGAGAATATTTTGCAACATGGAAAAGCAATGTCTATAAAAACTCTGTGAAACATGGAAGGGTAGAAAATATTGCTAAGTGAAAATAACAAAATGGAAAGTTATAGATCTGTAGGCAGATGAGGGAGTTGAGAATGCAAGAGAAAGAAAACTCAGTGGGTTACAGAAAAAAAATCTACTCTACAATGCAGCCTTGAGAGAGGGTCCCCAGCAGGCAGTAATGCCCAAAGCAAGAAAAGCACAGAAGAAAATTCTCCACCAAAATACCAGCACCCTTGCTTGGGGCATTATTTTTCCCCCTATTCTTTACTTTCCTGAATTTTAAAAAGTTGTATTGAATGTCCATACACTACTTTTAAAATAGCAGCTGAAACATAGAAAAGAAAAAAAATAGGTGTAAGATGGGTGAACGGGGAAGCCAGGAGAGTTCCTACAGGTTCCCGTGTCTTGAGGAGCTCCAAGAACTTCTGTTGTGGGGAGGATGGAGGGGCTCCTTCCTGATGGGAATCAGGCTGAGCAGGTTCCGGTGACATCCTTTTATGTGCAAACCCAGGATCTTCTCCAGCGATTACTGCCCAGGGCGGGGAGGGGGAGGACAGAGAGCCAACACAAGCTGAGTTGATACAAAAGAGAGAACACAACATACCCTTCATTCCCGGAGCCCTTCTGTCTGATGTCAGCACTTAATATAGAGCCTGGGGTCAAACAATACACGTTTCACGTGGGCTGACTCTGCATGCGAGGGAGGGAGCAGGGGCGCTGGAGGAGTCCAGGAAATGAGTTACACACATGAAGGAGGGAGGGATGGGACAGGCTGACCTCCCTTAACTTACAGTGTGACACTCACCGCTGACAGCGCCCTCAGGACCCTCGTAGACCTGTCAGCTGCTGAGTCTCCAGGCATTGCCTCTGCCAACCTTACCCACCACCGCCGTGGTCCCCTTTTCTTCCACTCAGAGGCCCCTGGGCTCAATTGCCTTCATCCTCTCCTGTCCCCTGGGATCCTGCTTTCCCACACCAGGCTGGTGGCAGAGGTACAGTCCCCATGGTTTCTTCCGAAGAGGAGCTCACAGGCTTTTTTTCTCGGGAGAGTTTCTGGAAAACACACACACACACACCAATCAAAGGAAAGCTACAGAAGGCTCCCATGCAGCATGGCGTGGAGATCCATGCAGCATGGAGGGCTCAGAAGTCAGGCTCCCGGGCTGTCATCCTGACTCTCCCTCCACATAGTTGCAAGCATTTGGCAAGTTACATAAGCTCGCTTATGAACACCACAGTCTGGGGAGTTAAACAGCAAAAATGTATTTTCTCATAGTTCTGGAGGATGCAAGCCCCAGATCCAGGTGCTGGCCAATTGAGTGCCCGGTGAGGACTCTCCCTGGCTTGCGGACGGCTACCTTCTTGCTTTGTCCTCACAGGGCCTTTCCTCTGTGCCGGTGCAGGCAGAGAAAGAGAGAGCCCTCTGTGTTTCCTTCTCCTCTTATAAGGACACCAGTCCCCTAGGATTATGGCCCCACCCCTACAAACTCATTCAACCCAAATCACCTCCCCAAAGCCCCATCTCCAAAAAGTCACCTTGGGGCTTAGGGCTTCTACATATAAATGTTAGGGGGACACGTTTCAGTCCCTAACACTCCCTGTGGCTCAGTGTCCTCTTCTGTACAACTGGGAAGACCCTCTTCCCAGCACATGGACCTCAAGGAGCATCGAGGAAGAAACGGAAGGCATGACCAGGTCTCTCCAAGACTGGTGCCACTATCTCCAAGATGAACTTGATACCGTTTGGAGCTTCAGGGCCACCAGACACCCCATGTCCTCGGGGACATCCATGCAGACTCCACACACACACACACACACTGGCTTCCTCATCACCCTTCCCATAAACCCTGGTGCCCAGAAGCCCCAGTTAAAGATTCCCCCTCCTCCAGCACCACCCACGAGGGAAACCACAGCCTCACCTTCTGCTGCAGGCTCTCATAGCACTGGGTGAACTCTGCCAGCTTCCTTTCCAGCTCCCAAGCCTGTGCCCTCAGCTCTTCCGCAAGCTCGGATTTTGCTCCCTCCTTCAGCTGCTTCCAGTCTTTCAGGAGGGCGGCCAAGCCCACGCTGAGGGAGAAGCCAGCCATTGTAGTACCCAGCAAGCGAGCTTTTGTCTTCATCACCAGCGTGGTACCTTCAAAAGCCCTTTGCACCTGCCTGCTCCTTCGGGCTGAGACTTGGCCAGTGGTCAGGAGACTCTTGGCAGCAGTGGCCAGGCGCGGGTGGGCCCTGGCTATCTGAAAGGCACGGATGCTCCTCTGGATATCCTTGATGGTGCTTTCACAATTCTGGACCACCTTTCCGGCAGCCACGACATAGGCTGCCCCAGCTCTCCAGAGCCACGGGAGAGCATGGCCACGGGTGGGCATTAGGCTACCGACATAAGCTTGGGCTTCTTGACTGTGAAAGCGTTCCAAAACGTTGGTCAAGATGCTGGTGACCTCCCCTGCTTTCCCCAAAACGCTACCAGCAGCGGACAGTGCCAGGCTTCCTCCTGCTATTGCCGGAGCGAGGACCAAGCCCAGGATGCTCATGGCTCCTGAGACCACAGCGATGGAATTGGCCACCATGCTGGTCTTGGTGAGTGTTCTGTGGGTTGTGTCGACGTGGTCTGCAAGGGCACAGAGCTTTCTGATGCCCACTTCCAGCTCCCCTTTCAAGATGGGAAACTCTTCCAAAAATATTCTTTCTTCAGCTGACAGGTCACTATCTTGCCACTTCACATCTTCATATGGAAGAATGTCATCTTTGTCCCTGTGGATGAGTGAAATAAAGATTTTCAGTCTCCCAGATGGGAAAGCCAAATTCGTAGTCAAGCCTGTGTGGTTTCTGGATGTTCTCACCCCTCCAGAGTTTAAATCCTCCCTGCATCTTCCTAGCATCTCTGTTACCTCTAAGTCAACTGTGAGAAGTCCCAGAGCATTGTTGGGAGCTTCTGGTTCCCTGAAGAGAACACATAAGAGGGGGATCTGGAGGGAAATGGGAGAAACGTAGCCCTGGCCAAGAGATGGAAGAGCTGGATTAAAAGAGGGACTTTTTCTACCTTGTTCAAAGAGGCTATGGAACTGTCACGAGGAGGGGCAGTGGGAAACGCTAAGATCCAAGTCAAGATAAGGAACCTGGGACTAATTGCCGGGAGGGAGAAGTCTGGGAAAAGTAGGAGGAAGCAGAGACCAGGTGTTGGGCAGGAGGTTGGGAGTCCTGTACGCGTGTAGAGGTGAGTGAGGGGGAAGAGGCGCCATATTGTATAATGCACCCCCCACTTTGATGACCTTGGTTTTTTTTTCAGCGTGTGGGATCTTAGTTCCCGGACCAGGGATCTAACCCTTGCCCCCTGCAGTGGAGCGCCAGGGGAGTCTCCACTTTGATGAACTTGAATTCAGTGCTCTGCTGTGCCTCAGGAGTTGCACACCGAGAGGACTGAGAGAAATGATTGCTAAAGCCTGAATGTTCTCCTTGGCACTTGGCCGGCTTTCCTTGCTCTCTCGAGCAGAATTGGTTCTTCATGGAAGAAGTCAGGGACAAAAGGACCCAGCCCCTTTCCCCATCTTCTCACAGTAGGCAGTACTGAGGGATTTTTGCCAGCCCAGCTGAGTGTGGCTTTCATGGGACAGCAGTCTCGGGGGAGAACAAAGCCCTCTCCTTCAGGCACTTTCCTCGTGCCAAGGGCCCCGGGTGCATTTCCTTCAGGGCGAGCTGAGGAGGCCTGGTGATAACACAGATTCCCTGCCCACAGGAGGGTGTCAGAGCTGCAAGGAACCCTGAGGAAGGTCTGAGCTTCCTATTTTACTTTTCTGTGGAGGAAACAGAAGCCCAGAGCGGGGCAGGGCTCTCACCCAAAGGAAGGTGTGAGGGACTCAGAGGTCCAGACCGTCAGCACGTTCAGTTCTTCCTCTCATCGGACAGTTGATGTGAGGAATTCCTCACTGAGGTACATATACACATGCCTTTTAATCTCTCTTCACACACGCACACACACACACACACACACACAATTCCTCAATGGAAAAGGTTAGAAACCAAATATACTACCAAGGAAACCTTTAGTGTTAATGAAGTAATTAATTTAGGCCCAGTTGTCAGTTAACCAGTAGCTGTAAATCAGTTGACAGAGCAAAAAGTACCCCGGGACTTGCAGTGGGGAAGGGGCGGATGACAGCAGGGAGGGTAATCCTGCTGACAGACCCCCAACTTCACAGACGCCACCATCCAGCCCACCCTGATCTCTCTGCTTCCTCAGGTTTGTAGGGACGAAGAGAAACAACAGAGAGATTTGTACCTGCAAAGATCGACAGCGTGGGGGGAAAGCGGGGTGGTGGTGGTGAGATGAACTGGGAGATTGGGATTGACATATATACACTAATATGTATAAAATAGATAACTAATAAGAACCTGCTGTAAAAATAAATAAATAAAATAAAATTCCAAAGGAAAAAAAAAGATCAAAAATGCCACTTTGCATTCACTGTGAAGTTTTGTCTTTCACGTGGTTGGTAGCTAACCGGAGCTTGGCTTTCGTGTGTGTGTGTGTGTGTGTGTGTGTGTGTGTGTGTGTGTGTGTGTGTGTTTTGTGGGATCTTAGTTCCCCGACCAGGGATCGAACTCAGGGCCCCAGCAGTGAAAGCACCAAGTCCTAACCACTGGATCGCCAGGGAATTCCCTTCTTGTGTTTTTAAATTAAACTAAATGCACCCCGCATTAGGCAATGATGCCTCCTGACATAGTGAAATTGCAATCGAGTTCTATGACACCTAATTCCCTCAGCAGACATTTGCTGATTGTCTATATTGGGCTGGTGATGCTACATCTGCTGATGAATGGACACTTGGGCTTAAATTCATGAATGCAGTAACACTAAAGGGCCTTTTTGGTGATACATGAACCTCACAGAGGTGAGGCCTGAGGGGGCAATTTCTGGCCTCAGAGTCCTATTACCCAATGTCATGTCCCCGACAAGAACTTGACTTGTGCTCCAAAATATTTAATGTAGCCGGTGGAATATTTTTTCCCCTGGGAGACATATATACGTAACGGAGACCAGCTGGAGGGCAGGGCATACTTTATGCCTGATGCTCTTGGAACACGTTTGTCGCGTGTCGTGAGGATGCCTAAACATTTCTGCAGAAGTAGCCCTTTCCCCAAGGAAAAAGCGCTCTGGGTTACCTTTGCAAACCGACACCAGCCTTGCATGCTTTCCCTGCCTGGTTGTCCAGCAGATTCTGTGGCATCAAATCCGTGTTCATTTTGCCTGTGGGAGAATGAGAGCTGTCACCACAAGTCAAAGGATTTTCTGGCTGGAAACAAACCAAGTTTACTGCAGGGGCCACGAAACCGTATGAAATTCAAGTATGGAGGGATTTTAGATGGTGCGGAATCAAGATAATAATAAACACACAATGTACAAAATATTTGCAAACTGCTGTTTTTACATTTTATGTTGAGGTGGAGCTTATATAGGATAAATACTCAAAAGGAAGTCCTCAACTCAATACATTCTGACATTACACACCTGAGTCATCACCTCCCAGATCAAGATAGAGAACAGAAGATTCCCTTAACCCCCTGCCAGTCAATCCGCACCCGACCCGGGCGGGAGGTAACCACTATTCTGATTTCTATAACCATTGATTAGTTTGCCTGGTCTTGAACTTCATGTCAATGGAGTCATTTGTTTGGTTTCTTTCGCTCCACACAATGTCTGTGAAATTCTTTCATGTTGTCGTGGTTTTAAAAACGTTCAGTAGCTTTAAAAATGTTTACCATGGGCTTCCCTGGTGGCACAGTGGTTAAGAATCCGCCTGCCAATGCAGGGGACACGGGTTCGAGCCCTGGTCCCGGAAGATCCCACATGCCGCGGAGCAACTAAGCCCTTGCGCTGCAACTACTGAGCCTGCAAGCCACAACTACTGAGCCCATGTGCCACAACTACTGAAGCCCGCGTGCCTAGAGCCCGTGCTCTGCAACGGGAGAAGCCACCGCAATGAGAAGCCCGCGCACCACAACGAAGAGTAGCCCCCGCTCACCGCAACTAGAGAAAAAGCCTGTGTGCAGCAACAAAGACCCAACGCAGCCAAAAATGAATTAAAAAAAAAAAAGATTGCTATGTAGTATTTCATTATAGGAATACACTACAAAACAAATGTCATGCACTTGGTAGGTGGGGGAGCCCAGTGTGAGTGCAGCCAGGTCTAGAACGGTAGATGTCAATCAGGGGCGTGTTTCCGCCCCGGGGGATATGGGTAATGCCTGTAGACATTCAGGGGTCGGGGTGGAGGCAGTGCTACTGGCTTCTAGTGGGCAGAGGCCAGCGATGCTGCTTGACACCCTACAATGCCCAGGATGGCCCCCACAGCAAAGAATGGTCCAGCCCAAAATGTTGGTGGTACTGAGGCTGAGAAACCCTGGGGGAGCCGCATTCTTTAACAGCACCCCCTAAAACTTCCCCCAGTTTTCATATTAGTCTTATCGGATGAAGGGCTATAGTGACAGTGGGGAGCCCTTTGGTCCCATCAGGTCCCATCCCCTCTCTACTGACCTTCTCTCAGTGGATGTCAGAGGATGTTATGTTGGGAGAGGGATGGAAATGATGGGAGAGGATTAGAGACGGTATTCTCATATGAGAGCTTTTTTTTTATGAGTTTCTCTTCGCAGTTTTGGGAGACTTCAGCTCCACTGTATTCTGCCCCTTTGCCTGCAAACCAACTCCCTCACGCACCCCATCAGAGTCAGAAAAGTCGGTTACTCTGAAACACAGCTTTGAGATAATCCTCTTAATCTTTATCGCCAACTCCCCCTACTCCCAAACTACCTTAAAAAACCTACAGCCCAAGAAACACTGCAGGTTGCAATTTTGAGACAACTCTTTCAGCATCTTTTTCTACAAAGATGACAGCCCTAAACCAGTCCTGCAGAGAACGTCTAGGGAAATGCCTTGGCCCATGCCGTCTCCTCCTTTCTGGGGTCCAGGCTCTCTCTCTCTCTCTGTCTAGGATCCTGGGGTCCCCAGCCAATGGAGGGGAAGATGTAACTTGGTTGGTCTAATCATACGCTTAATCATGCTTTTATTTAAACTTCAAATACTCCTGAAGGAGAGATTTCTATCCTGATTTATCAAGTAACGAAGCTGAACTTCAGACCCAATCTCACATTAGGAACCGGCTGGATGGGGATTTGAACCCCTGGGGGGTTCCTGACAACAGCTCTTTTTCCCTAACCAAGTGCAGGTGGCCAACCCCTTGGGCACATTGTCCTTTAGAGGCCCCAAATCAGCCCTCCTCCTGGGTCTGCTGTCCCACCTGTTCTCAGTGAAGCTCTCACTGTGGCCTCAGGTTCCTAGGGCCTTCTGTTCTCTCCTCTCCGGAGGCCTCTGGTCCAGCAGGGGGCTGTGAGCGTCTGGGCTGCAGGACAAAGACGAAGGGCAGAGTCTACAGCTGGTTCTGCTCACTAGGGGAAAGGCCCGAGGCTCTGATTGCAAAACTCGGTCCAAGTTCAATGAGGCAGGCACAGAAATGCCAATGCTCAAGGCAGCTCTTTCGGGAAGACGGTGGGCGGGGGTGGGGGGGGTGCTTATCGAGAAATGGCTTGAACTTTTACATTCCTTTCTGCTTCTTTCTCTAATAGATGTGCAACTAAGTGGACAGCTGAATCCAAGTCAGGCCTGAGTCTCTCCTCTGCTGGTCCTAGCTGTGCCAAGGGCAGAACAAGGGTGGCAGAACAAGTCCTGCAAGGACTCAAGTCGAGCAGACCACCTGGAGGGCTGTCCCTGTGGGCCAGTTCCTCAACTGCCCTTGGCCTCAATTCCCCATCTGTTAAATGGGTATTTATTAAACTAGCCCTTGTGAGGGAGAGCTATCTTGAGGAGCCCCGGAGCAAGCGAGGGAACGTCCTGAGAGGAAGCAATACCCAACAAATGCATCAATGCCCCTGCTGATGCCGAAAACTCAGCCTCTGTGCACCGGTGCTGAATCAAACCTCAGAGACAGAGTTCTGGGTGAAGTAGGAAAGAATAGCTTTATTGTTTTGCCAGGCAAAGGGGGACACTTATGCCCCTCAAAACTGTGTGTCCCAACCCGGGAGGATTTGGTGAGGAGTTTTATAGCAGTGGTTCAAGGGCAGGGCTGCTGATAAGGATCAGGGTGTGTGCAGGGCCTTCACTCCTTTAATCTGGCCTCAGGTGGTCTGCTGATGAGCTTCCAGGTTATCAAACAGTGATCTTCTCTGGAATGAAGAATGTGAACATCTTCTATTTGTTGGGGGTTTTAGTTCTATAGAAGAGCTCAAAGATATTGTTATAGGTATCCCTTGAGGACCCTGCCCCAAGGCTGCACTATTGTTTCTTGGCTGCTCCTTCCTTGTCTCTGCATCCCCTCCCTTCCCTGATTAGCAGCTGTTCGCATCTGCCCTTTGGGGCTCAGGGAAGGTCATGGAGGCTAGGGTCTATTCCCTACAAACCAGAAACAAGAAAGGCTTCCGTGCCCAGGAGCCCCGCAGGGTCCTGCTCAGTTTCACTGCCACGAGTGCTGTCATCCGCCCTCCGAGGTGGGTGACCTTTAAAGTCTAAGACCTCTTTTCTGTAACTGTGAAATTCATAAAGGCTCTGGAAATGGAAACATTTTTTCATAATTCATTTGGTGGTAAAACCTGACCTGCACTGGTGCAAGTGTATAGTTTTGATGCATCCCCCTTCATTTGAATATTCACAGTTTCCCTGAAGAAATATGCATAGTGTTTGACCAAGGAGGGTGTTCTGGGCTGGTCTCAGAGTTTATAATAACCAATGTTGTGGTTGGACTGGCCCCCAGGGTTCTCATGATTGCAAGACGCCCTTCAGCAATAACCATCAGAAAACTTAAAAATAAATAAGGGTTTATGACTTATAGAACCTGGAAATTACATAAAAGAAAAATTTTAAATAAATTAATTAATTAAATAAAAGGTTATTACTTACAGGACCTGGGAATGATATGACACATCTGGGCACATGGCGGGTGGAGGAGGGGGTCAAGGTGGGGAAGGGAGGAAAGAGAGAGAGAGGGAGAGAGAGCAGCAGGGCCTGGGGTTCTGCTTATACTGGGGTGGAGAGTGGGGACCCTAAGTGTTCCAGGGCTCACTCTTTATCGGTGAATTTAAAACATACAAGGGGAAATTTAAAGCTCGGGAACAAGTGACCCAAATCATCAGTGATTAAAATCAACCAAGATCTCTAAAACCAAGGAGCCTCAGCAGGGGAGGTGGCTGGCTTTTTATTTAACCCTGGGGCTGGCAGTGTGTTTATTCAAGATCACCATCTCTGCCGTGGATGCCTCAGCCATCAAAGCTTAAGTCAGGCACTTGCATTACAAACAAGAACAACAAAAACCCGGCTTTAGGGTTTACACTACAAGAGGGCTTCTGGGGATGTTACATAATATATAATATCTGGACCTTTCCTAAAATCCCCCAGATTGGAAACTCTGAAACGCAGCTGGCCCCATTCATTTGAGACACAGGATTGTGGTCCTGACTCTCCCATTTTTCAGATGAGGAAACTGAGACCTCAAGAGAGTGGGTGGCTTGCCCCATGGTCACACAGCTAAGAAATGGCAACCCCAGTTCTAGATCCTGTGTCTGTGGGAATAGCCTCTCATGCAGTCATGGGCTGAGATTTGTGCCTCTGTGTGTGTGTGTGTGTGTGTGCACGCAAGCTGGGACAAGGGGCCGCGTGGTTTGTTCACATTTATATGAACAGAGGTCCTAGGCCCTCTCCCCAACCCCCCTGAGGCCACACTTGGGGCTTTGCTTTACAGGAGGAGTGCCCACCCAGCCAGGCTTGGTCTTTGGGGTTGGGGCCGACTGCCTTCCCTGGCCCTGTGAGCAGGGGTGAGAGGCTGGAGGGCCCTGAGGTGGGACCCGTAGGGACCTTTGCAGCCCTGGCGCCCTGGCCTCCTATACCTGGGGACGCTCTGACCAGAAAATGTCCTGGAGGTGGAGCTGGCTAACCCCAGGCCGCCTGGCCATCTGGGCCTCCCTGCTGTTTTCCCGGGCAACACATCAGATATTGTGGCCTCTCCTCAGTGCTGGGAGCCTCAGGGACTGGCCAGCCATTGGACTGAGGGGTATTTACTATAGAGACTCTTATGAAACCATAGCCCCAAGAGATGCTGGGTGAGCAAGTCATCTGTCACCTGCAGGAGACCTGCTTCTGTGGTGAGACAAAAAGTGTGCCCTGTAACCCAGATGACCACGAAGTGGAGTTGCTTCATTTCCTAAACTCACCTAACCTCCCTCAAGAGTCCCCAACCTGCTGAAAAGAAACAAACTGGCCTCAGGGAACCTCCGTCTCTTGCATGTAAAACACGCTCTTTTGGGTAAAGTTGTTACCAAACCAGGTTCGTTTGCCTGACTATGGCGAGGTTTGCAACAGAGAAAAAGAGTTTATTCACAAGGCAGCCAACCGAGGAGACAGAGCAAATCTCAGATCTGCCTCCCTGAATGTGAGGGGCTCGAGATATTTATGGGATAAAGAAGCAGGATGCTCTTAGGCATGGGGCAGGCTGATTGGAGGTGGGGAAAAGTTGAGGTGATTGGGGTTCTGTGCACGTGTATCTGAGTCACATGCCTCTTCATGGGATGCATGTTCAAAAATGGAAGCTCTTAGCATCGTCTGAGGGTGCAGTTTTCGGCCCTCTGATGCCAGAATGTTGTTCCTTGCACACCTGCACAGGTCCAGTTTTAGGGTTGGTGGTCCCAACCATTCTTAGCTGGCTTGAACCGGACAGGGGTCGATCGAATTCAAGTTCCTGGAAAACAACTTAAGCCCATCGCCCTGTTACTATAGTGACCCACACCACACAGCAGAGTTATCTATCTAAAGCGGGGGTTAAGGAGTCAAAAAATAATTACAGCCAGCCTGGTCTGTGCAGGCAGGTTACAAGCGGAGGAGTTTTTAACAAGCTGTTCTTACCTGCTGTTCTTTATAACAAGCTCAAGAATTTCTGTTAGTCACCAGTTTCTTTTAACCCTGAGGGGCACAGTTTCAGGATGGGTTTTTTAACCCTATGGGAAATGGTTTCAAAGTCAGGCATTTGCGGGTGAGTGTTCAGGCAAATTCAGGCCCCAATTTCTTATCAGGGTGTTAAACAACAAAAATCCAACTGAGTAAATTTCAGGATCAAATTGACTTTATTCATTGATTCGTGAACTGGGCAGTGTCCCTTCCAGCAAACAGAAAGGAGCTCTGCCGAGCTGTAGAAAAGGAAAGGTTTTTAAAGGCAGAACAGGGTAGAAAAAGGAACTTATTGGCAAAGAATGCGTTGTTTCAGGCAAGGTGACCTCCTCAGGGGAATGGAATCACCCCACCAGGCTGACCACTAGGCTGACTGATTACAGGTTCCATTCCTGGGAGGGTTGAAGCTGCACTTAGAGTAGGTACTAAGTCTTGCTTTGCTGTTGTGGGTTTAGCATAAGGGACTCCATTTTGGGACTGCTGTTGCCTTTTAACCAGGGGTTTTTTTCTCTCCCCCATAAAAGTCTGCCGTGCCCCAAGGTGACATCTGCCTGGGGGTGCCTGTGTTGTCCCTCTGGGGTCTGGGTGGCCTGGGCAGAGGCCTCCTTTGCCTCACCCTCCTGCTGGGCCCTCACTGTCTCTTGCTGATGAAAGGTCCCCTGGTGTCTCTCTGCGGGCTCCGTGATGCCAGCCCGGCTCTGAGGAGCTGCAGGGGTCCGCCTTTCCGCCACCAGCATCCAGCCCGCCCTCTGTGAAGTCCCCTCACCCTCAGCCCTCAGTCCATCTGCCAGGCCTCGCTCAGGCCCTGGGGGCTGCGGTGGGCAGGGGGAGAGCTGGACGGGCAAGGGAGGGAAGAGGTGATTCAGCCTCTCTCTCCACCTAAGCAACCTGTCAGGAGGCCTCTCCTGCGCCTTGCTGCTCTCAGCTGCCTTCTGTGCCCGCTGGGAGGTTTTACACCACTCAGCCACAGAGTTTGATCATAATGGAGAGAAGCTGCAGGTGACTTCTTGCTCCGCCTGTTTCCCTCCCAATCCTGGAAAGCTACTCCCTAAACCATGTCCCCCCCCTTCCAAGTCCTCCCTGAGGACTTGTCCTCTGTTCTTATTCCTAAGCGCCTTGATTTATCCCCTGGTGAACAGGGTCGGTATTGGGGGAGGGGGGACAATTTACAAATAAAGGGATATTTGAGGGGTATTTCAAAAATATCGTAGTTAACACTTGTCAAAGTCTTAGGGAATTTCTACTGTTAACAAACAAGCAAGCAAGCAAACAAACAGCATTTTCACTCTTGTGACCTAAATGAGAATGATAGGATTAAACCAATCTGTTTAATCAGCCTGATTGCAGGAAGTCAGGACCTCCTTGTCACCTTCCCCTGGCCCAGGGCCTGGCCCCTATCATTTTTGCTGAAGAATTATAGCTGATTATCAGACACCTACCTGGAGGTGTGATTTCATCAAGTCCTTTGAACTGCAAGCAATAGAGATTGATTCTCGGCCTTGCTTATTTATTTACTTATTTTAATGCTTGACTCATTCCCTTTATTTACTAAATCTTAAGGGGAGACGGGGAATCATTGCTTTAGACTATTACATAATCACTCATTTGAATTGAAAGCATAGCAGGGCTCATTTAAACTTAAGAATCTTTTGGAAAGACTCTGGGGCAGCTCCAGCCACAAAGGTACAGCTGGACCATCAGGGCTGGGAGAGACCAGGAAGCAGGCAGTCTGGTGACTTGTCAGGAGGTTAGGGCCGATGCACAAGGCTGCTCCCATCAGATGACTCAGCCACCTGTCCCATGACTCTCAGCCACCTGCCCCTCCCGGCTACTCCAATTTTGCATCCCTGCCAGAGAATCTGATTGGCTAGCTGAGGTCACACGCCCATCCCTGTGTTTTGGGGTGTGTCTTAGTCCCTTTGGGCTGCTGTAACAAAATACCACAGACTGAGTGGCTTGTAAACAACATTTATTGCTCATAGCTCTGGAGGCTGGAATTCTGAGGTCAGGCTGGCAGGGTGGTTGGGTTCTGGTGACAACTGACTTCTCACTGTGCCTTCACGTAGTGGAAGGGGCCAGGGAGCTCTGTGGGGTCTCCTTTATAAGGGCATTAATCCCATTCCCAAGGGCTCCATCCTCATGACCTAATCACCTCCTAAAGGTACCACCCCCTAATAACCTCACATTGGGTGCAGGATTCCAACATGTGAATTTGGGGGGCCGGACACAAACATTCAGGCCATAACAGGGTGGTGGGCGCGAAGGTGAGGTTTGCTGGTTAGCACAGCCACCAGAACCACATGGGGTAGAAGAGAGGCAGTTACTCAAAAGGGTGCTGATCCCAGAAAAGGCCAAGAGAGGATGCTGGGCGGGCAAAAGCAACAGGTGTTCACTACATCTCACCCTTTGCTCACATTTGCGTGATTCCATTTACATGAAGTGTCTAGAAGAGGCAAATGTGTAGAGACAGAAAGTGGATTGGTGGTTGCCAGAGGCTGGGAGGAGGGAGGAATGGGGAGAGACTGATCATGGGTGTGGGGTTTCTTCGGGGGTGACAAAGATGTTCTGGAATTAGGTAGTGTGATGATTGCACAACTCTGTGACTTTGCTAAGCACCACTGACTTGTACATCTTATGAGTGAATCGTACGGTATGTGACTTTATATCAATGAAGCTGTGTTGCTTTTTTAGAGACAAGCTCACATTTTTAGCTTCCAGTTTAACAATTACTAGGTGAACTGGTGGAAGATTTTGCGGGGGCGGGGAAGGGGGGCAGGGGAAGAGATACCAAGCTAAATCTTCTAGATGAGTAGAGCCTGAAGTCATGGAATTGTAAGCAGATAGGTCAGGGAGTCCCCGGAGAAGAGATCCAGGAATAGCTTTCTTGACATAAGAGAAGCCATTTTGGCCTAAGCCATTTTATGATGTAAGCCTGGTTGCAATGCTTGCCCTTGAAAAGGTCTCAGGAATCAATGATCTTATGGGAATTGAGGGAAGGCAGGGACAAAGGAAAAGCAGTCAAGGAACAATAGTTCAGCAATAAAACTGAGTCTTAGTTCCTCCTCAAGGGATATACATAATAATATATCTTTGAGTTCTGCAGGAACTAAGGCGTCTGCCCAGGTGGAGGATGGAATGATGACGTTGACCCTCCTAACTTCAATCAACTAAAGCTTGGATCCTGTCGACCTTTGCCCCAGTTCTATGCTGAATTCTCCTCTGCTCAAGCCCCTTCATGAATATGGGTAGACCCTTAGCTTCAAACTTTCCCAATTTTGCTGTTCAGAGGAGACACTGCTTTGGGAAAGATCCCGGGTGTTCTCCTTACTTGCTGCAAGTAAACAATCCTTCCTTCTCCCGCTCTTTGGTTTGGTTGTGTCTATTGGCTTGACATCCACCAAGAGGTGAACCCAGTTTTCAGGTAACAGGCTCATGTGTTGTGGTTTTTGGGAGAAATGGTATGTGGGCTAGAGCTCATACAGGATCCTGCAGGGTAGCAACCTGGCCCACGCCTGCTGCAGTCACTAGGGTCTCGGGTCCTGGGGATGAGCAGAGGGGGAGCCGGGCTCCCTCTCACCACATGACACCCCCCAACACCTCACACCCATTAGAATAGCTCTTATTTTTAAAATACAGAAAATAAGTGTTGGCTAGGATGTGGAGAAGTTGGAACACTTGTGCATTGCTGATGGGAATGCAAAATGGCACAACTGCTGTGGAAAACAATGAGTCCCCACAAAAAATTAAAAATAGAATTATTATTTGACCCATCAATTCCTCTTCTGCGAATACACCCAAAAGAATGGAAAGCAGTAACTCAGAGATATTTGTACAGCCATATTCCTAGCAGCGCTATTCCCAGTAGCCAAGAGATGGAAGCAGCTCAAGTGTCCACGTGAAACCAAGTCCCCCTACAACCGAATTCCTCTGCCGAGTTTAACCTCTCCATCCAAAACATTGCTCCCTTTCTTGTCCCACACCTGTTCTCCTCAAGATTGAGGAGTATCAAAGAAAAGGGGGGATTGAAACCAAACAGGACCCTACTGGCCATTCTGGGTACAATAGTCTTTCTGTGTCCCCCATTTCTTGTTTGCAGGAAGAAGGCTTCAGCCTCCTAGACCTTCCCTGAGTGCCAAAGGGCAGATTCAAACAGTTACTAATTAGGGAAGGGAGGGAAGGCAGAAACAAAGGAAAAGCAGTCAAGAAACAATGGTGCAGCGATAAAGCAGAGTCCCAGCTCCTCCTCAAGGGATTTACTTAACAATCTGATACAAATCTCTGAGTTCTTCTGCTGGACCTGGGGGTCCCACCCAGGGGGAGGATGGTGACTTCGGGTCTGCACAAGCACGTAGACCCCAGAGTGGAGGGAACCAGAAGGCTGAGGCCTCAGATTCCTGGAGCACCACCGAGTTACCTCCCCACCAACCAATCAGAGGAAGGTCACACACCCTGCAGCCCTCCCCCCTGCAGCAATTTTGCCTGGAAAAACTCTTCCCCCAAAAAACCATTGGGGAGTTTGGATTTTTGCACATGAGCTACCCAGTTCTCCTTGCTCAGCCCTGCAGTAAACCTTTCTCAGCTCCAAACTCCGACGTTTCAGTTTGTTTGACCTCATTGTGTGTCAGGCACACGAACTTGGGTTCGACAACACAGGGATAACAAAATGTGGTCTATGCATACATTCGAATATTATTTAACCTTTAAAAAGGAAGGGAATTCTGACACAGGCTACAACATGGATGAGCCTTGGAAACATTATGTTCAGTGAAATAAGCGAGTCACAAAAGGACAAATACTGCACCATTCCACTTAGATGAGGTCCCTATAGTAATCAAACTCAAATAGAGACAGAAGTAGAATGCTGGTTGCCAGGGGGCGGGAAAGGAACGTTGATGTTTAATGGGGGACAGAGTTTCAGTTTTGCCAGATGGAAAGGGTTCTGTGGATGGACGGTGGTGATGGTGCATAAATGTAAATGTACTTAATGTCTCTGTACTGCACACTGACTAATGGTGAAGATGGTAGATTTTATGTGGATCTCCCAAAGGACATGCCGCTGTTTGCTCTCCAATGTCCCATGTTAGGCGAGGGCCCAAGCTGCACACAGGGGCTCCCTCCCAGCTGCTGTTGACTGGCAGCAACCTGAATCCAGCTGGGCGGCTCAGAGCAGGGCACTTAGGCCCAAGGTTATAATAATCCCAAACCATGACTCCATGTTCGTGGCCCCGAAAGGCATCCTGGGATCCTTTGGCAGCTCCATTGCCCCTGGCTCGGGCAGTGACAGTCATGAGGGATGGAGACCGGGCTCCAGGAACACTCTGACCCTGAAATCCTTGGACTGCAGGATTCGCTGCCCTTCTCCCTGCCTACGGCATTTAGGATGGTTTGAGCAAACGCTGCCCGAGAGCACTTTGCCAAATGTAGCAAAAGTACCATCCCTGCCCCCATAGCTTTGCCCGGAAGCCGAGCCCAATTCACAGAGAGACAGGAAAGCAGTGGTCACAGGGGAGAGAAGGGCACTGAACTCGGCCCCAGGACCCCTGGGTTCCAGGCCCTTGCTGCCTGTCCTAATAATCCTCCAGCACCATATCACCTACTTCCTAGGGTTCTCGGAAGGATCGAATGCGTTTATCTCGACGATGGGAGGATTGTCAACAGTTACTCTCACCATCGTCACCATTTTCGTATACATGGGACTCTCCTTTCGTGGAAGATTTGAGAGGCTCTTGAAGGGGTTTCCCCCTCGTTCTCTGAACTCAAATTAAAAATGAAGATTCTTGTGATGGTGGGGTTGGAGGATGGGAACGGCTATGTGCAGAGCATCCTTCACACTCAGAGCCCCGTCTGGGAGCATTTCACGCTGGGTCTCATTGGATCCACACCGTCCTTCTAAGAGGCAGAGGACACAGGCCTAATTTATAGGTGCCCAGACTGAGGCCAGTGGGGTAGAGTGCCTCACCCGAGGTCTGACGCCACTGCTAAGTGCTAGGGTGGATTCATTCCATAGAGGAATGAGTAAGTGAGTTGGCAAACTGAGCTCCTTGTGGAAGCCTGGCCAGGGGTAGGGGTAGGTGGGGCTGGAACGGGAGCAAAGTTGCCCGCCAGGCTTGAATTTAGTTATTATTTACTTGGGTTGCAAGTGACAAAACCAACTTGAACTAGTGTTGGCAAAAACGGGGATTTACTGGAAAGCTTTTGCTCCAGCTCGGTTGTTTTTGTGCTGCGGGTCACAACCCTTTAGTGTGTCATGAAATCGATTTAGTGGGTCTCAACTAGTAATAAAGGAAAATGACATGGCATGGAATAGAAAGTATCAGAATGTATCATACATAATAAGGGCTTACATATTGTTTCATGAAAATGATGTACATATAATCATAACACACACACATACGTGTGTGTGTGTGTGTGTGTGTGTGCGTTCTGGATTGCAACGTGAACTGGGTCAGAGAGAGTATGTTTTAGAGCTGCTGATGTAACTCGCGGAATCAAAGGAAAATCTACATGGTGTCAGGCAGCTCCAGGAACTGCGGGCCCTGAGACCAAGAACCCATCATAGCGCCCTCGTACATTCTTGCTCTCTCTCCTTTCCCCAAACTCTGGGCTTCTCTCGGGGAACCAGCCTCATTCTGTCCCATTATAGGTGGGCTTTTTCCATAACAGAGAGGACACAGCCTCAGGCCTATTCCTATTCATGTATTTCTGGTTCCTAGATTATAGATGTAAGAGCATTTTCTCCACCAGATCCAGGAAGAAGATTCCTTGGGAAGAGCTCTCTGGGTTAACTTGTGTCCCATGTCCTACTGGTCTCTGTGGCCAGAGGAATATGGTTCTCAGGTTCCCCAGCCCAGGTCACATTCCCTCTCCCATAGCAAAAGCAATGTGCTGTTTCCAAAAGTCCCCACCAGAGCCCTGAGGTTGAAGAGAGGAAGAAATCAGGCCCTTATAGCCCGGGGAGGTGGTCTTCCGGACAAGTCAACTGATGGCTGTCCTCTGCGAGGGGGTCAGGGGTCTAAGAGCTGGCTGCTGCCGATTTGGCCCACAGACCACCTGGATAGCGTTTTGCAAAGCAGCCTGCTTCCCAAGCAGCAGATCCTCCAAGGTAGGGGTATAGGGGGGATGGGCTCTGGGTGCCCTGTGGATCTGCAGGACCCTGGCTGAGCCGCCCATTCTACGCCAACAGAAGAATCCATTTCAGGATGTCTGCTACTGTCTCCAGACTTGGGATTTGGGAAAGATGCCCACTGAGTATCTTCTCACAATCCTAGCAGAGAGTCAGTCCTTCTGGCACCAGAACTTACCCTCTTGTTCAGCTGGGGTGGGCTGTCTCACCCGAAGGTCTTGATGTCTCCAAGAAACTGCTGTGGGGTGGCTCCAGGAAGCGTTGCTGTGGCTAGGGATGAAAATCCAGAGGCCACCTGAGTCCGCCTGCGGATCAGTGGACCCAGTTCTGTTCCCTTGGTGCAGTGGCTGTCGAAATGCCACTTCACAGGCAAAGCTGGGCAGTTGAGCTTTAGCTGGCAGGGGATCCCCGTGACCTCATCAACACAGGGAGGGTCTTCCACACTTAGGGCACACCCTTAGCCTTCGGCAATGAGTATGGAATGTGGTGGCCTCCCCCTGGAATTGCCAGATCCCCACCCCATCTGTAAAAATAGGGAATCCCATTGCATGAGCCAGGATCCTTTTTTTGGCTATGATTCTGTGATCCTTAGAATCTAACATTCTGTGATTCTGAGAGCCTAGGAATTGAAGAGCGTCGATTACTTTGTGCCCTTGACTTGGTTTGGATCCAAGCCCTATTCTCTCTCCAGTGCTACGGATTTTTTTTCAGACTGCCCTTGACCTCAAGAAGGACATCCACAGGAAATATATATTTGGTCTTGCCCTCACTCTCACATGAAGCCCCCGCCTCGCCGAAGGGGAGGATGTGCTTTTACGCGGGATTGAGCTTCGGAGGAAATGAGACTGAGTTCTCCCATTTTTATGACCATTTCTTGGTGACACCAGGGGCAGGGCCTGCCTCTGTGTCATCTTTTCTCCTTGGCAATTAGCTCTTAGCACAGTGAACCTTTGTTGATCCAAAGTGACCTAAATTCCACAGCTCATGGGCCATGTGGTTGCAATCTAGCGAAATGGAGGATGTTATCCACAGGAGCTCCAGGGCGGATGGAGGTACCCAGCGGCTCATGGCCCATTCTCCATGAGCAAAGCAGGCAGGGCCGAGCACTAGACTCAGTCCTCAGGGGGAGGCATATTTTGAGGCATGAGGGCAAGTTCACGGGACCTGGCGAGGGAGGAAGATGGAGCTGGAGAGAGGTCAGAGGGGACACAGAGAAAGGACTTGCTGGTGCGGAACTGTGGCTGAACAAACATAGCAAACGGGGTTTTATTTGTCAAGACAGTCTCCTCCCGGTCCCGGTGACCTTGCCAGGAAGGGTGATGCCACCAGCTCTTTCCATCTATGGATCTGGATTCTCTAATGTGGCCGCGAGGAAGCATTGGCAGGGTGAGGCCCATAGCTGGGCAGCCGGGATGCCCCATACCGCTGACGTCTAAGGTTCTAGATTCTCATTCTAGATTCTAAAATTCCATAGGAAAGAAGGCAAGTGTTTGGCTTGACACAGAGCACAGACTCACATCCCGTCCTGTGCAGGACACAAGGGTTGCTGGCTAGGGGTTGGGCGGATTTGCAGAGACCAACAAGTCTTCTGGGAGAGAGGGAGAAGGCCCCTCGCTCCGTCCTGCCATGATGGGCACTGTGACATATTGCTCATGGGGACGCAGGACCCCCCAGAACCCCTGCCAGCAGCCGGGCCCCCGGATCTGGCCTGCTGACCTATGCTCAGGCTGCCATGGGGCGGTGAGCATGTATCAAAAGAAGGGGTCTATCAGCAGGATTTGTCTCCATGGCAGGCATCAGGGCCTGCTCTTAGGTTATTTTATTTTATTTTTTATTTTTTGGTCACACCACGCAGCGTGTGGGATCTTAGTTCCCCGACCAGGGATCGAGCCTGCGTCTCCTGCATTGGAAGCGCAGAGTCTTAACCAATGGACCACCAGGGAAGACCCTTAGGTTATTTTATTAAGGCAAGAAATTAAGGTCACCATCCTGCCCAGCACTGAATGCATATGACGTCAGACTAGGGATGATTCTCTCCACCTTTCTCTCCTGGAATTTCTTAAAACCAGAATTGGCTTAACATGATCCATGGCCATTCCCTACTGGTGTGGACTTGAGTTGTGATTTGCCCAGAAAAGCAAAGCCTTGGGAAGAAGAGAGAGTCGTCTAGCAAGGAAGAGCTGAGGGCCAGAAGTCATATGAATTAGATCACAGCTGACATGTGACTGCATGTGTAGTCCGAGCTCCAATAGCACCCCAGATCACACAGGGTGACAATAGCCATCTCTCCTGATCTCACTATGGGCTCTGGGATAAGGGCCTAATGTGGTTACGTTCATCCTTTTAATGACTCCGGGAGGTCAGTCTGCCGTTGCCCCTGTCTCACCAATGAGAGAACCGAGGCTGGGAGGAATAAATAACGTGCCCAAGGCCACATGTTCAGCAAATGGCAGAGCAGGGGCTTGAGCCTGGGCTGGGTGGTCTGGGTTCTGAGTCCAGAATCCCAATCACGATGCTCTACAGCCTCTAAGAACCAGGGATTTAGAATCAGATATTGGTTTAAATTCTATGCAATGTTCTCATCTCTCTCCAAAGAGGGTGGGAGCCATCTCCTGGAAAGAAAGTGACCCCAAGGTCAGGGGGATTGCGTCCCTCTCCCCTCCCCACAGTGTCCAGGGCTGCCAGTGGCCTGCGAGAGAAGGGGACAGGAGCAGTGTCTCCGAGAGCAGGGACGCCACCAGAGCGGGGCCTGCACACCAGCTAAGGCCCCAGGCACAGAGCCAATGGGGAAAGGAAACTCCCTCCCTGATCACATTCTCAGCCACTCCGCGCAGGAAAGGGCAGGCTCCCCCCGAAGCCCAGATAGTCAGTCTCCAGATGGTTTTTCACTGAAGACTTTCCCAGAGAGTCTCGGGGACCCAGGCCAGTACGGGCGGTGGCAGAGCTCTGGCCCAGCATCAGGAGAACAGGCAGGCCCTCGGCTGCCCTTGGGACCCTGAGAAAATCCCTTCTCCTCTGGGCCTGTGTTTCTCCATCAGCAGTGGGTCAACTAGTGACCCCACAAAGATATGTCCAATTCCTAACCCCCAGTACCTGTGATTGAGACCTTATTTGGAAATAGAGTCTTTGCCAATGTAATTAAGGATCTCGAGATGAGATCAACCGGGATTTAGGGTGGGCCTTACATCCAACGACAGCATCCTTAAAAGAGACCAACGAGAAGACAGACACACAGCGGGAGGGCCGTGTGAAGGTGGAGGCAGAGATTGGAGTGATGCAGCCGCAAAACAAGGATTGCCAGCAACCACCTGAAGCTGGGAGAGAGACAGAGGACAGGCTCTCCCTCAGGACCTCCAGAAGGAACCGACCCTGCCGACACCTTGATTTTGGACCTGTGACCTGCAGAACTGTGAGAGAATAAGTCTCTGTTGTTCTAAAGCCACCAAACAGTGGCCATTGGTTACGGCAGCCCTAAGAAACTAATATACCATCTCCAAGAGAATTGATTGGGCCAGGAAGTCTCCCAGGGCTTAAGAAAATAAAGAGACTGGAACTTGACCCCTACCCTGAGAAGCTCACAGTCGAGTTGAGAAACAAAAAACCTGCACCAAATGACTGCATTTCAAACGACATCTTTTAAAAATTATTATTATGGGGCTTCCCTGGTGGCGCAGTGGTTGAGAATCTGCCTGCCAATGCAGGGGACACGGGTTCGAGCCCTGGTCTGGGAAGATCCCACATGCCGCGGAGCAACTGGGCCCGTGAGCCACAACTACTGAGCCTGCGCGTCTGGAGCCTGTGCTCCGCAACAAGAGAGGCCACGACAGTGAGAGGCCCGCGCACCGCGATGAAGAGTGGCCCCCGCTTGCCGCAACTAGAGAAAGCCCTCGCACAGAAACGAAGACCCAACACAGCCAAAAATAAATAAATAAATAAACTAATTAAAAAAAAAAAAAAATTGTAACTTAAAAAAAAAAAATTATTATTATGTATGTATGTATTTATTTATTTAATGCCAATCTTCTTTATTTTTTAAAAATTTTTTAAAATAAATTTTTTTTATTTTTTATTTATTTATTTTTGGCTGTGTTGGGTCTTCGTTACTGTGCGCAGGCTTTCTCCAGTTGCGACAAGCAGGGGCTACTCCTCGTTGCAGTGCGCGGGCTTCTCATTGTGGTGGCCTCTCTTTGTTGTGGAGCACGGGCTCTAGGCATGTAGGCTTCAGTAGTTGTGGCTCGCGGGCTTAGTAGTTCTGATGCACGGGCTTAGTTGCTCCGTGGCATGTGGGATCTTCCTGGAGCAGGGATTGAACCCGTGTCCCCTGCATTGGCAGGCGGATTCTTAACCACTGTGCCACAAGGGAAGTCTTATTTTTTTTTTAATTAAAATTTTTTTTTTTATTTTTTGGCCACGCCACACAGCTTGTGGGATCTTAGTTCCCTGATCAGGGATTGAACCCAGGCCCTTGGCAGTGAAAGTGCTGAGTCCTAACCACTAGACCGCCAGGGAACTCCCTCAAACACCATTTTTCTTTTTTTTTTTTAGCTGTATTGGGTCTTCATTGCTGTGCGCAGGGCTTTCTCTAGTTGCAGAGAGCAGGGGCTACTCTTCGTTGTGGTGCGCGGGCTTCTCATTGCAGTGGCTTCTCTTGTTGTGGCACGTGGGCCCTAGAGCATGCGGGCTTCAGTAGTTGCGGCATGTAGGCTCAGTAGTTGTGGCACACGGGCTCTAGGGCACACAGGCTTCAGTAGTTGTAGCACGGGGGCTCAGTAGTTGTGGCTCACAGGCTTAGTTGCTCCACAGCATGTGGGATCTTCCTGGACCAGGGCTTGAACCCGTGTCCCCTGCATTGGCAGGTGGATTCTTAACCACTGCGCCACCAGGGAAGTCCCCTCAAACACCATCTTGATGAACCTTCTGTACATAGAATCCCAGCTGCCCAGGCTGCTGGGAGCTCCCAGCCAGGAGGAGTGGAGGGTGGAAATTCAAACCAAGGAGAAGGATTGGCCCCCAGGAACCGCAGGGTGCAGAGCAGGGTGGGTGGGATGTCAGCCCTGGCAGGGCCACCTCCAGGGAGCTCAAAGCTTCCAGCTGGAGTGGGGAGCTGGGATGAAGTCCCACGGGGCCAGCATCTTTTCTAGGAGTTGCAGTGGCTCTGCAGTGGGACCTCTGGGTGCAGGGGTCTCAGCCCAGGGCGTGGCAGTCTGCCCAGGTCAGAGAAGGGGTGCTGACAGCAAAGCCTAGCCCAGGGCAAAGTGCTCTGCAGACCTCAGGGGAGGGGATTAGGGACACGTGGGAACCAGAAACCAAGCCAAAGACCAACCAGGCTGACCTGTGAGTTTCAGCAGGGTGGTTGGAGCCTCACTTTCTCCACCTGAAAATGGACACAGCAATCCTTGCATTACAAGGGGTTTATGAAATGAAATGGGCTGATAGTCACAGAGTGATTGATGGAATATCTGGTCGAAGCTTTATTATTCAAGGTATTGCTGTCCTCAGAGGCAGCTGCTTGAATTATAGATGAGTTTCAAAGAAGTTAATATTCTTCCCAAGTATGTACCCAGTGTCTTCAACCACCGACCCTGGGAGGCAGGACTACAAACGTGGGGTTTAGAGGTGAGCAAGCCTGGGTTTGAATCCCAGCTCTGCCTTTTCATGGTATGGTGGCCCTGGAAAAAATTACTTATCTTCTCTGAACTTTCCTGACTTCATCCATGAACAAGAGATCATATCGACACCACGGTGAGAGCATTTCTGTTTGGCAAATAGTAGGTATTTCTGAATAACACACGAATTAAAATAAAGGCAACTGTGTGAGATGGTGGGCACTGACAGTAAATGTGGTGAGAGGTACAGGCCACAGGCAGTGGGAACTAGGAGAGGGAGCGTTTGCTAACTGAGTAAGAAAACATGCTCCTGGGACTTCCCTGGTGGTCCAGTGGCTAAGACTGCTCCCAATGCAGGGGGCCTGGGTTCGCTCCTCGAGGGGGGAACTAGATCCTACATGCCGCAACTAAGAGTTCGCATGCCACAGCTAAAGATCCCACATGCCACAAGGAAGTTCCAGCATGCCGCAACTAAGACCCGACGCAGCCAAATAAATAAATAAACATTAAAAAAAAAACAAAAATGAAAACGTGCTCCTACCTCAGGGCCTTTGCACTTCCTGTTCCCTCGGTTGGAAAGCTTTTCCTCAAGACATATCCCTGGTTCTCTCCTTTACCTCTTTAGATTGTTATCACATAAGTTTAAATAATTTTTACTTACATTTTGAAACTAAATTTAAAAATGTTTCCCCACTCACCACCCAACACTCTTTATGACTCTTCTCTGCTTTGTTGCTTTATTTTTCTCCATAGCATTTATAATCACTCAACATGCCATTTTAATGGTTTATTTTATCTTATTATATTTATTTTATTTATAAATCTTTCTACGCACACCCTACCCCCACTACCATGTAAGCTCCACTAGGTAGGATTTTTGTCATTTTTTGTTTGTTTTTTTGGCTGCACCATGTGGCATGCAGGATATTAGGGCAGGGATAGAACCCCTGGCCTCTGCAGTGGCAGCATGGAGGCTTAACCACTGGACCACCAGGTAAGTCCCTTGTCTTTTTTTAAACTGCTATACTTTCACTATCTAGAACTGTGTCTTGTACATGGTGGGTGTGATGGCTAATTCTGTTTATCAACTTGACAGGGCCACAGGGTGCCCAGATATTTGGTTAGACTTTATTTCTGGGTGTGTCTATGGGAACATTTCCAAATGAGATTAGCATTTGAATTCGTAGACTTGAGTAAAGCAGATTGCCGTCTGCAATGGCAATGTGGGTGGATCTTATCCAATCTATTGAAGCCTGAATAGAACAAAAAGGTGGAGGAAGGGAGGATTTGCTCTCTGCCTGACTGCTTGAGCTGGGACTTTGGTTTTGCCATTGGACTGAGACTTACATCATCAGTTCTCCTGGTTTTCAGGCCTTCAGTCTCCAAATGGAGCATCACCCCTGCTTCTCCTGGGTCTGCAGCTCGCCAAATGTAGATCATGGGACTTCACAGCCCATAACTGCATGAGCTGATTCCTTGTAATAAATTTCTTCATATATATATATGAATACATACATATATATATATAACCTATTGATTATATATATACTATATATGGGATAAAGATATATATATCCTATTGGTTCTGTCTCTCTGGAGAACCCTGACTAACAGAGTATGCATTCAGCAACTATTTGTTGAATGAACAAATGATTGAATACATGTAACTGGGGGGTCCAGGATACAACTGACTTCAGGCATAGATGGACCCAGTAGCTCAGAAAAATATCTCAGGGCTCTACCTCACTATACCTCTTGTTATCTTTCAGGCCAGAGGCCACCTGCTGTTCCAGGTTCACATCCTCCTTACTTGGCAAATCCATCCAAGAGGTCTGGCAGAAATGTCCCAGAGAAGAATCTGATTTGTCTAGCTTGGATCTCATGCCCACCTCTGAACCAGCTGCTGTAGTCAGCCAAATGCAATGAGTTCCCAATAGGAAAGGGGCGGAGGGGAGCAGGAGTGCTATGAAGACAAAAACAGCACAGGTCTACAACAGAGGGCTTCCTGGAGGAGGTGGCCTTTCAGTCAGGCCTTACAGGATGGTTAGGACTTGGCCACGATGTCAGAGTTTTCTACAACTGGATCCTGCCCACGTGTCCAGCCTCACCTCTCGTTCCTCACCACCCTGCACCCTATGATTCAGCCACTCCCTGCTTCCTTAACTCAGTCCAGGTTTTGACACTGCTATGCCTTTGCTCATCTTCTTCCCTGCAGCTAATACTCCCCTCTTCTTCTTCAGAAACCAGGGTAATTCTCTACACCCTTGAAATGCTACAGTACCTGATAAAGAAGAGGTACTCCACAAATATTGTTGAGCGAATGAATGAATGAATAGATAAAATCTGTCTTCCCCTGGAGCTATAATAAGGGCATATTTAGTATTCTACTAGTAAGAACAGGATGGGGGCCTGGAGGGAGGTGTCTACATGATGCTGGGGCTCTGAAAGGAGGCCTTCCTGGAGGAAGTACCATGTTGAGAAGGGCGGGCTTTGCACAGGTGGGGGCAGATGAGTCCATGAGACATGACACAGGAATGTCACAGAGTCCAGTCTAGGGTAGAATGGAAGTAAGGAGTCTTTCTTTGCGGTTAGATAACAAGCTTGTGCTTGCCTTTGTTGAAATAAAATCTCTTGGTGGGGAGGTAGGAGGGGTTGAATTCCACCAGTAACCATTAAGACAGGTCATAAGGGAAAATGATACCCAAGACAACTACATTTTGATAGAGGGGCAAGTGGAGGGAAAGTTCTAGAACACAGGATATGTTCCCAAGACATTCCAGTGAAGCCAAAAGTAGAATGGGATCCTAGGCCCTCAGGGAAGAGGTCCTAAGTGTTTACATCCTCACAAGTTGCGTACTTTACAGTTTGCAAAGCATTTTTCCATTCATTATCTACCTGATCCTGGGTGGTAGGCATTTCTTTTTTTTTTTTTTAATAAATTTATTTTATTTATTTATTTTTGGCTGCATTGGGTCTTCGTTGCTGCGTACGGGCTTTCTCTAGTTGCGGCGAGCGGGGCCTACTCTTCATTGCGGTGCGGGGGCTTCTCATTGCGGTGGCTTCTTTGTCGCAGAGCACAGGCTCTAGGCGCGCGGGCTTCAGTAGTTGTGGCTCGTGGGCTCTAGAGCGCAGGCTCAGTAGTTGTGGCGCACGGGCTTAATTGCTCTGCCGCATGTGGGATCTTCCCGGACCAAGGCTCGAACCCATGTCCCCTGCATTGGATTCTTAACCACTGCGCGACCAGGGAAGTCCCTCTTTATTTAACAAATATTTATCAAGCGCCTCCTGCTTATGGTGGTCCTGAGGGTTAAATGAGCCTCTGCGTAAAAAGGATTTGGAGCCGTGCTGGGCCCTGGCAGGCCAGCAGTGCATGTCTGTGGTGTGGTGATAGGAGTGGAGGTGGTACAGCGGTTATTATCAGCCTGAACTTGGCCTTATACCAGACAATGGACATACAAGACATGCTCTCAGGGGCCCCCCAGTCCATCAGGGAGAGGGACCTTGATTCATTAATTATATAACACAGTCACAGGTCTAACCATTTCAACTCAGATGTTTGAAGAAAGGTGGTTTCTTTATTACTAGGACCCATAGCCCACATGTGTATGGAGTGTTTACTCAATTCTGTGCCAGGTATAGTTTTAGGTACTTTACCTGGTTTAAATTTCATCCTATGAGGCAGGTACTGTTATGATGGCCATTTAGCAGGTGAAGAAACTAAAGCACAGAGAGGCTAAGTAACTTGCCTGAAGTCACACAGCAAGCAAGCAGTGATGCTAGAATTCAAACCCAGTAGTCTGGCTCCAGAATCCATATCCTTGACCTCTGTAGTACATTGCCTCTTGTCTGTAAGCACCCCTGCTCTGTGTGTGTGTGGGGGGGCTGCAACTTAGATGAGCCAATTAATGGGATCTCAATCTTTCCTCCTGCTTGTATCTCTGGTTACACACACACACACACACACACACACACACACACCCTAACTACCACCACACTTCCTCCTCTCCAAGATGGTACCTGGGTATATGGGAGGAGAGGGGAGATGGGAGATGGGCCCTTGGAGACAACTGGCTGAATAATACATTATTTAAAAATTTTACAAACATTATCCAGTTTACAATTACCATTGTGAATATTGCTACCTAGGCCAAGCAAGGGAGTCTAGAACCCGGTCTTACTGGTGAGGAAGGCCTCCGTGAAGGAGGGGCTGGCAAGGTGAAGGGAAGACCACTTCAGGCCAAGGTGGTCCGAGAGAGGCCAACCAGGGAGTTGGGCCAAACTGCCCCCACCCCCTCCTGCGGTCAAGGTCAGAAACCCAGAGCTGCTGCCCCAACAGCCCAAATGGTTCTGGGACAGCCCAGAGCACCTGCTCCAGCTCTGAGCTCCCCCAACTCAAAGACTCCCCAGAGAAGCAAACCCTGGCTGCCACGTGAGCCAGCACAACTGTTGGCCTTGGCTTCTCTCTGCTGGGCCAAGGTGACTAATTTTAACTGACCCTGCTGATTCATCCGAGGCTGGGACCCCCCTCTCCCAACCCACCCCAAGCCACAACCTCAGGGCCTGCTGAAGAGCCGCCAAAATTCTTCAAGTTCAAAGTCATTCCTGATCCGCTCCAAGCCCACATTCCAACCTCATCCATGACCAACCCCCTTCACGAAATTTCTGACCCTGCTAAACTAGTCTTCTCAGGGTTTCCTGAAGATTTCATATGCATTCCTGCTTCCCCAACTCTCTCTGACCATCTTTCAGTTCCCTATTCAGATGCCCCCTTTTCGAAAATGCCCTTCTCATCATCACAGAGCGTGCTAGCCCCTTTCACCTGCCCCTGGCCTCACTACACAGCTTGTGGGATCTTAGTTCCCTGACCAGGGATTGAACCCGGCCCCGGCAGTGAGAGCACCGAGTCTGAACCATTGGACCACCAGGGAATTCCCTCCCCACTGTTTTATCAGTGGTGATAAAACTCATCTGGAGTGTGATGACCCGAATGGCTCTAACAAATCCAGAGCATCTACTCTGTGAGCTATTAAGACACGATATATAGGAATGTTTCATTCCCAGCTCCTCTTCCTCATCTTTCCACCAGATTATAAAAACATTTTATTATCTCAGGCCATGACTGTGGCAGACACAATGCCGTGTGTCCACCAAGCCCGCTTCACTTCCTCCCGGGCATACAGGATTTCATTCCCACCACCTGGCTGTGACCTGGCTGATGGAATATGGCCGGAAATGATGAGCCTCACTCTCAGGCGCGTTCTCTAAAACCTCTCACACACTGTCCTGTTGTTTGGCTGCTGGATATGGAGGGATCCGAGGTCTTTGAAGTCCTTGGGGATGGAGCCTGTGTCCCTGAATCACTGTGTCCTAGCAGAGTCCTCCCCCTAACTTGCACTGGATAGTGAGGTAAACAAGAACTAAACCCATGAAGCCACTATGAAGATCTACAATAATAAGCCACTGAGATTTGGGGGCTGTATGTTACAGCAGCTAGTGCTGTAATACACGAATGCCTCCATATCTGTGGTTCAGCACTCACCCAGGCCTATAAGGATTCCTTAATATTTATCCTCACGTCCCACACGGCTCCTTTCTCATCCATCCTCCATATGCAGACCTGACCCTGCCACTCCCCTCCCTATAATCTCTCAGGGCCCCCATCGGCCTTGGAAGTTTCCTTCTCCATCTCCTCTTCCCCTTCCCAATTCTTTTATTTTTTTAATTAATTAATTTATTTTTGGCTGCGTTGGGTCTTCGTTGCTGCGTGCGGGCTTTCTCTAGTTGCAGCGAGCGGGGGCTACTTTTCGTTGCAGTGCGCGGGCTTCTCATTGCAGTGGCTTCTTTTGTTGCGGAGCACGGGCTCTAGGCGCTCGGGCTTCAGTAGTTGTGGCGCGTGGGCTCAGTAGTTGTGGATCGCGGGCTCTAGAGCACAGGCTCAGTAGTTGTGGCGCACGGGCTTAGTTGCTCCACGGCATGTGGGATCTTCCCGGGCCAGGGCTCAAACCCGTGTCCCCTGCATTGGCGGGCGGATTCTTAACCACTGGGCCACAAGGGAAGCCCATCCAAGGGGGTTTTTAAGAAAGAAATTACTCTTTGCTGGGGTGAGTTGCATTTGATTTTAGACAGACTTGGGGGACCCAACTGCAGTCAGGGAGTGTGGGTCCATGTTTCACTTTCTCTGCTTCCACTACTGTCTCCAGGGAAGCAGACCAGGTGGCCTCCTCCCTGGAGGAGATCTGAATCGCTGAGACCTGGGCTTTGATAGTTTTTAAGGGGAGGGAAGAGGAATTTGGAATTAGGTGGGCCGCAGTCGCTAGAGAGGAACAGGTACCAGGCGGCAGGACGCTGGGGAGAGAGGAAGGAAGGAGGGGTAAGGACGGGACCGCCCAGGTGGGCCCTGCCCTCCCTGGCTCCCCCTCCCCTCCACTCCTCGGGAGTGAGGGCTCCTATCTGGGTCCTGCCAACCAGAAGTAACCACCTCCGTGCCTTCTCCACGGCCCTCCCTCGGCTGCTTCGGGGAAAGCAGGGGTGTGGCCTCCGGGACGGGCGGAGAAGGGGCCCCTCTGCCTTTCCCGGTGGCGGGAGCCTTGTGTGCGCGGGGGCCTGGGCCGGGGAAGGATGCAGACGCTGGAGAATCATGGCCACCACTTCTCCGATGCCACCTCGACAGTACAAGCCTCGGGATGTGTATCCCTACGCCTGCTAGACAGATGTCTCACAGACGCTCCAGATGCTACTGTCCCAAGGGAGACTCACTCTCTATCCCCTTCTCCCGGGTACCCCGCCCGCCTTAGTAAATAGCGCCACCATCTGCCCAGTTAACTCAGCCAGAAACTCAACACCCGCCGCCGGCGCTGCGCTGGGCTTCCAGCTCACCCCCTCGCCCCAGCCTCCCCTGCAGAGCCTGTCCCCTCCTCCTCCCCCTCCGCCCTGCCTCTCCCTCAGTCCAGATGTGGGCTCCACAGCAGGCTCTTAAAGATCTCCCTTCCCCCAACCAATCTGTGGTTTATAAAAACCAAATCATCAGGACAGCTGTTGCCTCTGGGAGGTAGTGGGGGCGGGGACTGACCGGGAAGGGGCGTGTGGGAACTTTTGGGCGGGACGATAATGTTCAGTATCCTGATAGGGGTTTGGGTTACACAGGTGTACGAATTTACCAAAACTCAGCAAAAGTCCGCTTCAGACGCATGCATTTCATTGGATATAAATTTTAGGTCAAAAGAAAAAAATGTAAACAAACATTGAAGTCTCCTTAACGACATGCATGCTGAAGTATTTAGGCGGAAGTGGATGAACGGTTGCCTGCAATTTACTTTGAAAGGCCACAAAATAAAGAAAGGGATGGAGGGATGGATAGATACGCGAGAACACAAGCTGTAAAATGTCTGTGGTAGAATTTTGGTGGTAGGTATATGATGTTCACTCTAAAATTCTTTCAGGTTTGCCACATGTATGAGAAATTTCAGAATAAAATGTTGGGGAGAAGTGTCCCCTGCCTCCACAATGAACCCCCCCCCCCATTACATTATTCGCATCTGCAACTAGTGTGGTGTTTCTAGGACAGCAAATCAGACCATGGCCCTCCCTGCTCAAAACCCTTCCTGGCTCTCTCCTGGGGAGAACTCTTAACTCTTGTGGCTCCCGAGGCCATCTGGGGTTGGCCTCTCTTTAATTCTCTGGCTGCATCCTCTATCACTCTCTCCCTCACTTTTTCCACCACAGAAACACTAAAATATTTGTACTTTATCTTTACATGCTCTTTACAACTCCTGTGGCAGAAATTTCTCATATTCATCCAATTTACATTTCCCCCTTGTTTCTAAGTAAAAGAAGTTCCAGTTTTTATCTGGGGATATGGCCATATTGAAATAAACACTACATTTCCCAGGCCCCCTTGCAGAGAAGTGTGGCCATGTGATATGCAGGGAGAGGAGGTATTGATCACAACTTCCAGAAAGTGTCCCTAAAGGTAGGGGGCACAAACTTCTTCACCTTTTTTGACTTCCTGCTGGTTGGAATGATGATGTGATGGCTGGACTCAAGCAGCCATTTTGGATCAGGAGGTGGAGACCATGTATGTAGTATGGCAGAGCACTAAAGTAGACTGAGGCTGGGTTCCTGACATGTTGTGTGCCCTACCAGCCCTGGACCACTACCTCTGGACTTCCATATGACAGATGAATATTCTCTTGTTAAAGCCATGCTATTTTGGATTTTCTGCCACCCACAACCAAACTGAGTCCTAACACACCAACTTCCATGCCCTTGAATGTTTTGGTCCTTGTGCTTGGAATACCCTTTCCTCACTTTGCTCCTAGACAACCCCTATTGATCCTTCAAATTCCTACCTAGACATCACCTTCTCTGCTACACGTTCCTTGGTGGAATTAATCATTTCCTCCTTTATGATTCTTTTGCACCTTATATTGCAGGGAGCAATTATTGAGCACTTACTGTGTGCCAAGCACCACCCTGAGTCCTGTACATGCACTCTTCTTTTAATCCTCATGGTGACATTTGAGATAGGTAATTATTTTCAAAGCTCCCATTTTACAGATATAAAAACAAAAGGCCTGGAAAGTGATGATACCTTCCCTGGATCACAAAAGTAACACCTGATGGAGCCAAGCCTCGAATCCAGGTGTCTGATTCCAAAGGCTTTGCACCTATGCTGAACTGCCTCTGTTCCTGCTCTTATCACAAAGTGCTGTCATCATCTGTTTACACATCCCTCCCTCCCGTCACCCCGAAAGCTCAAGGACGCTGTGATGTTCACCCTGCTCTCCCTGGGGTGCAGCACAGAGCCTGGCTCCAGGTGAGCATGTGTTTGTGGAACAAAACTGTCAGCTTTAAGTCCCCCATCTTGGTTCTGGTGCAGGAGGACCCTCAGGCGGTCTCACCCCCCTTAGCACTCCTTTCCCCACACATCTCTTGGGCTTTTGCACACGCAGTTTGTTACTTCTGCTTAGGAGACCCTGTAGGAGTTCCCTCATACGTTAAGATCCAGCCCGGTCGTCACCTCTGCCAACAGGTCTTCTCCATGTGGACCTGGGGCTACCTTCTCACTCGCCCATAGCTCTTTGTTCAAATCTCGGTTATGTTCCGAATCTCCCTGGAATGTTTCCTCCACTCAACTTTGAGTCCCTTGCGAGAAAGGACCATGCTTGTTCATCTTTTAATAATTTGGAAAGCCGTCTCTAGTCGGTGCCAGGAATACAAAGATGGAAAAAGCCCCGTCCCGGCTGCTGGCCTGCTGGCTGGGTAAACAAAGGAACGCAGTGGGAGGGGCGGAGCCAGGGGTAGAGGCTTTTCTCCTCGCCGCCACTAGATGGCAGCAGCCCCCCGATTGTCAGCCTCCCAACACACTGTCTTTGCCTTCACCTCCAGGAAGCCAGGAGCCTGGATGGACTCAGTTCAATAGAATAAACAATTCTGAGAGCTTATCGACCTGGCCCTTTGCTAGGGGCTGGCAAAAAGGTGAAGTGGGGGGGGGGCTGGCAAAAAGGTGAAGTGGGGGGGGGGCTGGCAAAAAGGTGAAGTGGGGGGGGCTTCCCTGGTGGCGCAGTGGTTGAGAATCTGCCTGCTAATGCAGGGGACACGAGTTCGAGCCCTGGTCTGGGAAGATCCCACATGCCGCGGAGCAACTAGGCCCGTGAGCCACAACCACTGAGCCTGCGCGTCTGGAGCCTGTGCTCCGCAACAAGAGAGGCCGCGACAGTGAGAGGCCCGCGCACCGCGATGAAGAGTGGCCCCTGCTTGCCGCAACTAGAGAAAGCCCTCGCACAGAAACGAAGACCCAACACAGCCAAAAATAAAAAAATAATAATAAATAAATAAAAGTGTCTACCCTGAGATTGGGATTGACATATATACACTAATATGTATAAAATAGATACATAATAAGAACCTGCTGTATAAAAAAAATAAATACAATAAAATTCAAAAAAAGAAGTGTTTACCCTGAAACATTGTAAATCAACCATACTTCAAATTTTTTAAAAGTGTCTGTTGAAAAGGGCTGCTGGGAGGGGCAGTAAGGGCTGTGTGTCCGTGGCTTTTACATTCCTGCCTCTGAGGAAGCTCACAGGGTAGAAATGGGGAGCCGCACCCCAAAGCAGAGAGAGGAGAAGGCTGCATCCATGTTGGAGCCAAGGTGGGCGGGGGGCGGGGGGGGGATGGAGGGGGGAGGGCACACCTGCTGGGAAAGGGGTGGCATGCGGTGATGGGGGCGGATTCCTGGAGGGGCAGCTGTTTCCCTGAGATGGGCCAGGGAGGGAGGGAGGGAGGACTGATGAGGGAGGGGGACTGTGGAGGTGGGGTTGGCTCGCCCAGGTGACAGGTGGAAGGCGGGGCTGGAGAAGTGACTCCAAGCCTCAGAGGATGGGGGGCGGGGGAGGGGAAGGGAGGCTGGTGCCCCTGGGCCACACCTGTTGACTGGAATATTGGGATCCTGGTGTCCCTGTGAGCCCTCCTCCAATAAGCCCCTCTGGGCCTCCAGGGAGAGGAGGAGCCTTGCCATATAAACTGTATTTTTAGTTCCCCGTGAGGCTTCCCAGCTGCTGTGACACCTCTCCCTGCCCCCAGCCCGCTGTTTGGCTGGAGGCTCCAGGAGGACAGCTGGGCAGAAGGGGAGACATGGTCAGTACAATGGCTGCTGGGGGCTGGGGGGAGCGGGCAGTGGGCCCAAGTAGAGTCTGGGGGCCAGCTTGGGGGTCCTACTGCCCCGTCGATGACCTAGGCAGGTCCTGCAGGCTCCAGGCCCCAGCCCTGCTCTGAGTCAGGCTTGGCACTGGTCCAGGAGGCAGACTCTTCCAGGAAAGAGCAAGCCGAGGTCGGGGGTGGGGGGGCTCGGGGGGGGGGGGGGAGGGGGGCACTGCCCGGGCTGGCCTCCAAAGGGGCAGCTCCCGGGAGGAGGAGGAAGGAAGGTGGCCAAGGCTGAGGGGACCTGCAGCTTTGAAGACCCAAAGTGCTCTTTCTTTCCATCTTTGGTCCCTACGGTGGAGCCTTAAAGTGTAACACCCCCCCCCACCCCCGATTCACTGGAAGGAGTTGTTGGCTGCATAAGGGCTCACAAATTCCCAGGTCACCCAGACTGGACTTGTGACCTTTGAAAGAGAGGGCCTGGTGCTCAGTCACCTGGGGACTCAAACCCATGCAGGGGGGCACTGGAAGCCCCTTGCTAGAGAGTTCTCTCTGCGTATGTGAGTGACGAGAGGTGAGAGTCGCCAGATACTGAAGATGCAGAAGGGGCCTTTTCCCACCAAACGGGCTCCTGGCTCACCTTGCCAGCCAAGGGCGCTCAGTTAAAGCCCTGGGGATGTGTAGTCTGGACAGGAAAAGTCTTAGGTGAGCCTGCAGCTTCCCTCGGCTGTTCCTGCCCATCCCCAAGGAGCGCCAGAGCCAGGACAAGGGAGTGAGCGTGACAAGAAGGCATATTTCGGTTTGATATAAAGAAGCCCCTTTAAAGCTTTAGGTAGTGAGCTCACTGCTCTTAGGAGTATTCAAGCAGATGCTAGATGATGATCTGTAGGGAGAATTCCTGCATTTAGTGGGAACTTGGACAGGACACTATTGAAGGCCTCTGTTAGCTCCAAGATCCCGCGGCCCTATCATTCTAGATTTCTCTTTCTCTAGCTTTCTGACTCTGGAACCTAGAACCTAAGTGTTCAGAGTGGTGAAAGTTGAAGACTTCGGCCCTCTAGAATTGTAACTGTGGCATCTCAAGTGTCCAGAATTTGAAGACTTGAGGATGAGTCTACAAGGCTCAGATTTTCCCATTCAAAGGATTCTGTGATATGAAAGGGAAAAAGAGGAGGGGGCAGGTCTCACTTGGTGCGATCCAGTTCTGCCCCACTGGGTGTCAGACTAACCCACCTGTGTGTGCACGCATGTGCACATGTACGTGACGTGAGCGTGTAAGGCTGCAGAAAGTTTTGCACCCAGAGGCAGCCTGGCTTTCCTATCCTGTGCCTTTCCAGTTTCCCTGGCCCGGCTATTTGAAGGCTGTCACAGGGATAATTATAGCCCCCAAACAAAGCTGGCGACTCCAGGTAGCCATAGCAACTCCTAGGTACCGCCAGTTCTGTTGTAGAGATGTGTAAGTACAAACAAATGTTGGTTCCTTCCTATTAGCTTAAAAGGTAAAACTTGAAAAGGTTCATCAACTTCAAAGCCACAGGTTTCCATGAACTTGCCAGTTAATGGGGGCGCCTGCCAAGGAGGTGACAGCTTCATATTAAACACTTTAGCCCTGGTGAAGAGTTGATGAGATTTTAAGTACTCAGACAGTTTCCAGACAACTCGGGAGGCTGGAGATGGGACAAACTTGGGCTGTGGATTCCAGCTCTGCCGCTCACCAGCCTCGGGTGGGTGCATAACCTCTCCAAGCCTTCGTTTCTGTATAGCCAGGTGGGATAATGGTCGACCCTGCCCTGCCAGCCCCTCGGGGATGTTCCGAGGTTCTCAAGAGGGCACCGGCCAGAGGGTGTTTGAAAACGGCGCTGCCAGGGCTGAGGATGTAAATCAGAACCTAGGGATGCTGATTCTCTTAGGGGTGTCACCGATGGGCCCCAAGTGGCCAGCCCAGGCCAGGGGCAGCTCGCTGCCTCTCTTCCTTCTGCCCTCCCCTCCCGCACTGCTGGGCTCACCCTCCAGCAAGGGGCCAGAAGTAGGAGCTGAGCCCTCGGCAGTATCTCTCAGAGTTGCCTTTTCCTTTGATCCTGGGCCTGGCACAGAGTAGGCCCTCCATACCAGGCTGGTGAATGAACAAATGAACGAATACTAGCCCCCCAGAAAATCCCTATGACATTTTAGCTACTCAACTTGCTGCTGAACCTTCCACTGTGAAGGCTTCATGGCTCCTGGAGGTTCACCAGCTCAGTGTCCTGGGTTAACATGGAGCCTCAGTGTGATTCCAGGAACACATTGTCAGGAAGGGGCCTGTGTGCCTCTGGCCCTTTTGGTTGTTAGGAATCAGCTGACTCAATAAATAAATTGGGGCTTCCCTGGTGGCGCAGTGGTTGAGAGTCTGCCTGCCAATGCAGGGGACACGGGTTCGAGCCCTGGTCTGGGAAGATCCCACATGCCGCGGAGCAACTAGGCCCGTGAGCCACCACTACTGAGCCTGCGCGTCTGGAGCCTGTGCTCCGCAACAAGAGAGGCCGCGATAGTGAGAGGCCCGCGCACCGCGATGAAGAGTGGCCCCCACTCACCGCAACTAGAGAAAGCCCTCGCACAGAAACGAAGACCCAACACAGCCAAAAATAAATAAATAAATAAACCCAAAGTTTAAAAAATAAATAAATAAATAAATAAATAAATAAATAAAGTGGTCTCACTCAAGGATACACAAGGGGTCACACAGGAAGTGGCAGCTGATGGTAATCCTCAAACTGCAATTGGAGTGGGCTTTTCAGCAGTCAGAATGGAGACCCAAGGTTGCACAGGGGTCTTACCCAAGTTTGGGGGTCTTACCCAGTGTTGGCCACGAAACCGTCTTTGACCCTGCATTTCCTACCACCTAGCCAATTCTCACCAGGGACCTGACTGGTGTAGCTAATAGACATTGGCTGTTTGGCAGAGCCCTGCCATTGGCTGCCTCAGGTTAGGTCCCAGTCCTTGTCCAATCCACTGTGACTAGCAACAGGTTTGGAGAGAGGACATGACTGCGGGCGCTGGGGCAGGGCAGTTATCTTTAGAAAGGGCTGCATACGTGGGGCAGTCATAACTGACATGTCCAGTACAGACCCAGGATGGCCAGGACACCTGCTTATCCTTTCCGAGCCTCATGGTCCACAGCTGTAAAATGGGATGATGCTCGCTACCTCGCAGGGTCATTGGGAAGATTAGATATAATCCTGCCCAAGGAGGCACTTTGTAAACTGTAATGTTCTGTGTAAACCTTGATCATAGCACTAAATAAACTGTACTGTAATTTTGTTCCTCTTACTTATCTCCCCTAGGAGACTGAGTTTCTTGAACATCAGGATGTGTTTTATCTGGTTTTGTGTCCTCAGCATGTAGCACAGTTTCTGACACACAGTAGGTACTCTATAACTGTGTGTTGGATGGATGGAGGAATGATGATGGATGGATGGATGGATGGATGGATGGATGGATGGACAGATGATGGTTGGGTAGGTGGATGGATGAGTGATGGATGATGGGTGGGTTGGTGAGTAGACGATAAGTGGGTGGATAAATGATGGCCAGAAGGATGGATGATGGGTGGGTGGATAGATGGGTGGTTGGGTGGTTGAATGGATGATGGATGGATATAAAATAAAGGCCGATCATCCTCCACTTGCCTTCCTTGCAAGGCCAGCCATCTTTTTATTCAATGAACATTTATTCAGTTCAAATTTGGTACACAGAACTGTGCAAGGTCCAAGAAATACACAGATGAATAAAACAAAGCCCCTGACCATGTGAAAATCAAAGTAGGGTGTTCAGGAGCATGGATTTGGGGGCCTGAACTCCTGGGTTCAAATCCCAACTCTTGCATCAACTAGCTGTGCAACCGTGGCAGATTTCCCTAACTTCCCTCCAGGAGATGGCGGTAATGTCCATATTTATCATATAGGGCTGTTGGGGGACTAAACGAGTTACCAAATGTAAAGTGCTTGGAATAGGGCCTGGCACCCAGCAAAGTCTCTGTGAGTATTGGCTGCTATGATACTAATGGAGGGGCCAGCATGGAAACAAAGAAATATGATGCAACGAGGTAAGCAGTACAACAGGAACACATACAAATAAATGGAAAGGGCAAGCAGTTAATTGTACCTTGAGGGGTATATCCAGCAAAACTTTTCAGAGAGAAATATGTGAGCAAGACCATGAAGCCAGGAGTTTTCTGGGTAGAGTGGGAAAATGCAGACTCCAAGAGGTTATGGATCTGCCTGGGTCCACCCAGCTATCAGCAGGAAACCATCTAGCCCCTTCCCACTGCCCTGATGGGTGAGGGCATTCTGGCAAAGTGGGCAGAAGGTGGACAAAGTGACTGCTAAGGGCCAGGACAATCCCAGGGTCAGCCAGGGTGACTGCTGCCCTGGCTAATAAACATGACAGGTCCTCTTGGGATGGCTGACAGCAGGGGGAGTTGGGTTTCAGGCCATCGGCATCAGCCTTGGTCATGCTCTTTCTGTTGGCCTCTGAGAGCCCAGACAGTGATCCAACCTCCTCCCTACTCTTTCCACACACACAGCTCCTCCCCCCCCCAACCTGAGACCTGAGTTGTCCTACCACCCCACAATGGCACCTGCCTCAAAATAGCTTCCATGTGAGGGCCAGAGAAATGAAAAGATTAGACCCCTGCATGAAAGGGGGGGGGGAGGTGCAGGGAGGGGGAGAGAGAGAGTGAGCGAGCTGTCAAGTGATCTCTGTCAAGCATCCGGGAAGGTATAAAAACCCTTGAGGGCCAGGCAGCCTCAAACCCCAGCTGTCGGAGCCAGGACACCCGGTCAGCCCACACTCGCTCTTTTTCTCTTCTTCAGACTGTGCCATGGTGCTCAGCGACGGAGAATGGCAGTTGGTGCTGAACATCTGGGCGAAGGTGGAAGCTGATGTCACAGGCCATGGGCAGGATGTCCTCATCAGGTAAAAGGAAGAAATCCCATTTCCCCTATCACCTACTTCCTTCCCAAAGATCAAGAATGTTTGCCTGCAAGGTGGAACGGTTGCCCTGGGTTGACCAGCTGGCTGCGTCAGTTGACTTTGTTAAAGCCCTTATTGGGTTCTCCTTTGCTTTTATGTGTCAGAGATTGGAGTCAGGAAAGGAAAGGGGATCCATCTCACACCTATGCCAGCAGCTGGAAGGAGCTTGACAATCAAATCCTGGATGCCTAGAGCCCACTAAGTGGTATCCTAGAATTATAGACAGAATTAACAAGAAAAATCTCAGAGATCTGTCTCACCTCACCTAATGGATGTGGACAAAAAGGACCTGAGAAGGGAAGGATGACCCCAGAGTCACAAGTCCATTAAAGTCTGTAAAATGTCAAGGCTAAGACATGGCTTTCAACATGAGATATGTAGTTCTAGAGCTGGCTCTGCCACCGAGCAGCTGTGTGACCTTTAAGAAGGTACACAACTTCTCTGAGCCTCAATTTCTTCTCCTATAAAATGGGTGGAAATCCTAATATATACGTTATAGAGTGGAAATAAGAATTAAATAAGATGATGCATGTAGGGGGCCCAGCATAATTCCTGGCATAGAGTGAGTCCCAGAAGATGTTAATAACTATTATAGATGAAGCTTAGACTTGGGCCCTTTAAAGAATTATAATTAGTAAACAGAAGACAGAGACCCATTAGTTACTTTTTTTTTTTTTAAACCTCAAAGGTACATTTTTAGTTTTTTTGTTTTTTTTTTAAATTGTCTATTTATTTATTTATTCACTTATGGCTGTGTTGGGGCTCCGTCTCTGTGCGAGGGCTTTCTCCAGTTGCGGCAAGCGGGGGCCACTCTTCATCGCAGTGCGCGGGCCTCTCACCATCGCGGCCTCTCCTGCTGCGGAGCACAGGCTCCAGACGCGCAGGCTCAGTAATTGTGGCTCACGGGCCTAGTCGCTCCGCCGCACGTGGGATCTTCCCAGACCCGGGCTCGAACCCGTGTCCCCTGCACGGGCAGGCAGACTCTCAACCACTAGCGCCACCCGGGAAGCCCCCCATTAGTGACTTTTGATGTTGAGTATGTCTTGAATTTGAGGGCTCAGAATAGTCTCCAAGCACATCTTGCCTTCTGTAGCAAGGGGTTCCTGAATAAACAAACAAAACCCCCCACAAAATTCTGAGTTTTTTAAGTAGAAAATGGCTTGTGGCTTGTAAATAGAATCTCATGTCCCAGTTGCCTTCTTCCCCAAATGGTGATAAGCTCTCCCCTCCTCCTGGCCCTTTCTCATGCTCTGGGCAGCACAGGTCAAAAGCCTAATGGGATGTATGTACATCAATATTTCTGCACGTGGGAGAAGGTGGGCCCCAGTTACCACCAGTGAACGGATTGTCTTTCACACTTTAATTTACAGATGAATTTCTCCTTCTTTATGAGCCAGAATAGGTTATCCTCTCCCACTCAGATGCCCTTTCAGCCTCCCTCGGGCTTCACCGATCTCCAGCTCCCAAATCTGGGGAGAATGCCCAGTCCTATAAGCCCTGTTATCTGGAGTTCGAGCCCTTAATGGTCCATGCCAGAAACACTTGAGAGAGGACAGTCAAGTTCTCTGTTGAATCTAACTGGCATCTTGGGGTGTTCCTTTATGTCTTTCTCCTCTTGTGTCTCTGTCGGTTGGCTACTTGGGTTGCAACAGGTCCTGCCTGATTGGACAAAAGTCTCCCCCAAAGTTGACATCAACTCCTCAGCCATCCATTTGCTGTGTGACCTTGGACAAGTCGCTAGTCCTCTCTGGGTCCCATTTCCCTATTTGCTGAGTGGAAGGATTGCCTGCCACTGTCTCTGAGATCCCTGCCTGCTCTCATGCCCTGGCATTCTCTGAGTCCATGATCCTACCTTACTTTTGGAGAGGAGGCCGGGTAGCTGGGGTGGGAGACCAGTTTGCCAAGCAGGAGTCTTTCCCAGGTGATCTGGGGGCTGCCAGCCCTAAGTCAGTGACTTGGATGTCTTGAAGGAGACTTGGGGTATTGTGTCATGGGGAAACATCTCCTCCTTTCCCAGGGTGGATCAGAGAGAACTGCCTGGGGCCAGGTGCCAGGGACGAGACATGATGCTGGAGACTGCTGGCCCCTGGCAGGCCCCAGAGAGCCCAACAGCCTGTCACGTCTTAGGCTGTAGGACATGCAGAAACCACGCCAAGTGGTTCTGCCCTCTTAGTGTTTGGGATATGGAGACAAGGAGAAGGGGCTGCTAACTCCTAGGGCTGAAAGTGCCCCTTTAAGAGCTGACCTTTTGGTTCTGTTCCAGATGCTGAACCTGGGCTTTCTTACTCATCTTGAAAAGGTCATTTCTCCCACTCCTCTGATTATAAAAGAGGGCAAATTCTGTTCAGCTGAGTCTGTTAATAAAACACTGAGGGCTTCACTGCAAGTATGTGATCATTATGTTCTAGAACATAATAGCTGGAAGGTCAGTTGGAGAGTCTGGCTCCAGGAAACGGGGGGCTCAGGAGGGAGGAGGCTGCTGAGAGGGCTTCAGGCCCCTGCCTTTCCTTCTTTTCCCCAAATCTTTTCTGCTTTATTTATTTTTGCATTTGAACAAAGGATTTTGAGGCCATGGAAAGTTTGAAAGCCACTGCTCGTGGCCAATACGTCTCATGTCGCCGGGAGGAAACACGGCCCAAGAGTCCCAGCCACCCAATGGCAGCTACAGACAGAACCAAAAATTCCCAGTCCTAACGATGATGATGATGGTGGTGGGGACAATGATGATGGAGATGGTGATGATGATCATGAGGGAGATGCTGATGATGATGGAGGAAATGATGGTGATGGTGATAATGGTGCTAGAGATGGTAAAGAGGACAGCAAATATTTATATATATGGTACACAGTGATTGCTAGGCCCTGTGTTAAGTGTTTCACATATATTTACTCATTTAAGCCTCACAACAACCTTATGAGGTAGATATTATTATGATCACCACATTTAACAAAGAGGTTAAGTAACTTGCCCAAAGTCCCACAGCTGGAATTCAAATCCAGGCAACTTGGATCAGTACGCCTGCTCTCGACCCCTATGCTACATCGTCCCACAATCTTGACACACTAGAGATGAGTTCCCAACCTCATCTGGTTCTTTGGTTCTAGAGCAGAGAAGGATTTGTGCAGGCCTGGGAGAATCCTCTGTCTTCCGTGTGGGTGTCTGATTGGGCCTCAGCTCAGAGAACAGCTGGGAAATGGCCTCCTTTCCCTCTGACTTGCCAGCAGACCTGTGATAAACTAGGCAGGTTGATGATAGGATTGAGGCTGAAAACACAAGGCAAGTGAGCACTTCTGAAACACTGGAGAAAAGCCCTCCACCCATTTCTACAGGGCGAGGGCCTCCCATCTGCTCATTTTCTGGGTAATTGCCATCACAAACATCCAGGTATGGCCTCCTGTGGCTGCCCTGGGGGGTCCCAGCTGCAGGACTTGGGGCCAAGAGAGGGAGGCGGCTGTGTGGTGCCAGGATGATCTGGTGGGCGCTCCTGAGCCCAATTTTTCTGCCCTGTTTAAAGCGAACCTGGCTCTCTCTCTGGCTGGCAGGTGCTGAGAGTGGAGGGTGAGGTGGAGGTCAAGCCTTAGAACTTGGAGGCTGAGAAATCAGCTAGACCAACCCTTCTGGTTTACAGATAGTTATGCCAAGACCCAGAGAAACCGAGTGACTTCTTCAATGTCACACAGCACATCGGAGGCAGAGCTGGGGCCAGAACTCAGCTTCCATAATTCTCAGTGCCGAAGTCTTTCTCCCAGACATCCAGGGAACTCCCAAAATGTTTGAGATCCCTGGCCACCTTGGGTCCCAGGTCCTTGGCCCTCTTCTGCCCCAGACAGTCTTCCTCCAGTGTCCCTACCTCAGGTCTTCGCCTGTGGGTTCTGGGTCTTGCATCTGTCAGGCAGGAGTTCAAGGATCATTGTCACCAGATAATAATAGTCAGGAGCTCAGGGACCCTTGCGTGAAAGGTGCCAGGGATGAACTGTCAGTGATGTACAAGGTTTGGCCGGCGCCCCAGATGAGGTGGTGACATTGGGCATGGCTGTGGACAGCCCTGAGTGTTCTGGGGAAGCGGGAGGGATACGCCCCCTGGGAAAGGGAGCGCTTCCCGTCCGTGCTATGTCGTGCATGCATGTGCGTGTGTGTGCACGCCCCTGTGAGTATGGGTGTGTGCCATGAGATACTTGTGCACACTGGAGTGTGTTCACAGTTAGGTTTAAGGGTGTCGCAAAGCCAGGAAGCTACAAAAGAGGAACCTTTAAAAGAACTGAAGCCATTAGACAGGAGAAGGGGGAGTCAGGGCAGACAGGGTCACTCCTGCAGAGGTTTCAGGGTGCGACACAAGGGAGAGAACATGAGTTATGGAACCATTCATGTGGGTTTGTGTCTGGGCTCTGCCACTGACCAGACATGTGACCCTGGGCAAGTCACCTACCTCTGTGGTCTTCCGTTTGCCCACGAGTGAAATGGGGAAAATCACTCCCGCCCAGGTGGCAGGTATGACTCCCTTTAACTAACCTCCACCTTTCCGCAGTAGGAAAGACTGAGGTCCAAGGCGACAGGTGGCTGCTCAGATCACTGTGGCCAGCTCACTGGGACCCTGGCAGGAGCTGGGACCTGGTCTTTAGCGGTGGCTCCCACCAGGGACCCTCACCATCGGTACTGTGAGGGGCCAGGGAGGTGCAGGGAGTCAGAGCAAAATAAGCAAGAGCTTTCTGAGGTTTCTGAGCTCAGACTGGAATGGCTCTCACAGGTAGTAGTGAGTCTCCTGGAGCCAGAAGTATTTAAGAAGCCAAAGGGCGATCCCCAGGCAGGAAGCTGCAGAGATGGTCCCCTGCATGGGCTACTTTTTGAGTCACTCAGACCTGATTTCAGTCTGGCTCTTCTGCACCCCGGCCATGTGATGTTGAGCTAGGACTTCACATTTCTTAGCCTCTGTTCTCTCATCTGTAAAGTGGGAATAATATGTCCCTACAGGGAAGCGCAGGTGCAGAGCCTAGCACGGGCCTGGCACACAGCGGGTGCTCAACAAATCCAGGTCCTTTGGCCCCAGTGCTCCCCCTTTTCCCTGCTCCACTGTGACGCCATTTAGTCATCTATGCTCCTAACAACTTAGAGGAAATGGGGGTGAAGCCAGGTGCAACGCAGAGATGTCTTTCTTTCCTGCCTTTCACTGTAACAATAAATAAGAAGATGATGATAAAAATATTTAATAATAGGAAGCATTTATACACTTCTTGTGTGACCCTCAGCATATACTATCTCATTTAATCCTCACGCTTCTATAAGGAGGGACTCGTTATCTCCATTCCTTGGATGAGGAGACTGAGGCACAGAGAGGTGAAGTGAGTTGCCCAAGGTCACACAGCTGGGAACTGGGAGAGCGTGGGCTTGAACTCGGGTCTGGCCACCTCCAGACCCCTGCATCTGACTCCAGCCCTCCTTGTGCCCACAGGCTCTTCAAGGGTCATCCCGAGACCCTGGAGAAATTTGACAGGTTCAAGCACCTGAAGACAGAGGCTGAGATGAAGGCCTCAGAGGACCTGAAGAAGCATGGCAACACCGTGCTCACCGCCCTGGGGGCCATCCTCAAGAAGAAGGGGCATCATGAGGCAGAGCTGAAGCCCCTGGCCCAGTCGCATGCCACCAAGCACAAGATCCCCATCAAGTACCTGGAGGTGGGCGGCGGGACTGGGGGCGGCTGGGAGGATGGAAGGAGAGGTCTCAAGGGCATGAGATTTGGGTTCAAGTCCCAGCTCAGCCACTAACTTGCTGGGTGACCTATGTCGTTCCTCTTTGTTCCCCCGTTTCCTCATCTGTAAAGTGGGTTGCCACCCACTTGGTCTTCCTCCTGCGTCATTGAGAGTCAACATATTTCTCCCCCAAATTAGTATCTTGTTACCAAGGAGGAAGTGGATATGGGATGCACAACTTGCATTCTCTCCACAGGTAGGTACCATTATCACACCCACTCGACAGATGAGGAAACTGAGGCACAGAAAGGTTAAGTAGCTTGTCCCTGGTCACAGAAGCAGCAAATGGCAGAACCAGGATTCAGACTAGGTCTCTATTCCTCCAGAACCCCGGCTCCTAATCCCTGTGACACTGGGAGTCGGAGACATGCAGGTCTCGTTGGCAGGAGTTCAGCAACTGGGGCTCAGTTCCGGGTGGGAATTATTAGTTCCTACATCTTTACAGATGAAGAGAGAAAGCCTCAGGTGTCAGAGGCATAAGCAATTGGTTTGAACCCCCTGTGATGGGCTGAGAAGTTGGGTGGGCTGGGGAGAGCCTGAGCTTCGAGTCCTATGTCTACACCCAGTGGGAGGAGGGGATGTGGCAAGAGGGAGCACTAGGGTTCTGGGGGATAAAGGATCCTGTGGATATCACCCCTGGGGATGGGAGCAGCAGGCAGGTTGGTGCAGCAGTAAAGGTAAGGATAATTATGATAGCTCCCAGTTAGGATGGGCCATGATAAGCTATTTGCCTGGGTCACTGCATGGAATTCTCACGATTTCCCCATGAACGTAGGAATTGCATTCAGTGTTTTCTTTCCCTCTCACATAAAAGACGTTCAGAGGTAGGAAGACCAGAGCTGGTATGGGAGCCCCATAGTCACCAGGGATGCAGGTTCTTTTTGTGTTGCCATCCTTGGCATGTGGTGTCCACCCTCAAAGTTGACTCGTGGTCCAGGATAGCTGCTGGAGCTCCAGCCGTCTGGTCCATATTCCAAACAGAGCAAGAGGAAGAGAGGAAGTCTCTCTTTTAAGGAGCCCTGGAAATCTCATCCAACAATGTTTTTTACATTTCATTGGCCAGAAGTTAGTTACAAGACCACATCTATCTGCGTGGAAAGCTGGGAAATGTAGCCTATTACCACCCCAAATACAACTAGTGTTCTCTTACAAGGAAGAAGGAGAAAATGGACATTGGGCAGGCAGTTAGCATTCTCTTCCTCAGGTAGGTACTCTTCTCATCCCCATTTTACTGATTTGGAAACTGAAGGCTCAGAGAGGTTAAGTAGCTTGCCCCAGGTCACCCAGCTTATAAGCCAGGAGGTACAATCTGATCTATGGTACTCTGGAACCCAAGCTCTTAATCCCTTGTGGCACAGCATCTCCCATGAACAACCACCACCACTATCCTCTTCAGCCTCACCACCCTGCACCCCTACCTGCTCCCCCAAGTCACACACAAACAATCCTGCCTGCCCATCTCAGCACCCCAGACATGAGGAGCGGGTCCTGCCTCTGAGATTCTGCACAAGCGGTGGTCCCTGCCCTCCCCATCTTCTCTTGGCAAATCCCTGTTCATCCTCCAAGGCCCAGCTCAGAAGCCACCTCCTCTGTTCTGGCCCATGAGGCAGTCACCTGCTCTATCTGCCGGCCCTCCGCTGCGAAGGCATTTATCCTCATCGCTGCCATGGCGCCTGCCTGGCTGTATTGTAATTTGTCTCTTTACCCAGCTGTCTCCTGGCTGGGACACGAGCTCCTCAAGGGCAGACCCTGGCTCCTCCTCTATCTGAACCCCAGTGGCATGTGGAGGTGTTTACAACACAACTTGAATGATGGATCCCCTCTCTAGGGATGAGCAGACCGGCTCAGAGAGGGAAAATGATATAGCCAAGGTAGCACTACCAGCTAGCAGACTAGAACCCAGGTCTACTTAAAACAGGTTTAATTTACTGCATAATCCCTGCAAAAGAATTAAGACAGAGCCCCATGTCTGCTCTTTCCCTCACTATGGAACCTTCGTCTGTGCTCTTCATAAGAAATTTCTCCTTCTCACCTGTGAGTGAGGGGGCACAGAGGGCGCTGGGTGCTAAAAGCAACTATCTTTACTCAATCTTCCAGCTGCCCCAGCCCACAATTTTCTAAGTATTTGTGGCTCTGCCACTGACTCAGGAAAACTGAGTGGGGGGACCTAATGGGGTCACGAGCCCCTATTTTACAGGTGAGGTCACACATGGAGGTCAGGGAGCTGGAACTTGGGTCTCTGAGTTCTCCATGGGCAGGGCTTGCTGACGTCAGTCCCTCCCCCCACTTCATTTTGTTGTGTTTATGACATTAAAAGGGAATTAAACACATGTCCAAATCGATGTCCAGCAGCAGGTGTTTGTTTGTGGAGCTGTCCCTGTTTCTGAGCCAAGCAGGGTTTACTAGATGTTGACATTTGTGCTTCTGAGGCCGCCCTCAGTACATGCTCCCCCCACTTACCCAACCCCACCCTGCTTTTGGCCACTTGCACCCCTGGCACCGGAGAAAATGGGCAAACCCAACCGCGGTGCCCTCTCTGTCTCTGTCCCTGGCTCTGGCTGTCATTTGTCCACGATCCCCTGGGTCCACTTGCTACGTGACCTCAGTTTGGGCCTCTGTAAAATGACATCCTTTGACCACAGGCCAGGGTAGTGATTGGCATCAAATCTTTCTGAACCGTTGAAAAAGCACAGTAGTTTCTTACAGACACAAGATCTTTCAGTCCCTAAAGCAGCCCCGTGCTGTAGAGATGCCTGTGTCCATTTTCCTGGTAATGACATTGTGGATGGTAAAGCAAACAGTGAAGGTGAGGCTGGTGTAAGATACAGTTGGTCCTGGGGCTGAGTTGTAGGCCTGATGCCTTTCCTCTTCCCTTCTCTCCTTCCCTCCCACCTCTATACTTCTGAGTACCAGCTCTGTGCTTGGCACAGAAAATATGATGTTCTGACCCCCTGCCCAAACCCCAAAAAGGCTATTTAAAGCAATCTCCATCCTAAGCCATTAAACGCAAAAATTAAATACACACAAATGGAAATAGTTTCTTTCTAGATTTTCTGAGTGCCAAATCCTGGATAAAACCATGGAATAGGAGCATTTCCCTTCCTTTCCGAGGTTGGGTCCTCGAGCTGAGCACAGCTGAGCTGTACCAAGATGGGCCTCCGTTTCCCCATCTGTACCTGTCTCACAGGGTTGTGGGGATTAAAGGAGTTAATCCATGGAGGCCGCTCAGCAGCATGCCTGATGTATAGTAGGTGCTCAATAAACGACCCTGGAATAAAGAGAAGATGGGTTCGGGCTGATTCCCATCTGGCCCCTGGCTTGTCCTGCCCGTGACCAGTACCCCTCTGCCCCTGTCCCTGCAGTTCATCTCGGACGCCATCATCCATGTTCTGCACAGCAGGCATCCTGGGGACTTTGGTGCCGACGCCCAGGGAGCCATGAACAAGGCCCTGGAACTGTTCCGGAAGGACATCGCCGCCAAGTACAAGGAGCTGGGCTTCCAGGGCTAAGCCCCACCCCCCATGCCCCTCTCCCCACCCACCTGGGCAGGGAGGGAGGGGACTTAATCTTGTGTAGCTGTAGGGTTTGCTTCTGAGTGCCTGCTTTGTTTGTGAGAGGCGGGTGGGAAATGCGGAGGCGCTGGGGGCAGGGAGGGGGATGAGGGTTTGTTCAAGTGGTTTCACGTGCCTGGGGACCCGGTTTCCTGTGGAGGGTCGTCAGCTTGGTAACCAGGAGAAGCTTGGCTCTCCTCACTGTGGCTGGCAGTTTGGGTCACACTCAATTCGCCTTTCACCTAAATTCCAACCCAATTCCTTCCAGCCTCACCTTAAATCCCCAATCCAAACTGTCAACCTAAACTCCAGCCGTAATTCCCTGATCCATCACTTCACCCCGAGAAGAAAGCAGAATGCCCCCTTGCACTGAGAAGGTCTGGGCTGGGCTGGACAGCCACACCCAGCCCCTGGGACGCGTGGTGTCTGGAACATAAGTGTACCTTCTCAGGTGATGGAGTGACTCACCTGGCTTAATAAAAGACTTGCATGCCATAGACTCCGCCTGGTGTTTTTCATCCCCTGGAGCAAGTGAAGGGGGGGTTCAGAGGGAGAAAAGGCCATGATGGGATTGTGTGTGCAGAGAGCCTTATGGGGAGGAGGAGGGGAGGGAGGGAGGAGGATGGGCAGGAGGCAGAGCCACCACTCAGTGGCAGGGTCAGTGCTGGGCACTGGGAGATGGAGGGCAGAGCCTCGTCTGGTGGGGGCAGTGAGCAGTCGATCTGTGCCAGGAGCCCGGGGCTGTGTGAGCCCAGAGCAGAAGATGCAGAATCAGGGGAAGATGGTCATTGTGGGTACCACAACTTAGGTAATAAACTCAAGGATACTAGTTAGTAAGTGGCAGAGCTGGGTTTAATGTGTGGCCTGGAAGGTGGCAGGGACTCCAGCTGGGGAGACAGCTAGGCGGCCAGCCGCTGGCAGGCGCTGACCTTCTGGCCACAGAGCAAGGACAGACGCATGGGGAATAACTTACCAACACAGGCCAAGAGACACAATCCCTGTCTACAAAGGCCAACCACATAGGCAGAATGTGTAAATTTCGCTCCAGGGACCCAGAATAAAACCTTGGCATGTGACCGCAGCAGCCAGGAAGCAGGCTGGAGCAGAGGCTACAGACAGGGGTCTGGTGGTCTGGGTCATGGTGGGGACCCAAGCCAAGAGGGACTTGAAGAGCACCCAAGATGCCCAAGTCCTCGGCCCCATACATCTCCAGGGGTTCCCAGGACAGGCAACCTAGTGCCCCCTGCCCTCAAGTGGCCAGACCCCTGTGATGAGCCCAACCTCCCCGCCCCAAACCTCAGACTGCGCCAAGGTTCATGGTCACTGAACAGGCCAGAACCCATCTTCAGAAACAGACATGTCTCAAATCCTAACGGGCTCATTTATCAGGCTGTGCTGTAGCATCGGAGGACAGAGTAAAAGTCCCCCTCCTCCCGCTCTGCTCCAGGCTTTGGGAATTCTTATGCTATCTGAGAAGTTGAGAGAGGAGGGGAGGGGAAAACAGGAGGAGGGGAGCTTTTTGATCTGGAGCCTGGAGAAAAATTCCATGCGTTTATATAGTAACTCCACTGAACGCCCAGGCAAGGAACACTTCTGTATAGGATACGTGTGCAGGATCTAAAGTGGAATAATCTGGTCCCTGCCCTCAAGCAATTGATAATCTAGTCAGGGAGATGATGTGCTCTGATAATTAAATCAGGGCAGAATAAAAATCAGGGTCGCAGAGAAGTACCAGGCATTTGTCACACACATTAAGTATTCGTTCAACAAATATTTGTGGAGCACAGCAGGTAAGAAGATCTGTTTATACCTTTGACGTGCAAAAAGGGTAACTTCTTTTTTTCTACAACTCAACTGAATTTTTATTTGGAATCCTCATTGTGGCTGGGTGGCAGCTACTTAATCTCAGTCTCTTTGAGGTTTCTCCCCCAATCCAAATGTCCCTGGGGTTTTGACTAATTAATTCCAAGAAGCTTACATGTGCCAGGTTGTAGTGTGTATAGGCAGAGAGGTGGCAATCTGGTCATTGCTGTCATCTGTCCCCAATAGTATCCTCAGGGATGCTGCACCCCACCTGGTCTTCAGTTATTGCCCCCATCAGGCACTTATGGAAATTCTGAGGCTGCCCAAGGCTCCTTCTGCCTGACGCCACTTCTTTCCAGGGACCCGCCCCAGCCCCATTCGGCTCTGCCTGGGACATGAAGCACAGGTTTCCTCTGTTCAGACCCCACAGGCCTGTTTGAGCTTTCTCTGCTTCTGGCAGGGATTAGCAGAGCTTGTGCCTGGCTTCCCTGTACGGTTATACGGGGTGTGCACTGCACATGGGTGCCTGGCTGGGGTGCGGGAGGGGCTAATAAGGCTAGATCCAGTCTGTGATCCAGTTGCCAAACTGTGCACCTGGAAAGGGTGCCTTTTCCTCATTCACACAAGGGCGCTCTCTGAGCTAGCAGTGGCCCCCAGCAGAGACAGAACCACTTTCTTTGGGAACCGCCACCAACTGCAATCTTATTTCCTTTTCAAGTCCTTTCCTTCTGATGGTTCAGAAAATGATTTTCCAGCTGGGCAGCAGGGATGCCTCATGATTTCCTCCAAATCTTTTGCCCTTTCTGTGTGTTCTCTCTGTTCCTCTCAGGTCTGAGCTTTTGAATCTGCAAATCCAGGCAAGGGATACGTTTTTCTTGCTTTCAGCTGTTACATCCTTTCTTGAGGTTTGGGCACAGAAATGCCTCGCTGTCTTAAAAGGAAAGAGCAAAGGAGGAAAGGAAATCCCAGGGGAATATATAGGCTAATATTTTTTAAATGTGATCCTGCAATGGCACATATTCTGCATTGATCTAACAAATATTTCTTGAGCAAATATTATGTGCCAGGTCCCACCCAGGTTGGGACTAGGGGTCCCAGCTTCAAATAAGGTAAACATGGTCTCCTCCTTCGTGAAGCTTCTGTGGAGTGGGAGTGAGAAGGAAAGAATCTGGAATCCGCACTTCCACCACAGCGGGCGCAGGTTTGGTCCCTGGACGGGGGAACTGGGATCCCACATGCCCCACAGCATGGCCAAAAAAAAAAAAAGAATCTGTGCTAGGTCTTGAAGGTAGCAGGGAAATGTATTCATTAGACAAATACCTACTGAGGGCTGCAACATACCAGGCCCTGGACTCACTCTGGGGCGCCCTGGTGAAGCCCACAGGCCTGTCCCCATCTTTGGGGAGCTCATGGGCTTAGGGCTCTGGGAGTACGGAGATGGGAAGGCTGAACCCTGAGGAATCTGAGGAGATGGGGGGGTGGTCCAGTCACAGGGACTAGTCTCGGAGATGGCTTATTAGCCAGAATTCTCCAGAGAAACACAGCCAATAGGATTTTTTTTTAAGTGTATTCTTTTTTTAAAAATTAATTAATTTATTTATTATTTATATCTTGGCTGTGTTGGGTCTTCGTTGCTGCGTGCAGGCTTTCTCTAGTTGCGGCGAGCAGGGGCTACTCTTCGTTGTGCTGTACGGGCTTCTCATTGCGGTGGCTTCTCTTGTTGCGGAGCACGGGCTCTAGGCGCTGCGGGCTTCAGTAGTTGTGGCACGTGGGTTCAGTAGTTGTGGCTCGCGGGCTCTAGAGCGCAGGCTCAGTAGTTGTGGCGCACGGGCTTAGTTGCTCCGCGGCATGTGGGATCTTTCCGGACCAGGGCTCAAACCCGTGTCTACTGCATTGGCAGGCAGATTCCCAACCACTGCGCCACCAGGGAAGTCCCAATAGGATTTTTATATATAAAATATCTCTTCAAGTGTCGCCTTTCCTGCATATCTATTATCTATTATGTCCTTCTGGAATCCCCATGAGATGTTTTTTACATGGGCTCAAACTGTCCTCCATGAATCTTTCCTATTTTCCTATAGCCTCGTGGCTATTTTGCGTTCAGAATTTTCCTTATTTTCTTGCTTGCACAGTTATACATTTCTTCCAGTTTTTCAAGTATTTTTTTATCCAGAATCATTGAGGTATTAGGATTGTATTTCATACTATCTAGTCTGCCATACTTCCAGAAGTGGACATCTTTACCACAATTTATAATTATGACTTTGGTTTTTCTCCCTTGTTTTGTTTCCTTTGGCTTTTTGTCTCTCCCCTATTGGACAGAGAGGGTAGGGGTCCCCTCAGTTTTGTTTATCTTTGCATACCTACCCCCTTGGCTCAATGCCCACTCCATCATGGCAACTCAAACGGTATGAGCTGAAGATGGGAGCGAGGCCGCCCTACTTCTCTCCTGGACATGATGGCATGTTGTAAACTGTAAAACATTGTAAACATTAGGATCAGGAGGCATCAGTGGAGCCTGGTTCTGAATATCTGGTTCCTGAGGTTGAGGTCTATGTATCTGTGTGTGTGTGTCGTCTCTGTGAGGATGCCGAGAGTGTGTGCAGCTGTACGCGTGAGTCTGAGGGTGTGAACATCTGTCTAACTCCTCCATTGTGAGGTCTGATCTCGACCTTTAGTCCCTTTTACCTGCTGCTCTGAGATCCACGGGACTCACACCCCCAGGACAGCCAAGGTGACCTCTTTGGGCTCTAAAAGCCAACTCTAATGTCTCTGCCTGGGACTGTGGCTTTTGGGGTGGAGCCAGGCTGAGAAGTTGGAGAGGACATAAAAGAAATCAGAGCTTGGGTAAGATCTGGGAAAGGCTAAGTGATAAACTGTGAAGAGCTGTGTGCAAGATGACTCATTTGTGCTCGACTTGGCACACTTTAACTGAGCAGAGCTGGAGGTATCAGGTGACGACAATATATGTATATGTATAGCTGATTCACTTTGTTATAAAGCAGAAACTAACACACCATTGTAAAGCAGTTATACTCCAATAAAGATGTTAAAAAAAAAAGAGCAACATCGTTTTTTAAAATTTTTATTGAAATATAGTTGATTTACGATGTTGTGTTAGTTTCAGATGTACAGCAAAGTGATTCAGTTATATCTATATATATATATAGTGTTTGTGTGTGTGTGTGTATATATATATTCTTTTTCAGATTCTTTTCCGTTATAGGTTATTACAAGATATTGAGTGTAGTTCCCTGTGCTATACAGTAGGTCCTTGTTGTTTATCTGTTTTATTTATAGTAGTGTGTATATGTTAATCCCAAATTCCTAATTTATCACCCCCCCCTTCTCCCAACACATTCTTTTTTAATAACTGTCTCTTTTTCTTTTGTATGGAAGTAACACTGTGATTTAGTCATTCCCTTACTGATGAATATTTAAGTCGTTTCTCTCTCGCAACATCTTTTTTGATCCACCTCCTAGAGTAATGAAAATTAAAAAAAAAAAAAAAACAAATGGGACCAAATTAAACTTAAAAGCTTTTACACAGCAAAGGAAGCCATAAACAAGACCAAAAAAAAAAAAAAAAGTGAGCGGCCAGGCTTCATAAAGCCTACCAGACATCACACACACGTTTGCCATTTTATCCATAATTTAAATTATATCTTACATTTTATTTTTCTTTGTGTGCACTCCCTCTCTCTCTCTTTCTCCCTCCCCACCCCCAAACACACTTCATTTTTTGTCCCCTAGCAAGTGAAAGGTACATCTTTTAAAAACAGAGCCACAAAAACTTCACCTCTATTGACCTGCATCAATTCTGTTGCTTTGGTCCAAACATATAGGTATATATATATACATATATATATATATATATATATATATATATATATACATTCCCCACGGATATAAAAACTCTTTCTGTGCTGGCACTTTCCACAGAAATAGAAACAAAATACTGAACTTCTGTCACCACGTTTAGAACAGGATCTTTGCTGGAAATACTTCCACTTATCAAAGGATATTGTTTTCTCAAGGAAGATGAATATCTTGTCCGAGGTACAGAATGTTTCACATTCTGGCTGGTGACATTTCCCTCCATCGTGGTGAATGCAGACTTCAACCACCCCATCCAAAGTTTTCCCGTGAATTATCTGATACACTCAAAGGGCAGGATGGCCCCCACTCACCACAGGGAAGAGGTGAGTTTGTGGGCCTAGTGAATTATGAAACTGGGTTATTTGAAGCCCCAGGTTTTGAGCACTGGGGACTCAGGGTCTTCTGACAGATGTGGGAGGGGGTGTGTTTATGGCAGGTGTGGGGCAGAATGGGCATCCCTGCCTCAGCTAGAGCAGTGGTACTTTCAGCCAAGGTGTATATTTAGATTCTGATGATATTTCACTAGAAATAAGCCAAATAAGGCTATTCTGTTGGAAAAGGTTTGTCCCAACCACTAGCTTAGATCAGTGGCTCTCAGTGGGGCACATATGGTCCCCTATAGGGGCATTTTGGGTATTTGTGGGAGTGTTTTTTGCAGTGAAGAGGATACTGACATTTAGTGGGGGGAGGGGAGAAGGAGGGATGCTGGGTGTTCTAGAATGTGCAGGAAAAACACACAAGGAAGATTTATCCCACGTTCTTGACCTGAACTCTAGAACTTATAAATTTTACTTATACACACATTGTCTTTGAACTGTTTAAAAATACATTAAATGTTCCAAGAATACAACTACTGTGTATATTGAAAAAAAGTTTTTTTTAATTGGGAACTTTCCAAGTCTTGTTCACCATTTCAGTAAATGGCACCCCTCACAGCAGTGCCACCATGGGATTCTGTGGCTGCGACCATCATTATGGATGTAAGTACTCTGGGTGCCCCTCCTTTCAGGCACAAGGTAGGATGTTTCAAGTTAGGTACACGTAAGTTTTGTGTAGCCAATGAAATGCGAGGAGATATGCGTCATTTCCGGTGGAGGTTTTAAGAGCCAATGAGTATTCTCCACATCTCTCCGCAGTCACAGCGGCCATGAACGTGCAGGTCTGGATGGAGTCTCTGTGGTCCAGCTGGGTATCAGGGAAGAGCAGAGGCCCTGCCAACCACACTGAACGTGAAGTGTGAGTGAGAAATCACCTTGAGGATTTGGGAGATGCCTGAAGTGTTTGTCATTGCAGCATAGCCCAGCCTGTCCTGACTATGCAGTCAGCCACCCAACACACCTGCTCTGGTAAGTATTGCAAAGGTGGTGGTTCTATTGAATAGGTGCAAACATCAAACTGCTCCATGTGTCCTCTGGTGCCATTATGCCCAAGCATTTAAATATTGAAAAGCATTTTATTTTATCATAAAAAAACTTTCTTTTTATCTTTATACATATTATAGTTAGGATATGATATTGAATTTTTTAAATATGGATGTATCAATAGTAGGTTATATTATGGATGAGCTTCATTTTAGGATAGCAAAGGAGATGTTAGCAAATGTTTGTTATAAAGAGGGGGTATCACCTGGTGGTATTGATAATCACTGGTCCTCTGTCCTCTGATAATCACTGGGCCTCTGCTATGGGGCCAGCTGTTCAGGTATTCAGAACGGGAGCATAGGAGGCTGGGGCAGTAAGTGGAGGGGAGAATATTCATCAAAATCACATCACAGTTAGATAATAGTTAAACTTCAGAAAGTGCATGGATCGGTTCTAAGCTAGATGCTCATCAACATGATCGCACATGTACACAGGTAAAGGTCACAACACCAAAGAGAAACCTATATCTGAGCACAAATGAATGTACCACTAACTGGGTGCAGCCCTAATAAACTTGGAGACTCGTGTGGCTCAGTCTCAGAGCAATGTCATGTTTACATTAGACCGTTCAGGGAATTCCCAGGTGGTCCAGTAGTTAGGACTCTGTGCTCTCACTGCTGAGGGCTTGGGTTCAATCCCGGGTTGGTGAGCTAAGATCCCACAAGCCTCCAGGTGAGGCCAAATAAATAAATAAATAAATAAATAAATAAATAAATAAAATTAGACCATTCAACAACAAAAAGTAATAAGGAAGTAAAAGTAAAAAGGAATAAGACAAAATCTCCAGTTTCATTTGCAATCTGGTGGGAGTGGGGGGCAGGGAGGAGGGGAAGAGAGGGAGGAGGGGAAGAGAGAGAGGGGCACGGAGGTGTCTACAGGGTACAGTGATAAGCAGAGAGGAGAGACAAAAAATCAATATTGCCTAGAGGGGATCAGGCACGCTGGGTCTTGAAGGATGGGCAGAAGTTTATCATCCTTATGGTAGGGATCAGGCAAGAGGGAAGAACAGGCATGATGGTGTAGAGCTGGGATGGACCAGGTCCCAGGTCGCAGCTCCATCCCATTTCCGATGGAGCTGGAGCCCATCGTGTGAAGGAGAAACGAGTGGTGGTTGTAGATAAGTCTGGGGGGGGGTCATCTGTGCCAGGCTAAGATGCCTGGGTGTCAAGAAGAGGTTTAAGTGCTAGATGGTGGAGTGTGCAGGCGATGGGGAAGGGACTGTCTAAGCTCCCGGCCTGCCCTGTAGATCTTAGATTAGCCAGACCCCAGAATCATGTGAGCCAATTCCTTAAAATAAATCTCTCTCTATATATACATCCTGTTGGTTCTGTTTCTCTGGCGGACCCTGACTAGTACAACCACCATCCCTATTTTACAGATGGGGAAGCTAAGACACAGAGAGTTTAAGCAACTTGCCTAAGATCACCGACTGAAGAGTAGTAGAGTTGGGATTGCACCCAGCCTATTCACTCTTTTTTTTTCCCACCATAATGTTGTTTTGATGGCTTTTTAAAAATTTATTTTATTGACGTATAGTTGATTTACAATGTTGTGTTAATTTCTGCTGTACGTATAACAGGGTGTTCACTCTTAACCGCTCCCTGCCTCGGGGGATCTCCAGATTTACTTAAGCAGCGTGACATGCCTCATCCCCTTAGGGGTAAATAGAAGCCCAACTCCCACATTTTTCACAGTAAAACCAGCTTGAGCCTCCACTTTCAAATTAGCAGGAGGTCCAACTTCTCATTCGGGGCCTCCTTTCTTCTCCCTGAATTGACCAAGAGTCCAGGGCTAACTCAGTCCAAGGGGAGCCAGTCCTTGCAAATGTGGTGGGAAGAGGCCCGGAGGCTCTGATCTGTCCCCCTGTGGCAGCCTCTGGTGCTGCCCCTGTCACTAGCCGCATGATTGTGACCTTGATACGCCTTCTGGACGGGCTGACACTCCCTTTTCCAGTGACCTGCGTCCTGGAGTCCCACCCGCCCTCCATGCTGTGGGTGCCCTGAGGCAGAGCCGATGACAGTCCGTGATATTCTGCAGGCGAGACTCAATGACCTGCCAGTTGAAGCCAAGGAACCAAATCCCCACTAAGCGTCTGCAGGCTGGGCTGGCAAGGTTCCTAAGCTGTGGGTGATGTTCCAAAGGCTATGGGTTGGCCAGATCTGGGTCACTTGTATCTCACCTCTCACCTTACGTGGGAGTGCCTATGAAAAGCCATTGAAGAGCTCTCTGGAGCAAAGGTGACCCACTCCAGGGGACCTGAGGTCACTGCTACTCAATGGCAACTCTTGCATTCTTTTACGTGGCAGCTTCTCTTAGAAAAAAAAAATTCCACCTAATCATGGACCCAATACATGAATTCACCAAATATCTATGAAACACTTACTGTTCTGATTTCTATTGCTGTATAATAAATCACCCTAAAATATAATGGTTTAAAATACAACAGTTCAATATTTCATTATTGCCTCTCATGGCCCTTGGGCTTGACAGGGCTCCTGCACGGGGTCACTTATGCGGTGTGAGGTCTTCTTCTCTACAATTCACCTTCCTTTCAAGGTCACAAGATGGCTGCCACAGCTCCAGGCATCACATCCTCATTCAACATCCAAAGGCAGGAAAAGGCAAGTCTCTGCTTCATGTCCCCTTTCGAAAACAAAGAAGAACTCCTAGAAGCCCCTCTCCCTCCACTCTGACCAGTTCCCTCTCAGCCTCCCTTTCCCAGGAAACAACCACATGTCCATGCTTAAGCCAATCACAGGCAAGACCACCACGATGGGCTGAGAGCAATTGTAACTCGCCTCTGGGGCCGTCTGGAGTCATCTTCCCTGAGCATCATTGCGGGGGGGTGTGGAACCCCCAAACCACTGTGAGACTCTTAAGGAAAGGGAGGCAGCTGGTGGGATGGAGTTGAGGAGAGGGCTGTTGTGTAGGGAACCCACAGTGCTGGCCGTGAGGGCTGGGATGTCGGCACACTCAGCGAGGGCGCACTGTCATCACGCTCCAACAGCAGGAACCCAGGTCCGCTTTACTTCTTCTCCCTGAGTTTTATCTCTTTCCTTCGTGAAGGAGTCCCAGGCTGCAGTAGTTCACTGAGGAATGGGGAGAAGGGAGCCTGGGTGACGAACACATGTTCCCTTCTTGCCGTTTGTTCAGAGAGTGTCCACAGGCAGCATGGAAAGAGCGTGTATGTGGCTGGGTCACCTCTGCCCTGGTCCACTGAGCACCGAGGGCCAGGGAGGGGATGAAGCAGGGGAGGCGATGTGACAGCCACGGGGGAGACTGGGATCTGGGTCCACAGACACAAGGAGTCAGAAGGCGGGTGGAAAGGCCTACCCACCACATTCAGCAGACCAGGTCCCTTCCCATCACAGTCAGCTGTGTGGCCTTAGAAAAACGTTTGCCCCTCTCTGATCCTCAGCTTCCCACATGCCAGATGGGGTTAGTTATATAGAGCTGACAGTGGGGAGTGAATATCAAAGCATGAACCAACTCTGAAGAGTTAGGAGGTTGGTGGGACCCATCACTCCAACCCATTCTCAAGATGCCTCACACCACAGGGTCTGAACATCAGAGTTGAGGGAGCCCTTGGGGGTCACTTAGCTCAGATGTGGTTTTACAGGTGAGACCACGGAGGCCCAGAGAAGAGAAAGCTTGGCCCACCCTGTACCTGGCTCCCCCTCGTCTCTGTATCTCCTCCCTCCTGCGCTTTCCCCACTGCTTTTCTCCCCCCCACCCCCGCCCCGCCCCCGGGTCTTTCCTCTCTCTTTCTTTAAATCCTTTTCTACTTTTCTTTGTCTCCTTGTGTTTGACTTATACCTCTCTTTCCATTTCTGTCTTTGTCTCTGTCTGTCCGTTTCTATCTCCATCTCTCTGTTCTCTCTCCCCATCTCTGTGTCTCTGCATCTCTGTCACTCATCTCCATTCCCAGCTTTTCTCCCCATCTCCAATCTCATAACTTTTCTGTGGCTTTCTAAACGGCTTAAAATAAAAATAACAATGTGTCCAAGCATGGCGGGTGCATCAGGTCAGGTTGTAATAACTGGGGTGCAGTGTTCTGGGGGACCAGAGAGAGTGGGCTGCCCCTACCTTGGGTTTTATAGATGGGACCAGACTGGGCCCAAAGAGGCTGGTGAGTGAGCTGGCCCAGCCTCAGACACAGGAGGGGTCGTGCTGCATGACCTTGGGGCTCCCTGGCATCTCTCAGGTTCTGATTCCAAGATGAGTGTGTGACTGCCCTCAGTCCAGGTAAAAATAGCCCAGAGAGCCATGGCTGTCCTCCCGGACGCCTGGCTGCCCAGGTTCCCAGAGACACAGTCTGGCACCTCCGCCATGCAGGGCAAGCGCCTGCAGCCCAGAGCCAGCAAATGACCTGCCCAAGGTCGCAGAGCTGGAGCTGGAACTCCGACCTCTGACTCCCAGCTGGCACATTCCACAGCATCGTGGAGCTCCCTAGGGACCCCCAGGCTGGGCCAGGCCCCCTTTTTGGGTCCTGCAAGCCCAACCCCAATCTTCACCCCAGCCCCTACCTCTCTGGACCATAGCAGCCCTATTTTCTAGACAGTTTCTTACACTTCCCAGTGAGTTCCCTGAGGCTGGGGAGAGGGGAGGGGGGCACTGGGTTCGGCCCACATAATGCACTCGCCAGGAATAGTAATAAAACAGCTCACATTTATCAAGCACTCAACATGAGCTGGGCACTTTCTAAGCGCTGTAGGCATATTCACTCATTTAACCTTCGCTACGGCCCTATGAGGCAGGGGCTATGATTATCATATCCATTTTATAGATGAGGAGATGGAGGCTCAGAGAGGTTAAATGATTTGCTCAAAGTCACAGAGCACTAAGTTTGCTGCAGCTGGTATTCCAACCCAGGCTGTCTAGCTCTAAATGAATCAGCGGATGAAAAAGCGAAAAAAAGTTTGGTACTCTGGTGTAATAAACAGCTGCTGCTATCATTTAACTCTTAAGCCACCAAGGATCAAGAGTCCCCCTCCTCACACTGGCAGGCTGGGCCCACAACCGAACCCTCAGAATGCCATTTCCAGGGGACTGGGATACACATTCATGCTCCAAGCCTGCCCCTTCCCAGCCAAGTGACCTTGGGGAAGCCCCTTTCCCTCTCTGAACCTTAGTTTCCCCATCCATGAACGGGGAAACGTATTAAGTTGGTGATTCCCAAGGGGGCTGGTAGGATGGGTCGGATTGGGGGTCCAAAGCTGAGAGCAGCCTGAAAGAGCATATTCTAAAATTTGGTTTTTCGGGGGTCAAGATACGGAAATAACTTAAAAAACACAGAGAGCGTTGCAAGAGGACCTGAAGTTCTTACATGCACCCCAAGGGGGGTTTCCAGTAAAAGGTGAGCAGAGCCCCCCTAACTAGAAGGGCTTGAGGGAAGAGCCTGGCCCAGAGGGCGTGCGGGTCGAGGCCATCCTGGCACAGCCGCCGTGGGACTGGTGACAGTTACCTCCAGGGAGCTCCAGCCAGAGAGGGACGGGCTGGGGGGCGGAGGAGGGGGCAGAAGGACAGCCAGCTCTGGGGCTCATGCTGAGTCATCCTGCTGAGTCATCCTACTGGGCCCGGGGTCTGGGAGCAAGAGGGCAGAGAGCTATTTCCAGAGCGGGAGGAGGTGGCAGTGGAGTCACGAGGGGGATGTGACTGGGCCAATCATCGGGAAGGGAGGGGCTGGGGGGGGGCGAGGCAGGCAGACTGCCGCCCCAGGGGGAATTCGGCCACCCCACCCCCTTCCTGCCTCCACGGCCTATCCTGCAAGTTTCCTTTCCTCCCTGGGGTCCTGCTGTCTGGTGGTGGGACCCAGTGCCTCCCCCAGGCTCTCTGCCCCTCCAACCCTGGCTTCCACACCCACAAACACCCCTAGCCTTTCCGCCTTCCTCCTGCCCCCAAACCCCTAATCTCAGGCCCCTGAAGCCGTCAGGCAACTCTGGGCTTGAGGCCTAAGAGGGTGGCCTGGGGTCTCTGGAGCCAGACAGACATGGTCCAAATCCGCCCACCATTCCCGAGCTGGGTGACCTTGGGCAAGTTACTTGATCACTCTTAGCCACGGTTCCCTCACCTATAAAATCGAGAGAACACAGTCTTCCTGCAAGAGGTGATTATAAGGCTTCAAAAAGAGGTGCCTGCGAAAGACACAATTCTTGTGACTCCATCTCTAGAAATGTCCGGAAGAGGCAAATCCATAGAGACAGTAGATTAGTGGTTGCCTGGGATGGGCAGTGAGGGCGGGGAATGGGAAGTGACTGCCCCGAGATACAGGATTTCAGTTGGGGGTGATGAAAATGTTCTGAAAGGGATTGTGGTGATGGTTTCTCTGTGATAGACTAAAGCCGTTCAACTGTGCACTTTGATGGTGTGAAGTATATGGAATGTGAGTTCTAGCTCCCAAAAGCTGGTTTAAAAAAAAAAAAAAAGGAGATTCCCGTTGGGTGGGTGATCAACGTGGGTGCCCAAGGCTTACAGCTGACCCTGTTGGCCGCTTTGCTACCTGCCCCGCGTCCTGGGCGAGGACTGCGGCTTCTTGACCAGAGCACGAGTCATTTTCCAGAAGGTGAATGCTGAGGTTGAGATATTCTCACCCTGAAGTTCAGATGAGATGACCTTGGAGAGAAGAGGCGGCATCCTCTACCCCCAGAAGGAGGCCATCAGAGCCTGGGTGACGTGGGGCAAAGACCTGGGACCCAGCACCCAGCAGAGCTTAACTCTTAGCTCTGCCTCTCACTGGCTGTGTGGCCTCCGGCATTTCTTAACCTCTCTGGCTGCAGTTTCGTCTTCTGAAGAAACGAAGGTGATGGTATTCCCAGTCCTTATCTCACAGGGCTGAGTTAGGATAAATGCAGGACATAATGGGTGAACAGGGCTTTGTGCATCCCGAGTGCTTAGAAAATAACAGCTATTTCTGATTTTGGTGCGAGGGAGGAGCCGGAAGGGGGCTGAGTAGGGCCAGAAGACTCCCGCCTGGTGTGAACCATCCTACACCTTTGCTGGGGCATCAGGCTTTGCCAGGCCCACGCCCCAACTCCCCCTCCTCTTCTTTTCTCAGCAGTCCTGTGCACTGCATGATATCACAGTCCTGGGACCAAAGGATCTCTCTCTGGGTCCTCATTTGTTCATTTTGTCCAACGAGGGACCAAAAGGAGTCTGAGGTTGCCATTTCTGGTGGCCTTCGCCTGCTCCCTGGCCCCGCACACCCCTGAGCACCTGCCTTTGGCTCCGGGACTTGCCCTGCCTTGTCCAAGGGCCTGCGTCCTCCTTTTCACCCAGCCCCCTTTCTCTAGTCCCTCAGAGGCAGGAGCCCACCTTTCTGACTCCCTGCGCCTGGGGTGGTGTGAGGTGGGTTCAGCTGACCATCTACCTTGACTGAGGCCCCAGCCCAGATTCACCTTGAGCTGGATGAGTGACCTTGGGCAAATCCTAGCTCTGGGCCTCAGTTTTCCCCACTGTAGAACAAGCCAAATAATCCCTGTGTTCTCTTTGTGTTCCGGGGGAAGACAGTGATGAGCCCTATGATCTAGGGGGGCAAGGAAGGGCCTTGAAGAGCACTGAGTTCAACCCCAAATCCAATGCTTGAGGACCCCTACCATGCCCGGGCTATGCTTGCATACCTCTGACGTGACGGGGAGCTCACTACCCCTCCCCCAACCCATTTTATCTATTTGCTTGACAACAATGACTGCATCTAACGGGTGCCACACATAGTGGCAGGCTCAGAAGGCTCAGAAATAAATAGGAGCAAGGTAACACAGAGACAAGGACATTGTTCAGGTTTGAACCCTGACTGTTTCTGCCTCTCACTAGCTCTGCGTGGCCCCTGAGAGAGTCTTAACCTCAGTTCCTTCATCTGTAAATGGCCGTCACGACGCCTACCTTGTAAGGTCATTGACGAGACTATAAGGGGTAAGCTGAAGGTCCTGGTGCCCCATGCCAGGTCCATTCATTCTTGGGGAGCAGGTGCTGTCATTATCTCAGTTTCTTCAGATGAATTTTTTGGAGGCACAGGGAAGTTAAGCAACTTGCCTGCGATCACATAGTGAGTGTAATGGGTAGAACTTGATCTGGACCCAGGCTGCCTGCCCCCAGGCCCCTTGTACCTCACCCCTCTCACAAGCGGCCGGCTCTGTGCAGCCCGGTTCCCTTCTTATGAAATGTGGGCATGAGCGCTCTGTGCTCCTCAGAAGCCCACAGACCCTGTTAGCCCCCTTTCCTTAGAGGGCAAGAGGAGCTGGTGGTTTCCCATTGTTAATTTTAGCTCTGCCCCACCATATTGTTTAGGTTCCAGAGAGTGGAGCCTCCAAGGTCCCCCATGTGCCCCGCCAGCACCCCGGGAGGTGTAACCTTAGTGGATTTGCTAAGGAGCATGATAATAACAAGTTTACCAGAACCTGAGCTCTCTGACTCCTACACCACCCACACAGTGACTCGGTTCCACTGGGAATGACTCAGCAGAAACTGCCCTCCCCCTCCTGTCCCATCCAGCTGGCATCCATAGGTAGGGGACAGGGCAGTGCTCCCAGCAGCTGTGCAAGAGGAGCCAGCTCTGGGCCACGAGCTCTGCCGTTCCCAGGTCTGCTGCCCGTGTCCACTCAGCTCCGGGGTCACACAGTCTGCAGGACCACATGGCCTGCATGAGGGACCCCTTCCTGGGCCCCAGTGAGTTAGCAAGGGGCAGGGGGGAGCGACTAGGATGGGCCAGGAGTCACCCAGGCAGTGTGGAGTAGCAGTGAATCCTGTGGCCCCAGCTGCCAGGGAGCAAGTCGGAGCTCTGCTGGTGTGATGTTGGGTGAGTTACTTAACCTCGCTGTACCTGGTTCTTCATCCATAAGGTTCTTGTGACCATTTACCATGAATCAATACATGTAAAGCACCTAACACAGTGCCTGGCACAGAGAAAGGGCTTGGGGACAGGGAGTTGTTATTATCATTCATGGTCCATCTATCCTCCTATTTATACAACAAATACAGAAAGGGTGGGGAAGGACGTTCTAGGCAGAGGGAACAGCGCATGTGTGCCATGAGATGGGCTATGTGGCAGCTCAACTCTGATGCTCGTTTGCTTCCCTCTTTGGCCTCATTTTCCCCATCTGTAAAAGGGGATAGTAAACAGTTCCTATGGGGCTTTACTGGGAGTGAAGCTCTTAGCACAGAGTGCCTGGCACTGAGCAAGAGCTTGGGAACATGAGTGTCATGAGAAACCAAAATGCCTGATGTTGATGGAGGTGCTTCTAAGTTGACTGTTTCTGTTTCATTAAATGTAATCATCTAATTTCTCCAAAGAAGACATACAGATGGCCAATAAGCACATGAAAAGATGTTCAACATCCCTAATTATTAGAGAAATGCAAATCAAAACTACAATGAGATATCACTTCACATCCATCAGAATGGCCATCATTAAAAAGTTTACAAATAATAAATGCTGGAGAGGGTGTGGAAAAAAGGGAATCCTCCTACACTGTTGGCAGGAATGTAAATTGGTGCAGCCACTATGGAAAACAGTATGAAGGGTACATATAAAACTAAAAATAGAGTTACCATATGATCCAGCAGTCCCATTCCTGGGTATATATCTGAAAAAACTCTAATTTGAAAAGATACATGCACCCCTATGTTCACTGCAGCACTATTTACAATAGCCAAGACATGGAAACAACCTAAATGTCCATTGACAGATGAATGGATAAAGAAGATGTGGTACATATATACAATGGAATATTACTCAGCCATAAAAAAGAATGGAAGAGGCCCTGAACCAAGATGGCGGAGTAGAAGGACGTGCTCTCACTCCCTCTTGTGAGAACACCAGAATCACAACTAGCTGCTGGACAATCATCGACAGGAAGACACTGGAACTCACCAAAAAAGATACCCCACATCCAAAGACAAAGGAGAGCCACAATGAGACAGTAGGAGGGGCGCAATCACAGTAAAATCAAATCCCATAACTGCTGGGTGGGTGACTCACAGACTGGAGAACACTTACACCACAGAAGTCCACCCACTGGAGTGAAGGTTCTGAGCCCCACGTCAGGCTTCCCAACCTAGGGGTCCGGCAACAGGAGGAGGAATTCCTAGAGAATCAGACTTTGAAGGCTAGTGGGATTTGATTGCAGGACTTCGACAGGACTGGGGGAAACAGAGACTCCACTCTTGGAGGGCACACACAAAGTAGTGTGCACATCGGGACCCAGGGGAAGGAGCAGTGACCCTGGGGGAGGCTGAAGCAGACCTACCTGCTAGTGTTGGAGGGTATCCTGCAGAGGCGGGGGCTGGCTCTGTTTCACCGGGGGGACAAGGACACTGGCAGCAGAGGTTCTGGGAAGTACTCCTTGGAGTGAGCCCTCCCAGAGTCTGCCATTAGCCCCACCAAAGAGCCCAGGTAGGCTCCAGTGTTGGGTTGCCTCAGGCCAAACAACCAACAGGGAGGGAACCCAGCCCCACCCATCAACAGTCAAGTGGATTAAAGTTTTACTGAGCTCTGCCCACCAGAGCAACAGTCAGCTCTACCCACTACCAGTCCATCCCGTCAAGCCTCTTAGATAGCCTCAACCACCAGAGGGCAGACAGTAGAAGCAAGAAAAACTACAATCCTGCAGCCTGTGGAAAAATAACCACATTCACAGAAAGATAGACAAGATGAAAAGGCAGAGGGCTATGTACCAGATGAAGGAACAAGATAAAACCCCAGAAAAACAACTAAATGAAGTGGAGATAGGCAACCTTCCAGAAAAAGAATTCAGAATAATGATAGTGAAGATGATCCAATACCTCGGAAAAACAATGGAGGCAAAGATGGAGAAGATGCAAGAAATGTTTAACAAAGACCTAGAAGAATTAAAGAACAAACAAACAGAGATGAACAATACAATAACTGAAATGAAAACTACACTAGAAGGAATCAATAGCAGAATAACTGAGGCAGAAGAACGGATAAGTGACCTGGAAGACAGAATGGTGGAATTCACTGCTGCAGAACAGAATAAAGAAAAAAGAATGAAAAGAAATGAAGACAGCTTAAGAGACCTCTGGGACAATATTAAACGCAACAACATTCACATTATAGGGGTCCCAGAAGGAGAAGAGAGAGAGAAAGGACCCGAGAAAATATTTGAAGAGATTATAGTCGAAAACTTCCCTAACATGGGAAAGGAAATAACCACCCAAGTCCAGGAAGTGCAGCAAGTCCCATACAGGATAAACCCAAGGAGAAACATGCCAAGACACATAGTAATCAAATTGGCAAAAATTAAAGACAAAGAAAAATTATTGAAAGCAGCAAGGGAAAAATGACAAATAACATACAAGGGAACTCCCATAAGGTTAACAGCTGATTTCTCAGCAGAAACTCTACAAGCCAGAAGGGAGTGGCATGATATACTTAAAGTGATGAAAGGGAAGAACCTACAATCAAGAGTACTCTACCCAGCAAGGATCTCGTTCAGATTTGATGGAGAAATCAAAAGCTTTACAGACAAGCAAAAGCTAAGAGAATTCAGCACCACCAAACCAGCTCTACAGCAAATGCTAAAGGAACTTCTCTAAGTGGGAAACACAAAAGAAGAAAAGGACCTACAAAAACAAACCCAAAACAATTAAGAAAATGGTCATAGGAACATACATATCGATAATTACCTTAAACGTGAATGGATTAAATGCTCCAACCAAAAGACACAGGCTTGCTGAATGGATACAAAAACAAGACCCATATATATGCTGTCTACAAGAGACCCACTTCAGACCTAGGGACACATACAGACTGAAAGTGAGGGGATGGAAAAAGATATTCCATGCAAATGGAAATCAAAAGAAAGCTGGAGTAGCAATACTCATATCAGATAAAATAGACTTTAAAATAAAGAATGTTACAAGAGACAAGGAAGGACACTACATAATGATCAAGGGATCAATCCAAGAAGAAGATATAACAATTATAAATATATATGCACCCAACATAGGAGCACCTCAATACATAAGGCAACAGTTAACAGCTATAAAAGAGAAAATTGACAGTAAGACAATAATAGTGGGGGACTTTAACACCTCACTTACACCAATGGACAGATCATCCAAAATGAAAATAAATAAGGAAACAGAAGCTTTAAATGACACAATAGACCAGATAGATTTAATTGATATTTATAGAACATTCCATCCAAAAACAGCAGATTACACTTTCTTCTCAAGTGCACACGAAACACTCTCCAGGATAGATCACATCTTGGGTCACAAATCAAGCCTCAGTAAATTTATGAAAATTTAAATCATATCAAGCATCTTTTCTGACCACAACGCTATGAGATTAGAAACGAATTACAGGGGGGAAAATGCAAAAAACACAAACACATGGAGGCTAAACAATACGTTACTAAATAACCAAGAGATCACTGAAGAAATCAAAGAGGAAATCAAAAAATACCTAGAGACAAATGACAATGAAAACATGATGATCCAAAACCTATGGGATGCAGCAAAAGCAGTTCTAAGAGGGAAGTTTATAACTATACAAGCCTACCTCAAGAAACAAGAAAAATCTCAAATAAACAATCTAACGTTACACCTAAAGGAACTAGAGATAGAAGAACAAACAAAACCCAAAGTTAGCAGAAGGAAAGAAATCATAAAGATCAGAGCAGAAATAAATGAAATAGAAACAAAGAAAACAATAGCAAAGATCAATAAAACTAAAACCTGGTTCTTTGAGAAGATAAACAAAATTGATAAACCATTAGCCAGACTCATCAAGAAAAAGAGGGAGAGGACTCAAATCAATAAAATTAGAAATGAAAAAGGAGAAGTTATAACAGACACTGCAGAAATACAAAGCATCCTAAGAGACTACTACAAGTAACTCTATGCCAACAAAATAGACAACCTGGAAGAAATGGACAAATTTTTAGAAAGGTGTAACCTTCCAAGACTGAACCAGGAAGAAATAGAAAATATGAACAGACCAATCACAAGTAATGAAATTGAAACTGTGATTTAAAATCTTCCAACAAACAAAAGTCCAGGACCAGATGGCTTCATGGGTGAATTCTATCAAACATTTAGAGAAGAGTTAACACCCATTCTTCTCAAACTCTTCCAAAAAATTGCAGAGGAAGGAACACTCCCAAACTCATTCTATGAGGCCACCATCACCCTGATACCAAAACCAGACAAACATACTACAAAAAAAGAAAATTACAGACCAATATCACTGATGAATATAGATGCAAAAATCCTCAACAAAATACTAGCAAACAGAATCCAACAACACATTAAAAGGATCATACACCATGATCAAGTGGGATTTATCCCAGGGATGCAAGGATTCTTCAATATACGCAAATCAATCAATGTGATACACTATATTCACAAATTGAAGAATAAAACCATATGATCATCTCAATAGATGCAGAAAATGTTTTTGACAAAATTCAACACTGATTTATGATTTAAAAAACTCTCCAGAAAGTGGGCATAGAGGGAACCTACCTCAACATAATAAAGGCCATATATGACAAACCCACAGCAAACATCATTCTCAATGGTGAAAAACTGAAAGCATTTCCTTTAAGATCAGGAATAAGACAAGGCTGTCCACTCTCACCACTATTACTCAACATAGTTTTGGAAGTCCTAGCCATGGCAATCAGAGAAGAAAGAGAAATAAAAGGAATACAAACTGGAAAAGAAGAAGTAAAACTGTCACTGTTTGCAGATGACATGATACTATACATACAGAATCCTAAAGATGCCAACAGAAAACTACTAGAGCTAATCAATGAATTTGATAAAGTTGCAGGATACAAAATTAATGCAGAGAAATCTCTTGCATTCCTATACACTAATGATGAAAAATCTGAAAGAGAAATTAAGGAAACACTCCCATTTACCATTGCAACAAAAAAGAATGAAACACCTAGGAATAAACCTACCTAGGGAGACAAAAGACCTGTATGCAGAAAACTATAAGACACTGATGAAAGAAATTAAAGATGATATCAACAGATGGAGAGATATGCCATGTTCTTGGATTGGAAGAATCAATATTGTGAAAATGACTATACTACCCAAAGCAATCTACAGATTCAATGCAATCCCTATCAAAGTACCAATGGCATTTTTTACGGAACTAGAACAAAAAATCTTAAAATTTGTATGGAGACACAAAAGACCCTGAATAGACAAAGCAGTCTTGAGGGAAAAAAACGGAGCTGGAGGAATCAGACTCCCTGACTTCAGACTATACTACAAAGCTACAGTAATCAAGACAATATGGTACTGGCACAAAAACAGAAACATAGATCAATGGAACAAGATAGAAAGCCCAGAGATAAACCTACACACCTATGGTCAACTAATCTATGACAAAGGAGGCAAGGATATACAATGGAGAAAAGACAGTCTCTTCAATAAGTGGTGCTGGGAAAACTGGACAGCTACATGTAAAAGAATGAAATTAGAACACTCCCTAACACCATACACAAAAGTAAACTCAAAATGGATTAGAGACCTAAATGTAAGACCGGGCACTGTAAAACTCTTAGAGGAAAACATAGGAAGAACACTCTTTGACATAAATTACAGCAAGATCTTTTTTGATCCACCTCCTAGAGTAATGGAAATAAAATCAAAAATAAACAAATGGGACCTAATGAAACTTCAAAGCTTTTGCACAGCAAAGGAAACCATAAACAAGATGAAAAGACAACCCTCAGAATGGGAGAAAATATTTGCAAACGAATCAATGGACAAAGGATTAATCTCCAAAATATATAAACAGCTTATGCAGCTCAATATTAAAGAAACAAACAACCCAATCCAAAAATGGGCAGAAGACCTAAATAGACATTTCTCCAAAGAAGGCATACAGATGGCCAAGAAGCACATGAAAAGCTGCTCAACATCACTAATTATTAGAGAAATGCAAATCAAAACTACAATGAGGTATCACCTCACACCAGTTAGAATGGGCATCATCAGAAAATCTACAAACAACAAATGCTGGAGAGGGTGTGGAGAAAAGGGAACCCTCTTGCACTGTTGGTGGGAATGTAAGTTGATACAGCCACTATGGAGAACAGTATGGAGGTTCCTTAAAAAACTAAAAATGGGATTACCATATGATCCAGCAATCCCACTACTGGGCATATACCCAGAGAAAACCATAATTCAAAAGGACACATGCACCCCAATGTTCATTGCAGCACTATTTACAATAGCCAGGTCATGGAAGCAACCTAAATGCCCATCGACAGACGAATGGATAAAGAAGCTGTGGTACATATATACAATGGAATATTACTCAGCCATAAAAAGGAACGAAATTGGGTCATTTGTTGCGACGTGGATGGATCTAGAGACTGTCATACAGAGTGAAGTAAGTCAGAAAGAGAAAAACAAATATCGTATATTAACGCATGTATGTGGAACCTAGAAAAATGGTACAGATGAACCGGTTTGCAGGGCAGAAATTGAGACACAGATGTAGAGAACAAACGTATGGACACCAAGGGGGGAAAGCGGCAGGGGGTGGGGGTGGTGGTGTGATGAATTGGGCAATTGGGATTGACGTGTATACACTGATGTGTATAAAACTGATGACTAATAAGAACCTGCTGTATAAAAAATAAATAAATAAAATTCAAAAATTCAAAAAAAAAAGAATGGAAGATGTCATTTGCAGCAACATGGATGGACCTAGAGATTGTTTTTTTAAGATTTTTTTTTTTTTTTTTGATGTGGACTATTTTCAAAGTCTTTACTGAATTTGTTACAATATTGCTTCTGTTTTATGTTTTGGTTTTTTGGCCACGAGGCACGTGGGATCTTAACTCCCCAACCAGGGATTTCACCCACACCCCCTGCATTGGAAGGCAAAGTCTTAACCACTGGACCCACGAGGAAAGTCCCGGACCTAGAGATTATCATACCAAGTGAAGTAGGTCAGAAAGAGAAAGTCAAATATCATATGATATCACTTACATGTGGAATCTAAAATATGATACAAATGAACTTATTTACAAAATAGAAACAGACCCACGGACATGGAAAACAAATTTATGGTTACCAAAGGGGAAGGCAGGGAGGGATAAATTAGGAGTTTTGGATTAGCAGATACAAACTACTATATACAGAATAGATAACAACAAGGTCCTTCTGTATAGCACAGGGAACTATATTCAGTATCTTGTAATAAACTGTAATGGAAAAGAATATGGAAAAAGAATACATGTACTGTATTCTGAATCACTTTGCTGTACATCAGAAACTAATACAACATTGAAAATTAACTATTTATTTTATTAACTTCAATTAAAAAAATAATGTAATCATCTAGTAAGGGAGATGGACTAATATGGCAAAGCAGGGAACACCCTGTAGCCTGGGGTAGGGAGCAAAGCTGGTGTATGTGTGTGTGTGTGTGTGTGTGGTGGTGGTGGTGGTGGTGGTGGTGGTGGTGGTGGGGTGTCTCCGAAACTATGGGGGAGGGACACATGGGAAGGCTCCCCCCAGGAGTGGCACACAAGTCTGGAAAGATGAGCGGGGGGGCAAAGAGCAGAGGGGAGCACTTTGTAGGCAGAGGACACCGCCAGGAGGGAGCCCGTAGGATCTGTTAGGGAGCGGTGGTAGCTCTGTGTAGCTTCAGGCAGCTGAAACTTGGTCACTGTGGAAACAGGCCAGTGCCAGGCGGGAGGGAGGCCTTGACCCTCACATTTGAATAGGCTTTCCTGTAGGGAGCGGATCAGCTAGCAGGAGAGAGACAGGGACAGACAGATTTGTGTTCTAGAAGCTCCCCCTGGCTGCAGGGAAGAGGGGCGTGCAGAGAAATCAGTAGAAATGTGGGTCCAGGCAGGAGAGAGTGAGGCCTGGCCCAGGGTAGTGGGTGTGGGAATGGAGGGGAGCAAGGGAGCCCCAGAGGGGAAGGGGAAGTCGAGGAGGAGGAGCAGAAGGCAGGACCCCCACCCTTCCCAGGCCCTGGCCAAGTCTTCCCTCCTTTTGCAGGGGTCTGCTCGTACCTGCTCCCTTCCATCCTCTCCTGACCTCAGACACAGCTATCCCCAACCCTAAGATGACACTTAGCAGAAGCATGAGGTTGTGTGACCCCTCCAGCGTCCCTCCATTATGGCACTTATTTTGATGGTGACAACCATTTATGGAGTACCTGCTGTATTCCAGGCACCACACACACACACACACACACACACACACACACACACACACACTCATCATCTCATTTAAACCCCACAAGACTCTTGCAAGGTAGATATTATGGCTCGCATTTTGCAATGAGAATCCCAAGGATCAGAGAGGTTAAGTAATTTGCCTACAGTCACACAGCAAGTATGAGAGAGTCCGGATTTCACCAAATTAGCTAATATATGGGAAGTGCTTACACCAGGGCCTGGCACATAGTAGGCAATCAATAAATGCTGGCCACTATTTTTGTTAGTATCAGCAGCTAGATCTGTCTGGCTGCAGAGCCGAAGGCGGGGGGGCCTCACCGATTCATCTTGTTCTCATGGTCTGTTATCTATTTGTCTTCCCCACTGTGCTGTGGGATCCTGCAGAGCAGGAGCCAGGTGGTGTTGGTTTGTGGGTCCCCAGCACCCCTCATGAGGCAGGCACAGAGTAGGTGGTCGGTGATTGTTGGTTGAATAAATCAAGGCAAGATCAAGCTCTTGAGGGCAAGGACTACGGTTCTCTAAGAATCAGGGGATTTCTCCAGCCATGTGTGTCCTACATTTCTATGGGAGGAGCCTTGGTTATCACTTCAGCCTGGACAGTCTGTTTCTCTTTCCAGCCTGCTTTCTCCCACCCTCAGGACTCAGCCTGTAATCAGCTCCTACCAGCAACACCTCCTGCCAGCCCTGGGCTCTCAGCCCTGCCAGGCCAGATCTGGAGGCGCACACGGACCCTCCCTCTCTGGTCCTCCATGGCCTACCCATACATAGGCCTGGCATGGAGCGGGGTAGGGGGACAGGCTGCCTGGAGTCCCAAGCTGGCCTCTAGCTTTTGGTGGAAACCCGGGGAAGGCCCTCTTTGCTTTGGTCCTCCCCACAGAGGCACCACGAAGAGTTAATTCGTTCTGGTCTCCCAGAGGCTGGACAGGCACAGGGCGAGCCCTGCCTCCTGACCCCTGGGTCTGCCCGTGACTGCCTGGGTGTGTAGTTCGACTGGCTAGGTGTGTAGTTCCCCTGTCTGGGCCTCAGTTTCCTCAGCTGCAAGATGATCATGGTCATTTTGATCACTTTTTTAGGTCAACCTTGTCGATTTGCTAAAGGATCCAGCTGGATGGAGGATGAGGAAGTTGTGTTCATCTCTCCCAGTGCCTCTGCAGGTTCTAGATTATCCCTCGGGGGAAGTGGCATAGCCCCACAAGACCACTAGGTGGCGCTAGCGGGTCGCATATCTCCCTGAAGACTGTCTTCAGGAGGAATTCCACCCCAGGATTAAGATCACAGGACCATAACCTCCCACTGCAGACCCGCCAGCTGGAGGAGGCAGGGTATGCCAGGGTTAGGGACCGGTTTTACGGTCGGGCAAACTTGAACTGGGAGGTTCCACGCTAGACCCTTCTCTAGTGAGTGTCCTGGGCTCTGCTGGGCAATTAGCTTGCCCGGTGACCCTGGGCACGCCATATGGCTTTGAGACGTCAGTTTCTTCACCGGGGAAGCAGGATAACAAGTCTTTTCTCCTGGGGCATCACGGAGACTGAATGAGATCGGGGCGCATAGAATGTCCATCCCGCCTTCTGGCGCAGTGCTGTCTGTCACTAGTCATTACTACTTTACGTCTCAGAATCTCCCCTGGGAAGAACCTTGGGCAGGATGCCCAGAGATCTAGGTCTGCATGTGGCAAGTCCCTTCCTGTTTCTGGTCCTCTGTTGGCCTCAACCAGCCTTGAGGGACTGGGAGTGTCATGGAAAAATAAGGGCTTGGGAATCAGACAGACTTGGGTGTGAATAGCACCCATTTCTCCTCTTCCCAGCCGTGTGACCTTGGGCCTCTCTGGGCCTCTCTGGTAATTACCTAATTATTTGTTCTAAGTCTGTCTTCTTAGCTCTAAGTTCCATGAGGGCCAGGATCTTGTCTGTTCAGCTCACCTACATAAACTCAGCACTGAGCTCAGCATGGGGCCCAAAGTTAGTCCTTAACAAACAAGAGCTGCCATTATTATTACTATCACTACTGCAGTTACTATACACATCACTCAACACCGTAGTAGGGCTGTGTTCAGAGCTTTCCCTGCATTATCTCTAACAATCTGCTTCCATTATCTCTATTTTACAGGTGAGAAAACAGGGCTGGAGAGGTTGAGTCCTTGCCCAAGGTCACACAGCTACAAAGTGGCAGAAGCTGGGATTTGAAACTGAGGCCCACGACAGATTATGGTGACAGGTGTAGTAAGTGGAATAATGACCCTCCAAAGATATCTACATCCTAATCCCCAAAACACTTGTGTTCCCTTACTTGGTGAAGGAAACTTTGCAGATGTGATTAAAGTAAGGATCTTGAGATGAGGGCATTATCCTGGATTACCCAGGAGTGTCAGAGTGGGAAGAAGGAGACAGGACAGCAGAAGCAGAGGCCAGAAAGGCCATGTGATGCGGAAATTAAGTCAGCATCCATTCTAGAAAAGGCAAGGAAGAGGATTCTCCCCTAGACTCCAGAAGGAACCAGCCCTGTTGACACCTTTTGCCCAGTGAGACTGATTTTGGACTTCTGACCTCCAGAACTGTAAGGTAATTAATGCGTGTTGTTTCAAGCTACCAAGTTTGTGGTAATTTGTTACAGCAGCCATAGGAAACTAATACACAGACAGATGAGATAATGTCCAAGAAGCACCTGGCATAGAGTTGGAGCTCCCTAAGTGCTCTTTCCCTCCCAGTTGTAACCCTTGTTCCTCTTTCAGCTATAACAGAATAGCAGAGGGGGAACTGACTTCCAAGATCTTTGAGCTCAACCAGCCCGTTTTACAGATGTGGAGCCTGCGGCCAGAGTTAGGAAATAACTTGCCCCCTTTGCATGGGGGTAGGGTGGGGTGGAGGGAGCTGTCCCCTGGGCAAGTCCTGGGGTTGCTGGGACTCCAGCACTGGGCAGCCTGGGTGGAATCATCTAATCCAAACCCATTTTCCAGGTGAGGAAACAGGCCTGGAATTTCCCCAGAGAGTGGCAACTCCCAGGGAGTCCACCTCTTCACAGAGCCTCCCCTCCCCCTCCAGAGTTGGGGGGGAAGGGGGGCTTGTTTATCCCCAGCAGATACGGGCCAGCGGGGTCTGGGAAAGCCATGTCAGCCGTGGCCCAGCTGTGCTGGAGGAATTCGAGAGCAGCTCCTTGGTGGCCTTCAGCCTGGGAAAGCTCTGAGGCCTTCCTCTCCCTGCCTGCCTCGCTCCTCCCAGCCAGCCCCGTCCCCACAGCTGTGAGACATCACTGGAGGCAGTGTCCGGTGGAGCTGGAGGAACAGCGGCCTGGAATGGAGGGACTTGATCCCTGATCCTGAGCCAGCATTATCCTGGATCCTCCTAAACCGAGCCTGGGGCCCCAGGCTTGTCTGGGAACCATGGATCTCCCTACCCGGGCACGTGGGGGCACGGTGGCACCATAACACCCAGTGACATGGGCACAGTTCTTCACATAAAGCATTCACACCCAATAGCATTCTCAGTCCCCACAACAGCCCTGCAAAAACGAGGCTGCTACTGTCCCATTTTACAGATGGAGAAACTGAGGCTCAGAGAGAGGAAGGGACTTGCCCAAGGTCAAGGTCCCATGATGGCAGTGCTGGGACTCCGCTGACTCCATGACTCTCATGGGATGACCCTGGACTTGACTCTGGCACCTTCTGGTCCCAGCTCTGCTGTGAAACCTTGAGCCAACGCCTTCCTCTCTGAGCCTCCGCACGCTCCTCCGTAAACTAGGAGATAATGACCTTGTCTCCCTCATGCGTGCCCTGTGCCCACTAAGCAACGAGCCCTGTGCCCAGCACTATCGCCTGTCCTCAGCACGATCACACCACTGGATAATCGCAAATAATACCACCCACTGTGTGCCATGTGCCAGGAACCCAACACACAGCCCCTGCCCCAAAGTGACATTCTGGTCCGGAGGAAGACAGCCAATAGCAAAATGAGTGCCTGGGAAAGCATGTCAGAAAGTAATCAGTGCCACGGGGACAGGGCTGCTGGGGGGGAGCCGCAAAGGTGCGGCATAAAGGGTCCAACAGGATGTGAGGGGGTGACCATGTGGCTCCAGGCAGAGCGAGTGGGGCTGCCTGTCAGGTTCAAGCGACACAGAAGAGGCCAGTGGAGCAAGCGATGGGAGTGACAGAAGGGTATCCATGGTAGTTCTGTAGTGGCCACTACCAGCTCCTCAGCTTCAGTTCAAGGGGGAGGAAATCCACCATCTATCCACCCTCTGGTCTTCCATCCATCCACCTCTCTATCTTCCTTCCCATCGGTCCATGCATTCATCTTTCCACTCATCTAACCAATTACCTCACCCACATGTTCATCCATCCATCCATCCATCCATGCATCCATCCATCCACTGGTCTGAAGAGCCACCAGTCTCTGTCTGATTGCTATTGGTCCATCTCTCATGCATCCAACCTGTCCAGCCGTCCATCCACCTATCTTACACTCTCTCTCATCCACCTATTGTTTACCCAAAAACCTATCTCTCTTTCTGTCCATTGGTCTACCTATCCATCTATCCACCTATCTATCCTCTTCCTAACTTCCCCACCAATCCACCCATTCACCCACCTTCCTCCATCCATCATCTCCTCACCGCACTTCCCACTGCTCTGCCTACCAACTTGTCAGCCTGCCTATTGGTCCATCCGCCCATTCATGCAACATTCGTAGAAGCATATCCTGTGTCTGGGGTCAAATCCTGGCTCCATTGCCTTCCCAGCTGTGTGACCTTGGGCAAGTTACCTAACCACTCTGTGCCTCAGTTTCCTCGGGTCTAAATCAGATGACAAAAGTATTTACTCCATAGGATTGCTCAGAGGAGTAAACACAGAGACAGAGCTTAGAACCATGTCTGTCACTAAGCAAGAGCTCAGTAAAAATTGTCTTAAAGCAGATGAGAATATGGAGGCTCAGAGAGGTCAAGAAACTTCTCTGTGGTCAACCAGCTGGGAAAGAGTCCAGATTCTAATCCAGGTGTTTGACACTGGAGCCCTTGCATTGAACGGATATATTCAATGTATGTTCTTAGAAGGGCCCGACCTCATACCATGCCTGTCCCAAGTCTGACATACAGGGCTCTAGATTAGATTGACAAGGGTGGAGGGGCTGGCCTGGCTGGTCTCCACGGTTTCCTGCCATTTCTGACACTGGTGGCTTCTCCCTGTGCGCCCCCAGTCTGGGGCGTGCTGAGCCAGCAGGCTGACCTGCCTCCAGGGAAGCTTCAGAGAAACAGCAAGAGAGCAAGAGAGCACGTGTGTGCACCTGAGCATCTGCACACACCCCCCCCCAACCCAGCCACCCACAAGGTGCAGCTCCCAGGGCTCCCTGCATGGCCTCCCAGGGGAGGCGCCCCCGCGGGCTCCGCGCCCTCCGGTGACATGTGACACTGGCAGGTGGAGTGGGCGGGAGGAGGGGATGAGCTCCCTGCTGACTGACGGCTTTCCCTCTGGGGCAGGGATCTCCGGGGGCTGCAGCCCTAGCCCCAAATGGCTTTTAACAGACTCTAACTTCTCACAGACAGATCTGTGCTTTGCGGTGCCAATTCCTGGCTTAGTGTGACCTGGGCACACTTCTTCACTTCACCGGGCCTCAATTTGCTCATCCATAAAATGGGGACAATTGCTCCTACCCCACTGGGTTGTGGTGCAGATGACAGGAGAAGATGCATCTGTGTAAAAGTACCCAGCCCCCAGCAGACTCTCAACACTGTCAATTCCTGCCCATCCCTGTTCCCCTTTGGAGGTGGAGGGGGCTCCTGGTCTGAGACAGGAAGGGGCATCCTTTGGCATCTTGTCACAGTTGAGTGAAGGGTGGCTGAAGGTCCGGCCCCTGTGGTTGGGGTGGCCTGTGCAGGTGAAGATGCCCCAGGTTCTTTTTTTTTTTTTTAATTTATTTATTTATTATTTTTGGCTGCATTGGGTCTTCGTTGCTGTGCGCAGGCTTTTCTCTAGTTGCGGTGAGCGGGGGCTGCTCTTCGTTGCGGTGCGCGGGCTTCTCATTGCTGTGGCTTCTCTTGTCGCAGAGCACAGGCTCTTGGCGTGCGGGCTTCAGTAGTTGTGGCACGTGGTCTCAGTAGTTGTGGCTCGCAGGCTCTAGAGTGCAGGCTCAGTAGTTGTGACACACGGGCTTAGTTGCTCTGCGGCATGTGGGATCTTCCCAGACTAGGACTCGAACCCATGTCCCCTGTATTGGCAGGCAGATTCTTAACCACTGCGCCACCAGGGAAGCTCCCCCCCTCCAGGTTCTTGATATCAGGAAAAGTGCTCAAGACAACTTGCTCTGTGACATCACGGGGCTGAGGGAGTGAACCCCTTCTCCACTCCAGGCTTCAGTCTCCCCTTGGTTCAACTGGGTCTCTGACAACCCCACCAGCTTGAGCACCCTGTGGCCGGGGTGGGTGTCTCAGACCCCCCTGAAGGCCGGGGAGTCTACTGGGCAGGACCGGGGGCTGGGAGGGCGGAGGTGGGGGAGACTTCCCTTCTCCTGCTCTGCATCTTTGTCTGTTCACTCACTCCTCCAACAAATACCTTTTGAGCCCCTACTATGTGCCATGTTTTCGGTGCTGGGGGTACAGCCATGAACGAGACCACACCTGAGGAAGCAGGTGTTCTGGGGGGGGGCAGTCAGACTCCATTTGGCAGGTAGCGACTAGTGCTGTGAAGGAAAACAAAGCAGAGGATGGAGATGTGGGGTGTCCGGGGTGCTCGTTAGGTAGAGGGTCAGAAGAGGCCTCTTCCGGAGGAGACATTTGAGTAAGACCCTGAGGAAGGTCAGGTGGCAGCCACAGGGACATCTGGGACAAGTGCATTCCAGGCAGAGGGCACAGCGAGTACAAAGCCCCGAGGCTGTAACCGGCTTGGCACGTTTGAGAAGAAGGCACGGGGGCTGAGTGTAGTGAGCTTAGCATGTGGGAGGAAGTGGATGGGGTCAGAGAGGGAAAGGTAGAGGTAGAGGAGGTGATTTAGAGCTGGTTAGGGATCCTGGGCTTGAGGGGCTGGGAGGAGGCCCCCAGGCCCAGCCTTGCCTCACTGGCTGGGAAGAGGGGGCATTCTTTGGGATTACTCCTCTGAGTTCCCTGCCCCCAAGGGCAGCAAGCCACTTGGCCTTAGCACACGGATGAGGGCGTGCTCTTGAAATTCTGGGTTCAGCCTAAGAGCCTTAAAGCAATAAGAGGTCATCTGGTCCAGCCCCCTTTGTTCACACAAACCCGCATCGAAGATAAAGAAACTGAGGCTTGGGGCTTCCCTAGTGGCACAGTGGTTGGGAATCCGCCTGCCAATGCAGGGGACATGGGTTCGTGCGCTGGCCCGGGAAGATCCCACATGCCGCGGAGCAATTCAGCCCATGCGCCACAACTACTGAGCCTGCACTCTAGAGCCTGCAAGGCCACAACTACTGAGCCCAATGCAACTACTGAAGCCCGTGCGCCTAGAGCCCGTGCTCCGCAACAAGAGAAGCCACCGCAATGAGAAGCCCGCGCACTGCAACGAAGAGTAGCCCCCGCTCACCGCAACTAGGGAAAGCCTGCGTGCAGCAACGAAGAACCAACACAGCAGAAAGAAAGAAAGGAAGAAAAGAAAGAAAGAAAGGAAGGAAGGAAGGAAGAAAGAATAGAAATAGGAAAAAAAGAAAAAAGAAAAGAAACTGAGGCTTGAAGAGGAGAAACAAGTTTTCCCAGAACACCTGGCTACAAGATGTGCGTGAACCCCGAGGCACGCTCTTCCCACTCTGGCCTTCTTTCAAAATAATGTTTGTGGAAATTAGCCTCAGTAAAGAGCTAACAAGCCTGGGTTGGGGATGTTTTTAGCTGCCTGTAAGCCAGATAAAAGGTTCTGCTGTTGCAAAGATGCTCTTCTTGTGCATGCTATAAGCATCCATCAATTTCAGAAATTATCCAGCCTCGCTAACTAGAAATGACAGGTGCTTTTTGAATTTGAGATGAAGAGGGCGTTTTTTGGTGTTATTGATGGTGGTTTACTCATGTCAGACTCTTTTCCTATCCTGAGTGTGATAGTCTAAATTTCAAGGAGGAAGGCACTGTTTTTCATTTCTGCAGCCCTAGCAGAATAGACACACCAACTAGCATTTACAGAAGAGGTTTTTCCTAAGTGGCCGCTCAGAAACCTGCAATTATGTGATCTTCTATATAGTAGACCTACTATACGCCAGAGCATTCTATAGGCACCGGGAATATAGTAGGCAACAAAACCAATTTTCTGATCCCATGGAATCTGCATTCTAGGGGAGACACAGATAATAAGTAAAATAAACTCTATACATACAATTTGTAGTATGAAGGAAAAAAAGCGGACAGTGGTTTTAAAGAGTACCAGAGAGGCCATTTTGGACAGAGTAGTCATGGAAGACCTCTGTGAATGGATGAGATTTAAGCAGAGACCTGGGTGGTGTGACAGATGAAACAACGTGTGTCTGGAAGAGTCAGTGGACAAAGCAGGTACAAAGGCCCTGAGGTTGGCGCATACCTGGGCGGGAGGGGGGTGGGGGCAGGGCAGGGGGGGTGGCGTGCAGCAGAAGGCCTGAGTGGGAACGCGGCAGGGGATGAGGCCCCACGAAGGAGTTTGGGGTTTTGCCGAGTGAGGTGGGGAGCCTTTGACTGGTTTGCATCCGGGGAGAGGTCTGATCTGCTCTGTTGTCCAGGCAAATACCATGGGGAGAACCTAGACGGCGGGCGGAGGGACCTGAGAAGAGGGGGCACTTGCCACTGTCTGCGGGGCTGCTGGCGGCTCATAGGCGCTGGGGACTGGTTTCAGCGTGTAGCCAAGAGAGTCCCAGACCTTGACCCCATTTCACAGAGGGCGGGCCCTGGGAACGCGCCAGGACAGCAGGCTGAGGGGCCGGAGCCACCGAGCGGGGCGGGGCCGGGCTCCAGGCCTGATGGAGAGCGGAACAGCGCGTTTCCCGCACGCCCCCTGCCCCGCCCCGCGGAGGGGCCGAGGCTCTAAGATGGCTCATTGGCTGGAACCTCGCCCCGGGCGGCTGGCTGGGCTGTGAGTGCCTCCCAGGAGCGGGCCTCAGGATGACGGGGCCCCTCATCTGTGATTCTGACCACGCTCAAGGCCCAGCTGTATCTGCCACCTAATTCTTTCCTGACCTTTCCGCTTTCCATCAATTTCCCTAACCCCTTCCTCCCCTGAAAAAGTAAACGAGGTCCTTGGAGGGGCGGGTATTCTTCTCATTTTATTCTTACCAGGTTGCCTCCTTGTAACCTGAGTTCAACCTTTCCCTCCCCATGTATCCCGGACTTAGCCTTCCCCCACCCTCCTGTCCTTCAATAGGCCTTCCCAGAGTTGCATTTTTCCCTTTCCCTCTGTGATTAGTTGATTGACGTCCATTTGTCTCACTCGATTATGAGCTCTGCGAGGGTTGTCTTTCGTTTTGGGGGTTTGCTGGGTCGGGGCGGGGTGGTCACCGTTGTATTCCCAACTGCACCAGGTCCCAACAGCTCAGTATAAACCCGAGTTTCCTGCCTCCGGGTGTCTTCTTTTTTTTTTTTTTTAATTTATTTATTTTATTTATTTTTTTATTTTTGGCTGAGTTGGGTCTTCGTTGTTGTGCACGGGCTTTTCTCTAGTTGCAGTGAGCGGGGGCTACTCTTCGTTGCGGTGCGCGGGCTTCTCATTGTCGTGGCTTCTCTTGTTGCAGAGCACGGGCTCTAGGTGCAGCAGGCTTCAGTAGTTGTGGCACATGGGCTCAGTAGTTGTGGCGCATGGGCTTAGTCGCTCCACGGCATGCGGGATCTTCCCGGGCCAGGGATCGAACCCGTGTTCCTTGCATTGGCAGGCGGATTCTTAACCACTGCGCCATCAGGGAACCCACCCCTCCTGCCCTGGGTGTTTTCAAGTCCTGGCTCCCTGGAGAATCAGGACCTGATGGCCAGGGGCTGTCTTGAGATTGGAGTCCCAGGGAGCAAAAGACCCATTCTTTTCTTTTTTGATGGGGAGGGTTTTTTCCTCAATTTTTTTATTGTGGTAAAATACATAAAGATAAAATTAATCATTTTAACTATTTTTAAATACACGGTCAGTGGCATTAGGTACATTCATATGTGCAACCGTCACCACCATCCATCTCTAGGATACTTCTCACCTTGTAAAACTGACATTCTGTGCCCATTAAACAAGAGTTCCCCTTTTCCCCTCCCCTTAGCCCCTGGCAACCATCACTGTACCTTCTGTCTCTATGAATCTGACTACTTTAGATACCTTGTATATGTGGAATGATACGGCATTTGTTTTTTTGTGTGTGTGTGGCTTATTTCACACAGCATAACGTCTTCAAGGGTCACCCATGTTGTAGCATGTGTCAGAATTTCCTTCCTTTTTTAGGCTGAATAATATTCCACTGTATGGATAGACCACATTTTTCTTATCCATTCCTCCATCAGTGGACCCTTGCATTGCTTCCACTTTTTGGCTATTATGAATAATGCTGCCATGAACATGGATGTACAAGTATCTGTTCAAGACCCTACTTTCCATTCTTTTGGGTATATTCCCAGAAGCGGAATTGCTGGATCATATGGTAATTCTAATTTAACTTTTTGAGGAACCACCATACAGTTTTCCACGGTGGCTGCACCAGTTTACACTCCCACCAACAGGGCACAAGGGTGTCAATCTCCCCACATCCTTGCCAATGCTGGTAATTTTCTGTTTTTTGGACACGTAGCCATCCTAATGGGTGTGAGGTGGTATCTCACTGTGGTTTTGATTTGCATTTTCCTGGTGATCAGTGATGTTGTGCATCTTCTCATGTGCTTACTGGACATCTGTATAATGAAGACCCCATTCTTGAGTGTTCCTTGCCAGGATGGGTCACAGTGCAGCAGAGTGAGGGGCTTCTAGTCACCCATCTGCCGTTGACTTGCTCTGTGCGCGTGTTCTTTATTAGATTCTGTGTTTCAAAGTATCCGAAGCAAAGAGCGAATTTGCAAGCATATTCGCAATAACTCCGTAACCCACTGACACCAATTACAGGCAGTGGTCTTAGAGCGATGTTGTTTTGGGTTTTTGTTCTGAACTTACTTCAGGTTTGTGGAAGGGTCTCATCTCCATCATTTTCCAGTGGGTGGGTATAAATGGCCCAGCCACAGACCACAGGCCACAGCTCCTGTGAGTCTGTCCTCTCCTACAATGACAATGATAATGACAACTCCCTCTGATTTGGGAACTGTCCCCTCCTGGCCCCTCCAGTCCTGGGGGTGATAATGGCTCCCACCTGTTGCCAGGTTCCTGGGTGCTTCACCATCCCTTGTCAATTTCCCTTAACCCTGTCTACACCTCACAAGAGTCTCTATTAAATGCTCCCCATGAGCCCATTTGTGTGCCCTCTGCATCCTTCAGGACCCCAGCTGATGGTCCCCACAGCACTGTGCACGGGTCTCTGCCCAGCAGCCTGAAGGTGTACCACCCAATCCCAGGGTTAGGAAAGAAGACAGCAGGGGGCTTCCCCTGCATCCTCCCCCCATAGTCTGGTGCCTGGGGATCTCTTTCTCTCTGCTTTCTGAGCATGAGTTGCAAGCCTGGGTGGTCCTGGCCACTGTGCTCCTGAGATGACGCCTGATCCCTGACCAGTTTCTGGGTTGGGCCTCAGATTCCTCGTTTGTGAAGTAGGGGAAACCAAACTGCCTGCTGCAAGCAGCGTTGTGGAGGTGAGATGAGGTAATGAATATGGGTTGGCACAGAGTAGGTGCCTAATCTGTGCTGGCAGATCTGGATTCCACCAAATGTGACTGCTCACATTTTCTGCATGATTCCCCAAGTCCTCTAGAAAGAGATGAAATAGTTTCTGCTGAAGCCCAAGAAACCCATCTCTGTCTCTGTATTTTTAGAACCCAAACCACATCCTCAAGAGGGTCCCCATGGTAGCAACCTCCAAGAAGGCCTCCTGGTATTCACACTGTTATATACTTTCCTCCCACACTGAGTAACCAACAGGGCACTGCAGAAATTATGTGTGACTTCTGAGACTGTCATAAAAAATATCGCAGCTTCCTCCTTGCTCTTGCTTGGATTACTTGCACTGGAAGCCAGCTGCCATGTTGTGAGGACACTCAAGCAGCCATGAAGAAGCCCAAGTGGAGAGGCCTGAGGCCTCCAGCCAACAGCCAGCGTCGGCATCCACCATGTGAGGGCGCCACCTTGGAAGTGATTCCTCCAGCCCCGGTTCAGCCCTGGGATGACTGCAGCCCTGCCTGACATCTGGACTCTGACCTCATGCAAGACGCTGAGCCAGAACCACTCAGCTGAGCGGCTCCCACATCCCTGACCCACAGACACTGTGAGATATGTTACATGTTTATTGCTGTTTTAAGCTGCTAGGTTTTCGGGTAATTTGTTACACAGTGATAGATGACCAATATAATCACCCACTTTATCCTGCCAAGTTTGGCTGCCACAGCCTTTGGCTGCTTCTCAAAGTCAGATCGATCCATGAAGAATGAATATTCACCTTTACAGTGGCTTTGGGAAAGAATGTCATCCAACGTGGATTAACAGGCTGGCCTCATAGGGAGTCTGGAGTTTATAAGGAGAGAATGGGGACGAGAGGGCTGTATAGGATCCAGAGGGGGAGCCGTGATGGGGTGGGGAGTGGAAAGAACCCAGATGTGGGTGTGAAGACCTGGGCTGCAGTCCGGCCTCTGTTGCTTGCTAGCTGCGTGACCCTGACAAGTGACTCAGATTCCTGGGCCTCAGGTTCATCACTTGCCTAATAGACCTAGCTGACAGCACCGTTGTGAGGTTGACAGTCTGTTCTCCCAACAGCAGCCAGAAGGATCTTTTAAATTGCAAATCCGATCATGACATCCCTTGCTTAAAACCTATCAGTGGCTGGGTAAAGGAGCACAGCCCAGCTGGCCTGTACCATCCCTACACCACACTCCTGCGGGGCCAGGCCCTGCTCAGCTGCAGTGCTTCCCTCACCCTCGCTTTCCCTCCCTCTCCCAGTTCTAACCACGCCACCCGTCTTTTGCTTTCTTGAAGGTGTCATGTTGGGTAGGCCCAGGGATCGGTGGCCCGTGTGGGATTTTTCCACCTCGAATATGTCCCCTTCCGCTTTCTAACTTCTCTGTATTCTTCAGATTTCAAGTCATACGGAAAGCCTTCCCTGACCACTTAGGCCACTCTTCACGGCCCTCACGGCCACTTGGGATCTCAGATATGATAACTGGATATGTGTCTGCCTCCGCACGAGTCAGTAAGGCAGGGTCCCTGCCTCACTCCTGGCTGTGTGCGTGCCATGAGCAGGTTGAAGGAGCTTAAGTCTTTGTGGAATGAATAAATGAGTAGAAGGGGCCTAGGACCGTGCAAATATTAGTCTTCATCTGTTCCCCCGTCCCCAGATTCTACTCTGATTTCATGAACTTCCTGGGGACCCGGGCTGGGGAAACATATGTGAGCAAATGCTTCCAAGTTTCTACCCTTTCTTATCTTTGGCTGAGTATTATCACTCCCTGTAGAGTTTTCCAAAAAGCTGTTGCCTGAGTCCCACCCTCAGAGATTCCAGTGTAGACCTGGGGTGCACTGGACATCAGGATAATTAAAAGTCTCCCAGGTCTGGGGCTTCCCTGGTGGCTCAGTGGTTGGGAGTCCGTCTGCCAATGCAGGGGACGCGGGTTTGAGCCCTGGCCTGGGAAGATCCCACATGTCGCGGCGTAGCTGGGCCCGTGCGCCACAACTGCTGAGCCTACACTCTAGAGCCCACGAGCCACAACTGCTGAAGCCCACGCGCCTGGAGCCCATGCTCCGCAGCAGGAGGGGCCACCGTGGTGGGAGGCCCGCACGTTGCAGTGGGGAGTAGCCCCCGCTCGCTGCAGCTGGAGAGGGACCGCGCACAGCAACGGTGACCCGAAACAGCCAAGGATAAATAAATAAATAAATAAATGGATACATTTATTAAAAAAAAAAAAATTCTCCCAGGTCAAGCCCTGGCCAGTGGGGAGACTGGGGCCCTGGCAGAGCCCTTCTAACCTGGAGACTGGAGACTGTCTCACTACCTAGGACGATGGGGCTATAAATAATGAGAGGAGACCCAGAGGCTACGATGTGCCAGACACTGTTATAAGGACTTCTCTTAATTAACTCATAATCCTCGGTAGAGTCTCAGAAGAAGATGGTATCATTATCCCCACTTCACAGATGGGGAGACTGAGGCACAGAGCTATCAAGTAACTTGCACACAGTGACCCAGCCACTAGGTGGCAGAGCCAGGATGTGAACCCCAGGTAGTGTGGCTCCAGTGTCCAGTGCTGGGCCACCACCCTACACTGCTAGTGACCGTGGAGAGGTCCCCACTGACTGTCCTTATCCTAATGATTGCTTTCCCATCCTCCAAGGGCACTGATGGGGGCAGGGCTGCTGCCCATCTGGCATCTCTGTCCCTTGCCACCAGGATGTGCCCTGAGCCACCAGCAGGCATCACGGAGCTGAATTAGAGGGGCCCGACTGACCCACTCTGGGCTGGGCTTCTCCAATACCGAAATAATCCTGCTGATGATAGAGCCCTTTGTCAGCCTTAGGAAGAGACAGGTCGCCATGGAAACCACGGGACTCTACAGCCATACCACCAGCTGGCTTCAAGGAAACCTTTTCGTGGCTCCATCTGGGACTCTGCTGTGAGGAAGTCAAGGGGGCTCTAGCTAATTGGGCCCCCTGTTTGGCCAGGATGTCAGGTTAACTCCCGGTGCTCAGCAGCAGCAGCCTTGGACCAGCCCTCCTACCCACCACGTGTACACAGAAGTGCTGTTTCCAGTCCTCCCGTGGGAAGGTGCGTTGGTGGGGGAGGTCTGCAGGTGATTGATGTGTGGGGTTGAGTCTTTAATTAAATGCATCATGTGCCCGTCAGAAGAAAAGAAAGTTCAACTTGCTGGTGAGGTCGTCATCCTGAGCGTCACTTCAAGAGCTCTTTCCCATGGGAGGGGAGTGACCTTGTCTAAAGCTACGCCAAAATCCTTCTGAGGCTTCCGGCGCTGTTCCTGAGCCCTGCATCTGACGGTGCGGGGCTGGTGTGCAGACCTGGCCGCTGGACCACACGCTGACAGTCAGCGCTGGGTTGACCCTTAATGAGCACCAGCTCTGTGGTTCTCAACCCTGGCATCCGTTACAATCACCTGTGCAGCTTTTTAGAAACACCCACGTCTGGGCCTCACCGCCGTCCAATTAAATAAAATCTTGGAGAGTGGCACCCAGGCCAGGGTACTTGGGAAAAGCTCTGCCAGAGCTAAAGTGTGGCCAGGGCTGAGATCAAGTCCAACCCCCTCTTCTCCAGGTGGGGAAACGGAGGCTCCGAGAGAAGGGACTTGCCTCCCAGGTGGTAAGGGGCCCGAGGCTGCTGGAACGCAGACCTTCTCCATCCCTCTGACAACCCGCAGCTCCAAAGATGGGGGTGCAATTTGAGGGCCTGGCTTGGGAAAGGGAGGTGGGTGGCACTGGGGAGACCCAGAGCCAAAGGCTGGGGGGAGAAGCTGTGAGAAGATGACATCATCCCTGTCCCAGCCAGGGGCCTGGGGTATAGTGAAAGGGGCGCAAAACTCAACCTCATTTTACCTTTAAAAAAACGTGGGAGAGCGTAAGGCCTTTCTAGTAAAGGCGTAATTGGGGGCCAGCTGTGTCACCAAGGAGCTTGTTAGAAAGACTCTCAGGGCTGCCCCAGGCCTACTGACTCAGAGTCTGCATTTTAACAAGTTCCCCAGGCGATTCGTATGCACATTCAAATGTGAGAAGCCTCGTAGTAATGACCTTGGGATGAAAGCTACAACACTTGCGTTCTTTGTACGTGACCCTGGGGACATTCCTCTACCTGTTATACGGAGATACCCGAATCTTCAAACGTCAGAGCTGGAAGGACCAGAGATGGGGAGCGAACTGCTCAAGTACACACAGCAAAAGAGTGGCGGAGCTCCTAGAAGCAAGAGCAAGGCTTCTAGTCCAGTGTATTTCCCTCAGCTGTGTGACCTCCTTGCAGGGGGGCAGGGGCACTGGGGTGCTGCAGATATAACAAATACCCTGAGATGCCTCTAAGTTCTTCTTTTGATATGTCATTTTGTTCCAGCAGATTCGTTGCTAGAAATCGCATCTCCTATCAGTAAAACTTGGGGATTTGGTTCCAGTCCCGTGTCTTTGTGATCTAAAAAAATAACAAAGATATCGAAACAAAAGTTGGTGCCAAGGAAAAGAAGTCATCTGAACTAGAAGGAGAAGAATGATGCGTCTACCTTCTCCTCCTCCTCCGCCTCCTCACTTGTTCTTGGCAGAGTGCTGGGCAAGCCTGTGCCTGCTGTGTCTGTGCGTGCATTCATGTGTGTGCATGTGTTACGGGCGTGCAAGAGTGTGCCTTGCATACATGCATGCTGTGTCTGCATACATGCATGTGTGTGCGTAAGGGGGCATCCATGCAGGCAGGTTGTGTGGACGCATGCATGCGAGCATTAGTATGTCTCTGTGTGTGTGAGCGTGCGTGGTTGGAATGCATGTGTGTGCCTGTGTGTGTATGGTGTGTATTTGTATGTGTGCATATATGTGTGGTGGGAGACGTGTGCATGCCAAGGTGCCACGATCCTAAACATGTGTTCCTGTGTGAGTGTGAATACAAGTGTCTGAGTGTGCAAACATGCTTGTGAGCCGGTGCGTGCAAGCATGTGCTATATGTGCTGTGTGCGCATGTGTGTTCATGTGTATATGTGTGAACCTGTATGCCTGTGTGTGCATGGCGGCACGTGCCCGCATGTTCATGCGTGTGTGTGCATGTGTGTTAGGTGGTGTGGAACATTAGGGGATTTAAAGGCTGCATTGGGGAGGGGGAGGGGAATCAGAAAGCCCAAGATGTCCTTGACATTCAAGGGTTTAGCATGCAATTTGGTGTCATTTCAAGTGATCCAAAGGTCCATGGCTTGCAATGGTTTTTTTAAAATTTTTAACAGTTTATATTTTTGATGGGGCAAAAGAAAGTCAGCAGGGAACTGAGCTAATGAGTGAGCCTAGCCCTGGCCACCTGGTGATAAACACTGTTCCTTTCAGGAAAATGGTCTCCAAAGAATTCCAATTGCTAGTGCTAATCATAGAAGGAAGGATGAAGACGTCTGAAACATGATTGGCTCTTAGTCTGAAAAAAATGGAAGCAGGGAGTGGATTAAAGAGAGGAGAGGGGAACTCAGCCCTGGCTTAGATCTGCGGCTCCAAATGAACCCACAATAGGATGCTCTCAGTGGAAACCAGGAGAAGTGATTCCCCACCCGGCTCTAGGGAGCCGCTGAGCCGGCTCCAGGAACAGCTCAACTGAACGAGGACTCAAGGCAGGCTGATGAGTGATGGAACGCACGTTAATAACTGCAGAAATGGCTCCAGTCCTGACTTTACAGGACTAAACGTCCAAGACAGCAGTTTCACATTCCCACGACACTTTGCTCCTTTTTAGAAGGACAGTTTATGCTGGAGACAGTATTTCCCAGTGTGGAATTCTTAAAGATCTCTTGTCTTATTTCTTGTGCATGTCAAGGGCCCACAGTAATTATAAGCATCAAAAAAAAAAAAAAAAAAAATTCAGGGAGGGAGTTGGGTGGAGTCAAACTTATAAATGCATGAAAATTATTAGTAATAATATTTTAATGGCTCATCTATATCGAGGGCTGATGATATGGCAGGTGCTGAGCTAAGAACTTTGATATTAAATATAATTACACTTATATTAAGTAGAATAATATGATTCTCCACCTCCAGGAAGTTCTTCCCTGTAAAATTCTATAAATCCTTAAGAGGCAGCTATAATTGTTACCTCCTTTGAGAAAACTTTCCTTCTGTCATCAGCAATTACTTCCCTGAATTGCGGTACACCCCCTTCCCTGTGTGTCCTTCCCACCCCCCAAGATTCCCTGAGAGCCTTATTCATCTGCCCCCAGCTCCTAGGGCTGGTCTGGGGATACAGGGAGCTCTGTGTTTGTGGAGTGAATATTCATTGTCAAATGGGCTTTTTCATTTTAGTTGTCTCTGTGAATTCCACGCCCCAGGCTCCTGGACTGCAGCCATCCTCTCTGCTTGTTACTCATTTTGGATAAAATTGATTCGGGCTTTTCTTCTTGAGGTTTAATTTCTTATGAAAACGTTAGAGAGCTGAGAATGTTCTCTCTTGGGGACCAGCCTCCATCCCCATCAGGTAGCACATCAGGATGCTGATTGTTCTGGAAGGCAAGAAAAGGCTTTCAGGCAGCTCACTCCATCCATCGCGGGCTCGGCTCCCCTCCCTGCCCTCTCCTCCGCGGTCATCCTCTCTCTTGATTGAAGCCACTGCCTCCGCCTGTGTCCTGGATCCCCGCCCTCCCCATGTCTCCAGAGACCCCTCTCCAGCAATCAACCCTTCCTCCTCTTCTGTGCTGTCATCCTCCTTCTCTTCTGGATCTTTCTCAAGAGCATTTCAACAAGTTCCAGCCTCTCCATCTTCAAAAATGGTAATAATACTAACAACGGTCCCTCTGGAACCCCTTGTCTCCTTCTAGTTTCTCTTCCATTTTCCAGCCATGCTTATTAAACAATTTAAAAGAAAGAGAAAAAGTTACCCTCGCTATTGGCTCACCACCCCCTCCATTCACACGCCGTCTGTCCTTTAGTTGAGCTTCTTCCAGTGTCTTGTGGATGCCCTTCAGCCCCTTCGTGGCAGCTTTGACACTGGCGCCCATCTATCCCTTTTCGAACCTTCCTGGTCCCCGGCTGCCATGGCCCACACTCTGGTTTTCCACATACCTCTCCTCTCTCCCTCTGCCTTCCTTCACTCTCTGTCTTTTCCTAAACCCTGGTGTTCCTCTGGGTCCTCTTTTTACTGCCTGGCCTGTCTAGTCCACACTCTCCCAAGGCTGGCATGACCCTCAGGTCCACCACTCAAGGCCGGACTTCTCTCCTAAGATTCAGACCCTCCCCTCCAGGTTCCTGCTGGTCCCTTGCAGTTGAAGTTCCCACGGGTGCCTCAAACTCCACACGACTCAAACTCAACCCATCCTATCCGTCCTGTGCCCATGCTCATGGCCTTCCAACCTGCACCCTGTCCTGATGGCGTCCCCACTTTGGAGACTAGCACCACTTACCATCCAGCTGCCCAAATGCCAATCCTAAGACCCGCCTTCGGCTCTCCACCCAATGCAACACCCCACAACTGGCTTGGGAGCCCACGTCTTCAGTTCTACCACCTCGAATCCACCCTCTCTTCACCATCCCCTCTCACGCCCCTCCAACACATTCCCTGAAGCCAGAGTGGGCTTCCAAATGTGTAGCTGATCAGGCCTCTCTCTTCATTCCTCCATTGGCTCCTGATATATTTATTGAAGACCTACTGTGTGCCAGGCACTGTGTTACTCTGGGAGGACCTGTGCATTAGTCTCGTGTAGTTCCCACTCTAGCGGAAGAGACGTACAATAAACATATGCATTATAAAGAGTCAAGCGATGATCAATGTTATCAGGAAAGATGAAGCAGAAAAAGAGGGCGAACAGTGATGGATTAGGAGGGGATCTTAGGGCAAGAAGTCAGGAGAAGCTTCTCTGAGCAGAGATAATGAATGAAGGGACCAAGTGAGCCAGTGGGATTGTAGAGGAAGCACATTCCAGGCGGAGATAACTGCAAGTGCAAAGATCCTGTGGCAGCCTGGCGGGCATTTAGGGTGTTTCAAGGAATAGTGGGTCTGGGACTTTCCTGGTGGTCCAGTGGTTAAGACTCCATGCTCCCAATGCAGGGGGCCCGGGTTCGATCCCTGGTCAGGGAACTAGATCCCGCATCCTGCAACTAAAGATCCTGCATGCCACAACGAAGACCTGGTGCCCCCAAATGAATAAATAAATATCCTTTTAAAAAAAGGAACAGTGGGTTTTGCCCTCTGTGCCCCAGCCACATCGAGCTCTACTCCCTTGCACACTCCCTCATCCTCCTGGTTAGCTTTCATTAATCCATTAGATTCAACTCCAGCATCATCTCCCCCAGAGAGGCCAGTCCAGAACCTTACCCAGGCAGGGATGGGGCATCCACAGCCCCTAACGTAGCACATGACAGACTACATTGCAATCACTGCTATGAGCTGTTTGCTCGTTCTCTGTAGAGCAAGGACCACGTGTGATTCATTTCTGTGCCCTGAGACCCGGACAGTGAAGAGGGGTTAGGTGAATGTTTTAAATATGTATTGCTGCTAACAAACCCCTCCAACTTTACTGGCATAAAATCACAACTACTTACTTCTGCTGTCAGATCCTGTGGTCAGGAATTTGGACAGACCATGGCGGGAATGGCTTCTCTCTGCTCCGTTATGTCCGGAAGACTGGGATGGCTGGGGCGGGAGCCACCTGAAGCCTCCTGTCTGCACATGTCTGGCCTTCGGACTGGGCTCAGCTGGAACTGTGTCTAGAACGTCCCCACACAGCCTCTCCACATGGATCGGGCTTCTCACTGCACAGCAGCTGGGTTCTGAAAGGGAGCATCCTGAGAGCAAGAGAAGGTTCCAGGAAAACCAGGCAGAGCCGCGTGGCCTTTTCTGAGCTGGCCTTAGAAGCCACAGAGCATCACTCCAGCATACGCCATTGGTGGAAGAGTCAGAAGCTCATCCAGATGAAGAGGAGGGGACATAGACCCTACCTCTTGGAGAGAGGTATGTCAAAGAATTTGGGGGCCATGTCTTAAAATCCTACAGTGAACACATGTCAAATGATTGATGTTTGCACCCCTTTTACAAATCGCCAAGTGCTTTTATGTACACCTTTTTGTGTGGTCCTCCTTGAGATTCAGGGATGAAGGAACAGAGGTGCAGAGGAGTGATGTGTCCAAGGTTGGTTCATAGAAGGCACACAGCCAGAGCTGATGCTGTAGGGAGCACATTGGGAGTGTGCCCACCCCAGGTGGGCCTGCAGCGAGTCTCAGAGAGGATAGGTGTGGTGGATTGTCATGTTCGTCGTCCTTCTCGCCTTCCCTGTGTTAGAACATATATGCAAGTCCTTTGCCATGTGACCCCCTGGAGTGGACAGAGTATTTCCCCACCCCATGGGTTGTGGGCTGGCTGTATGACTTGCTTTGGCCAATGAAGTATGGGAGAAGTGAGAGTGTGTCAGCTCCGGGCCGAGGTCTCAGGAGACATCTCACGATTCCATCCTTTTGTATTCCAATGATTCATCATAGAAGTGCATACCCTGGGTAGCTGCGGGCTCTTCAGCCTGGGCGGGGTGGTCCTAGAACAAACATGTGGAACAGACCAGAACCTACCTGGTAGTCTGGAGCCAGGGTGAGGTGAGGGTGGAAATTGCCTTGTGTGCAAAAATTTGAGGAGATGCCAATAATAACTCAGGGCTCAAGCTAAATAATATTTAATGTAATATTTTAAAAAATAAAAAGTAATGCAAAAAGTCCACTGCTGTAGACTGAATATCTGTGTCCCCCCAGCCCCAAAATTCATATGTTAAAACCCAAACTCCAGGGCTTCCCTGGTGGTGCAGTGGTTAAGAATCCGCCTGCCAATGCAGGGGACACGGGTTCGATCCCTGGTCCGGGAAGATCCCACATGCCGCAGAGCAACAAAGCTCGTGCGCCACAACTACTGAGCCTGTGCTCTAGAGCCCGTGAGCCACAACTACTGAAGCCTGCGCACCTAGAGCCCATGCTCTGCAACAAGAGAAGCCACTGCAATGAGAAGCCGGTGCACCGCAACGAAGAGTAGCCCCCGCTCGCCGCAACTAGAGAAAGCCTGCGCACAGCAATGAAGACCCAACACAGCCAAAAATAAAAACAAATAAATAAATTAATTTAAAAAACAGGAAATTAACACTGATATATTAAAAAAAAAAAAAACCTAACCTCCAATGTGCTGGTATTTGGAGGTGGGGTTTTGGGGAGTTAGTTAGGTCATAAGGGTGGAGCCCATATGAATAGGATTAGTGCTCTTATAGAAGAGACCCTAGAGAGCTCCCTTGCCCCTTCTGCTATGCTACGACACAGTGAAAAGATGGCCATCTATGTAAAAGTAAGCAGACCCTCACCAGACATTGAAGCTGCTGGTGCCTTCATCCTGGACTTTGTAGCCTACACCACTGTGAAAAAATATATGTTTGTTGTTTATAAGCCAGTTTCTGTTATCAATATGTAATTTGTTTATAAGCCAATTTATGATGTAATATGGGCATGCTGTTAAGACCCAGTTTATGGTACTTTTGTTATAGCAGCCTAAATGGAATAAGACATCACAATGAACAAAATATCAAAATTTTAAATTAAAACGGGATCAGTATTGAAGTCAAGACCAGCAATGTCCAGCCTAAACCACTCAGACTGCGATTGACCTGGAGTCTGGTAAGCATAAGAAGAAATGTTTGTTGTGAACCACTGAATTTGGGGGTAGTTTGTTACACAGCATTACTGCAGTGAAAGCTGACCAATACAAAAGTAATTTGCTTAAGGACACTCAACTTGAAAATAGCAGAGCTGAGATTTGGATGTGAAAGTCTCAGACCAGAGTCTATGTTATTAACTATTAAAATGCTCTGCCTCTCTTGTTGCGACACACATTAAGGTGTGCGCCCAGGATACCTGGGCTGGTTCAATCCTTGCACTGGGCTCTGACTCAATTTTCTGTTCAGTGTTCCGTTTCCTGGATGAGATTGGAGCCCCTCCCTGAGTGTCATTCCCCTGCCCCCTTTTACCTGGTGGATGACCCTGGCCCTCTCCCCTTCTCTTTGGTTGAGACCCAGCAAGATTGACCTCAGATTCTAAAGCAAGATGCCAAACCAAAGGCAACATTTTCAACGTAGGTGGCCAAGAACCAGCTACTTGATGCTCATACTTCTCACCTACGTCAAAGATATGAGTCAGTAGTAAGAGGATTTCTTGGGAAAGAGAATTTTTGGAGAGCACTGTGGTGTTCTTGTAAGAGTGTCTGCCCTCGTCTCAAGCCTCAAGTGCTTGACGCACGTCCCTGTAGCCGAGGGCTCTGTGGACCACTGTCCTTGCCTGATAAATCTAGCGGGTGATAGACCATCTGGGTTAGATGCTAAAGACACTTAACTGAACTCAGATCAACTTATACTCAAGCTAATTGAGGCAAGTGATGTGAGTTTCATGTGGAGCAGATGTGGGATAACCGTGAGAGAACGCTGGTGTGGGGATGCCTTCAGCCCTGTCCAAGAGAGCATCCTGGAAAGACAAGAGGCCTCAGCACAGGGAATCCACAGATGCCGGAACATTCCTAGGGGCTGCAGAAGGACTAAGCTGGCACTCCAAACAGAGATGCACAGAGCTGCATCAGGACACCCACAGGTGAAAGATCCCCAGTGACGGCAGGATGGTTTCTGAAAAATCTACAAAATTGCCCCTGAGATTTTAGTACCATCATTAAACATCTCCCAAGCTCTGAGCATGACACAGTCTTACCGCAATACCACAGTGCCCCGCAAGTACGAACGTCCCTGTCCCACTGACCTCCTCTCCCCCCACCTCCTCCCTGACCCACCTCCCAAGAACGGAGGAGAGAGAAACTGGAATTAGCTAAAAGGGAAGATGGAGAGTGCAAAAAGAGAACATGCCCACCCTTCTCTTCCCCAAATTCTAGCTTTTTGTGCACAGCAGAACTCAGCTGGGGGAAGGTCTTTCCTTTGAATGAAGACAGAAATGTCAGTCATCACATGACCAGAGATTTCTAACTGAGGCTGTATTGCCATCCGAAGTGCCTCTGGTATAGATGAGAAAAGTCATGGGACAGTCCCAGTTCTCATGGAGGGACGGGGAAAGCAAAACCCAGAGCCACTTGAAAGAAACAGTGGGAGGTCAGAGCTGCTTTCTGATCGCGTCTACTGAGTGGAGCTTGTTGGAAGTCAGGTTGAATGTGAGTCCTGAGGTCCAGACCTGCTGCTCGAGGGTGGCTTCATGGGGACAGTTAGCTGGCCAGCCAGTCACTCCTCCTCTTCTTCCACGAGTCACCATTGGGTACGGGGCCACCTAGCAGGGAACTGTGTTTCCCAGCCCTTCTCATAGGTAGGTTTGGTCACATGACTGAGTCTTGCCAGTGGAAAGTGAGCAGAAGGGATGTGTTCAGGGCCCTGAAAACAGCAGATGTGCAGTGTCTGCACTCTCTTCCCTTCACTTTCTGGCTGAACCTGAATGTGCCAGTGGCTTTGACCTTGCAGATGTCACACGGTCCTAGAGATAGAGGAGCCTGAGACCTGGATGCCTGAATGACCAGGTGGAGCAGAGCCATACTCTGGCCTAGCACACTCACCTTGGGCTTCTTCATGAGAGAGAAGTCAAGTTCTCCTCCGGCTACAGTGGCTGTGCCCTTGGCTATGAGTGGCAGGGCATCTCACTCCCTGTGAATGACACTTGCCCAAGTTCTCTGAACCATGTTCAGACATCACACCCCAAACTGCTGGCTTCTCCCTCCAGAGAGCAGCTCCTAGCTGGCTCAGTTATGAAAGCTCTGGGGAGAAAACATGCTTTGTAATCAGTGGTGAATTCTAGCCCAGCTCTGCCACTTACCAGCTGTACAATCTGGGGCATGTGCATTTACCTCTCTGAGCCTCAGTTCCGTCATATGGGGATTCATAATCCTTCCTCATAGCTTTGCCTCGAGGATGCAACAAGAGGCTGCAGGAACAGGCCGAGCCCAGCAGAGCCCCAGTTGGCCTCCCATCAGCCCCCACCAAGCCTGGATGCAGGCTGAAGTTTTTCTTTGGAATAAGTGACAGGTTCAGGGAGGCGGAACAGAACAAGTACTTAGAGTTCATAGCTCAGAATTCTCTGAAATCAGATTCCCACCGCTCCCTTCCTAGGTTGGGAATTAAGCTGGCTGTCCTGGGCTTATCTCTGAATGGTCTCCCCATGAGGGGAATTTTCCTACAATATTATTCCACCCTCCATGCCAGGGCTATTTGTCAGGGGCGTCTCCCTCCTCTGCCCCAGGTTTCTGCTTGTTAACCCCATTCCAGGGCGAATCTGTGGGATGCACGGAGTGGGGCTGGGGCCGGGGCTGGAGCAAACGTGTTCTGTTTAGTAACGATCAGAATGTTGTGGGTTATGTAGTAGGAATATTAATTCCTTTTCGCAGAGAACATAGGGCTGTAAGGGGCTGTTCGTGTGCTGTCTGGTCCAGCTGTCCTCCTCCCCACCTCCCACTTAGAGATGAAGAAACTGAAGCCTGGGAGAAGACAGGACTTGCTCACGGTCCCATGAGGATGGAGGGCGTGGCAGAGGTGCCCTGGCTCCGATGCACCGTGGAAGGCTTGCATGGAAGGTGCGCCCAGCTACCTCTCCGTTTAGCCCTTCTTAGGGTGCAGTTCTGACCTGCAATGCAGAAGGGAATGTTCACCTCCACATCTCACATTTACAGAAACCAGGACTGGGAGAGCATCAGGGTGACTTGTCTCCCACTTTGACCTTCTCTGGCTGGCATGGGCAAAGGATGGGAGGGAAGCTGGGCTCCCAGGTAGGCAGAGGTCGGGAGCTCTCCCAGGCTCACCTGGTTTTCCTCCACTGTAGCCGGGCTCACCTTGCTTTGTGAATGTCCACACAGGTGTCTCTCCCTCTGGATCATGAGCCCTTGGCAGGCAGGGACCTTGTCCTCCTTCTCTCTGAACCTCCCTGCTCAGTGGTATTTGCTGACTGATCAAAAGCACAGACCTGTCTCCATCTCCCAGATGCAAAATCCTTTCCTCACTCACACGGAGCTCAGACGGCCTCTGGTTTCAAGTCCCCGACCTGCCCCTTCACCAGCTGTGCCTTCTTGGACAAGATATTGAGCTCTCTGAGCTTAATTCCCCACCACAAGAAGGGGTGAACACAAGGAGCATGTTTCTTATGGGGCTGGAAGATATGAAGATGGAGCGAAAGGAGGGGTGTCAATCACGCAGCAGGTGTGTGGCTGATTCCCTTCCCTTCCCTCCGCCGAGGGAGAACCTCGGTCCAAGGCGCCATGTTCGGGCTTACATGGGGATAAGACCTTCTCCCCCCACCTCCACCTGCCATTCCCCTCCCATGTCCTGTCTCATTTCACACAAGGGCACACTGTGCTTGTCCAGTGTTTACCATCCAGAAAGTTGTATGTTGTATCAACCATACATAGACATGGGCCGTGTCCTGATCTCAAGGGTTGACAGTCCAAGCGAGGAGGCTGCCCATTGCTGACATTCAGGGCGGGGTAACACTTTATGGCGAGGTGGTCAGCACCGTCCCTGGTCTCTACCCACCAGGTGCTAATAGCATGCCGCCCCCCTCCCCAGTTTTGACAATCCAAACTGTTTCTAGATCTTGCCAAATGTTCTCTGGGTGGTTCTGGAAGCCACCCAGAACTTGGTCATATGGTGACCCCAAAGGGCTAATGGTCCACGGGGAGGCCTCTCCTGTCTGACCTGGCCACTCCTCCAGAGGGCCCAGGAGGGCCAGGGGTTTTATTCCCCCCTATTTGGGGGTTTTATTCTCCCCCCGCCGCCCTCCACGTACTTAACCTTGAAGGCTGACTCAGTGCTGACACGCAGGGTAAGGGCACCAGGCAGGTGCAATCTGGGGAGGGAAAGGCCAGCTTTGGTTGGAGGAAGAGCCACACCTCTTCTTGGAAATACAGAAAATACACATGGTCAAGGACACAGCTTAGAAACAAACCCACTTTAATTGAGAGTGTACACAGAGATATGGGGAAGCAGGGGTGTGACTGAGTGAGACCAGGCCACACACCTGCCCTGGCCAAGGTACCCGGTCTGCTTAGAGGGTTCAAGCTGGGGCCAGGTGTGGGCACAGAAGCAGGGTCAGAGTGGCTGCCTTGAGCAGCAGGGGCCAAGGTGGGGTAGGGGGTGTGCAGAGCTGAGGCCAGGGCACGTTTATGTCTGTGTGTTCATGTGTATGTACATGGATATACGTGGGCACAATGTACACAGAATCTACAGGAGCCCTCAAAGGCCGATTTAGGGACAGGGTCAGGGAGACAACACCTCAAATCCCTGAAGGCCCCAGGGGCTGAGGCAGCATCAGGAGAGGGGCACACCATGGTGCATGCTGAATGCCAGACCTAACCCTGCTTCTGCCACTCATAGGCTTGCTGTGTGACCTGGAGCAAGTTACTTACCCTCTCTGGGCCTCAGATTCACTAGATGACCACTAAGGTTCCTTGTGGCCCTGAACTTCAATAGTTTCAAGGAGGTTTAAAATATAAAATGTATTTTGTAAGAGCTGATGACAAGAGCCTTTGGTCCGCGGGTTCAAATCCCACCACGCCTGGTACCCAGCACAACCCAATCACAGGCACCAGGAAAAGGCCCACTGGGAGCTCTTCCTACCTGCCTCTCCCGGGCTCAGCTCTGGCTCCCAGCTGCTCTTCCACGCCTGCCAACAGCTGCGTGTACAGAGGCAGTAGGGCAGCAGGGGTGGGCAGCGGCCAGGCGGGGGGGTGGGAAAGAGGCCAGAGCCGGGGAGGCTTGGCCTTGGGGGCGTAAAGTGCATTGCTCACCCTCTTTGTTTCCTAGCACACGGTGGACCCAGCACCCAGCAGGCACTCAATAAATGCTTGAGGAACCAGCACAGTAGAGGACAGCCTGATTCCAGGTGGAGCTGCGTTCTGAACTAGCCGGGAGGCGGAGCTGGGGCATGTCACTTTGCCCTCTGAGTCTCAGCCACCCGCTCTGGGAAATAGAGGCAAGAGGAGAAGCTGCCCCCACAGGCCTGCCCCGCCTGTGTGAGTGTGAACGGTGAAGCTTGGTAGAGGGCAGCGTCCAGCTGCAGACAGGCCACAGAAACCCCATCTGGAATGGGGGACGAAGGTGTCCCCAGTGGAGGCAGTGGATCTACACTGGGGGGGCCTTGCCAACGAGGGGTCACTAGGCTTTCACAGTACAGCAATTTCCATTCCTACTGGGAACACGACATAAGAGCTGCAACAACAAAGCACAACCAGCAGACGAGAGGAACCTGGGAGAAGAGGCTGAGGAAGGCGGTCCAAGAGATGGACATGGGCCAGGCGATGTAGCCACGCCTCCTTCGAACACACAGACACCCCTGGCTCAATGTCGGGGGCAGCTGAGGGCCAAGTTGGGGGGCAGGGGATAGAACCAGCTGAGCCAGAGGGTAAGCGTTTCAGGATGGGGTGGGAGGAGACTCCCAGCTGCCTCCTAAACCAAGCTGGGTCTTCCACCAGGAGAGCGGAGCCCTCTCCCAGCTGGCTCTGGGTATTATTTTCATCTGGGATGTTCCAGGAGTCTCCATCGGATGCAGGGGTCCTGGCCCCTCTGGCCCCTCAAGCAAGCTCTGACTTGGGTCCTGGCATAAGTTCAGATGTCACCCAACCTTGCCTCTTGTCCTGCAGGGATTCCCCTCCCAACCCACGGAGAAGCTGAAACCAAGAGGGAGCGGCGGAAGGGAGGAATCAGAGGGAAGTAGTTGAAGGCAGGAGACTGCACAGAGGCTGGAGGCTGGGGTCCTCCAGTGTGGCGCCAAAGGTCTTGGAACGTGACTGCTGTTGGGGTCTCATGGCGGGGGATGCGGGCAGCAGGCACCCGGGGCCACGCCCCACCCCACCGTAAGGCACCGCCCAAGCCCCACCCCAGCGTCCCGCCTGCTCACTGGATGGTGCATTTGTCCCGCTCGCGGGCCTGGCCCTCCCGGAGGACCTTGGCCTTGATGTATTTGAGGTCACTGTTGACGCTGGGGCGGCGGGCAAAGGGCGAGACCATGCCGTAGGCGTCCATGTCCTTGACTCGGCGCATGCAGAAGGGCCTGGGGTGGAAGGCGTCCCCGTACTGCACGGAGATCTTGCGGTGCAGCGCGGGGCTCATCTCGTGCGGCAGCTTGGCCATGCTGAAGAGCACGTAGAACATCTCGTCCACGTTGGTGTTCTTCTTGGCCGACACCTCGAAGTAGGCACAGTTCCCGTCGCCCGACACCAGCAGCTCGGCCTCGGTGGTGGGCACCTGGCGGCACAGCTCGCCATGGTCATTCTTGTTGCCGCAGATGACCATGGGCAGCTCCGCCACTTCCTTGGTCTTGTTCTTCAGGCAGGACTTGACCTCCAGGATCTGCTTCTGGAGGCGCTTGACCTCGTCGAAGGATTCCCGATTATCCAGACTGAACACCAGGATGAAAACGTCGCCTGTGGGGAGAGGAACCCCAGGCGGTGAGTTCACAGGCGCCTCCTGACCGCACCACGCGCCCTCGCCCCTCCCCGCTCCCTGACTTGACCTTCACAGCGACTCTAGTGGGGAACTGCTATTATTCCCCCCCATTTTCCAGAGCTGAAGACTGAGGCCCAGAAGGTTAAATCCCTTGTCACAGAGCTAATACGTGGCACAGCCTGGTTCAAACACAATCAATCAGCCCTACATTTCCCGGCAGGGCTGGAGACAGGGTGAGTGATTTGTGAGCTTGTGTGGACTGTGTTAGAACAATAAGAAATACAGTTTCCACAAGAGCAGGGGTCTTGCTGTTCAGCGCACATCCCCAGGGTCTGGAATAGCCCCCGATGCATAGTTGGAACCCAGAGTGTTGGCATCAGGCAGGCCTAGGTTTACCTCTTGCCCCCTCCACTCACTGGCCACACGGCCTTCAGCGGGTCATACCACCTCTCTAAACCTCAGTTTCCCCATCTGTCCCATGCAGGATGCTTTTGAAGGTTTGATGAGATAATGAATGGAGAGTGACGTGCTCAGTGATCTCGGGTCTCAAAAGGATAATGAGAACAAGCACCTGCGAGAGTCACATGGGTTCCCCCTTGACTCCTCACGGAACATCTGTGAGGGAGATTTCATTACTTTCATGTGATAGGTGAGCCAACTGGGGCTCAGAAAGGGTGAGCAACCAGCCCAAGATCACACAGCTCAGGTGTGGCTAGGCCGAGATGTGGACCCGATTCTGTCCTCACCTGGCTGGTCCTGGCACACACAGGTGTCCTCTGATTCTTGAATAAATCACGGATGAACAAGTGAACACTAGCTTCCGAGGCCCACGCTACCCCTGCTACAACTTGCTGCATCCCTCAGCGCAGGTCTTTGAAACAGGGATGATGGGGAGGTGGCAGGGGAGGCAGGGAGGGTGAGAGAGGGCTGGTGCCTCCACCCCAATTTCCACATCTCACTACAGTGATCACAATCTCACACTCACTTTGACTTAAACTCTTGAGAACCTGTGCGGAGATGTTAAGATCCCTGTTTTATAAGAAACCGAGGCTCAAAGGTGCCTGGGGCTGGCCCAAGTTCTCGAGAGGAGAATCAAGTGATGCCAGCTTCTGGTAGCACTGCTGCCTCCTTCCTCTGGACCCCCGGGGCATGCCATTTGTCCCCCCAGAATAGCACACGCCACATTCAAGACCACGTTCCAGCCAATGACGCTCTCTGGAGCAGAGGGAGATGTCGTCACGGCGCACAGTGGGTGTTCATAAAGCTGGTCCTGTGGACGGGGTGGGACGGGATGGAGGACGGTGTGGACTGTTTAGAAAGGCACTTGTAAGGCAGCGCCAGCCTGGCAACCGTTTCTGCTTAGGCTGCCAAACCCATCCCGTTAAGGCTAATCCCGGGCCCCTGAGGGCTCTGCAGCCTTGACATATTCAGATGGAAGGCTATGATGCCAAGCTTCAGAGACGCCTGGCTGGCAGCTGGAAGGAGAGCTGGCGGCAGAATTAATGGCTTTCAGAATTTGCTGTGTACCAGCACCAGGTTGGAAAATGAGGCACGGGCTGGTGAGTGAAAAAAGCGGGCAGCAGGCAGATGTGCTTGGAATGATATGTGCACGTAAAAATGAGACGAAAATACTCTCTGTTATGGGGACACAAATGTGAATGTCAAAGTGTTCATGGGGGGTCTGGAAGACTGATGGGGTGGCTACCTCGGGGGAGGGGGCAGGAGCCTGCGGTTGGGGGCATGGGGCAAGGGGGCTTTTTAGCCTTATCTGTATGTTTAGAGGAGGGTGTGTTTGTGTGTTATTTGTGTAATTAAAAATTAACTTTGGAAATACGCATGTGGTCCCTCTCCACATCTACTCTCTCCCTCTGTTAGCCTTATTTCTGTTGGTGGGCACCCAGTCCCCTCCCCACGGCCAGGAGAGCAGACATCCTTGCAATCTCCATCAAGTCCTGGAAATGCCCCCCACGCGATTTCCTGCAGTCCTCGCAGCCACCCTGGGAGGAAGCAAGGTTATGCCCATTGTGCAGCTGGGAAGACTGAGATCCAGACTTATGGTCACACATCTAAGCCGTCAAGTGGTAGAGCCAGGACTGGAATCCAGGTCAGCCCAGGCTCCTTCTGCCCACACACTCCCTCTCCAAAACGTGGCGTGGGACAGTCTGAGTGTGATCTGGGTCAGATGGTCAGCGAGGACAGCCGGAAGAGGAAGCCGTCTATCCAGGGCACTCAGGGAGGAGTCTTGACCGGGCCGTGGGGAGAGGGGTGGGCATGGCTAGGGTTTCTTGGTGTAGAAGTATCTCGATTTGTGGGGTTGTTTTAGTGATGGCTGGGGGGTTACTTGCTCATTCCTTCCCTTCATCGCCGCCCAGCAATGGCAGGTGCAGGGTTTAGGAAATGGGCCTGCATACCCCATCGCAGGCATACTGCAAATGTAGGTTTAAGACCCATAATTCTTGAGCACTTACCTTCCAATCAACAAGCACTTTTCCTATATTAACTCATTTGAATTCTCACAAAGACCTTTGGAATGGGTGCTAATGTGATGCCAACTTACAGATGAGAAAACTGAGGCACAAAGAGAGAAAGTCACTCGCTCAGAGGGACAAAACCAGGAAGCAGTGGAACCAGGATTCGGACCCAGGCAGACCAGTTTCTGGACCTGTCCTCTTAGCTACCACACAAAACTGCTTGAGTGATGAAAATCATGGCCCAGTCTCACATCTCTACCTGCCCCCTTAGTCCCCCACAATCTCCTCCCTCCCCACCACTCCCAGCCGGGCCAAGAGGCTATAGGATAGCCCAGTGGTAAAGCATGAGAGCCAGACTGTCATTTACCAGCTGTGTTATCACCTGGAGTAACTCAACCTCTCTGGGCCTCAGTTTCTCCACTTGTAAAATGGAGGCAAATACCTGTCTCCTAGGTTAGTTGTGAGGATTAAATAAATACATGCCAAGCTCTAGAAACAGGCCCAGGCACACAGCTCTTGGTAAGCGTTAGCTATTGCCATGGCCGTTACTGTGATTATTACCGAGTTCCCAGAATCCGCAGGTCCCCACCAGCCTCTCTGGCTGATCACTGCCTGGGTCCTGCCCCTGCCTCTCTGAGAGGTGGAAAAGCCCTGCAGTGTTAATAGATCAGAGCCCAATGGACTGACCCCGGGCCCTGGAGCTCTGCTGGGTCACCCCGACAGAAGGAAGGCAGCAGCCCCTCTGTTCTCTGGGGAAGTAAAGCCCCAGTGCAGAGTCTATCAGTTCCTGATCTGGAAGGCAGCGCCAGCAGCCATGAGCAATCGACCCAGAGTCAGACAGAATGGAACTGGGGACCTGGCTCCATCCTTTGCTCGGGAAGCAGCAACACCTCTCTGACCCTCACAGTGCTAAGGGGGCTCGTCGTGAGCTTCATCTCAGATAGGCAAGTGCCTTGCAAACTGTAAAGTACCGAGCACACACGCTCACATACTCAAGCACCTGTGCCCACCCCTGGCACCCACCTGTGAGGATGGAGAGCCTGCGCATGGCAGGGAAGGGGTGGTTGCCGGACGTGTCCAGGATGTCCAGCTGGTACATGTCGCCGCGGATGTTGTAGACCTTCCGGTGGAAGTCCTCGATGGTGGGCGTGTACTGGTCCTCGAAGCGGCCGTTGAGGAAGCGAGAGACGATGGAGCTCTTGCCCACCCGCGAGGCGCCCAGCACCACCATGCGGTACGAGTTCTTGGCGGGCACGCTGAGTGTGCAGTTCCCACTGGACAAGGTCTTCATCATGGCTCGGGGCTGCGGCAGAGAGCCGGGAGCTGGCGTCAGGAGGCCCGAGGCCCGGCCTTGCAGCCCTTGCTGGAAGCCTTGGCCTCCCCTGCCGGCCACCTGTCTGGTCTCAGTTTTCTGTCTGTACAATGGGAACACTGGACTGGGGTCTTTCTAAAGGTCTTGGAGTTCTGCCTGCTCGTCCTTCTCTTGTTTCTTTCTTTCCTCCTTCATTCATCCACCCATTCACTCATTCACTCACCCTTGCGTTCATTCACCCCTTATTTATTTGTTTGTTTGTCTGTTTATACAGCACGGGACTGCTGGGGCTTGACTCCTCGCTTTACCACTAACTTGCTACTGCTCTTGGGTAAGGAGCTTAACTTCCCCGGGAGTCACTTTTCTCATCAGAACTTTCTACAGGAGCCTCTTGGGCTTGTGGGAGAGGCCAAAATGGATCCAAGCTCCAAACCCCAATTAAAGATAAGTAACCTCCAGGGGCTCCATCAGGCCCACCCAAGGCCATTCACAGTCCAGCCACCCTCGTTTCCTATCTCAGCAGCTGCCAGAATCCCCCCCGGAACCCCTAGTGAGCTTGCGCTCTGCTGGCACCCACCTCCAGCCCTCAGCTCGTGCTAGCCCCTCCCCCAGAGCACCCTCTTCCCCGCATCAGGGTCTGGCTCAAATGCCACCTCTTCTCTGAAGGCTCCTCTGCCTCCTGCCAAACCCAGCAGGAAGCCGCCCACCCATCTAGAGAAGACGAGCTACAAATGGGTGCAGGCCTGCTGAAATACAGATCTCCTCTGCCCTCAGCGGGCTGCCACACTGGGTGGTGCAGGTGGGGCACTGCACAAGGCCCCCGGCTGGGTGGGAAAGTGGGAGGCCGTCTTATTTGGAGTTCATCAGCTCAGAGAAGGCACCTTTTCTCAATCTGCACAAAGGGCTGTAGTGCGAACTCTGACTGGTCCCCACCCCGTGATGCCCCAGGTCAGTAGCCTGGAGAGCCTCATTCATTTACCCCCTGGCACTCTCCAACATCATGAATGTCTACATCTGCCGTGATGCTAAGAGACTTCAGGTGGAGACACCTCTTGTGTGTGAGTTTTCTGGCACACGACCTGTTGAGGGCGTTCTCCTTGCCTGACTGAGAACCGCCGTGCAGTAAAGCGGCTCTCAAAAAGACCTTTATGAAAGCTCTGATTGGTAGCATTTGTCAATTTCCATGAATACTCCCAGCATGGCCGATGCCAGGCTACCAAGGTGATCTCAATGAATGAATTGCAAAGGGATGCACACAATAAGCCGGCTCAGCCCACCGCTGACCCAGGCCTGGAGCCATGACAACAATCACCAGTAACCAAGCCCTGCAGTGTGCCAAGCACTGTGCTAAGTATAGAACAATAATAACAGCTGACGTTTATTTCGCAGTTAATATATGCAGAGCGCTCTAAGTGCTGAACGTGTACTAACCTGCTTCATCCCTCAGGAGCCCCGGAAGGTAGATGGTTACCCCAATTTACAGATGAGGAAACTGAAGCACAGAGAAGTTTAGTACCTTGCTCATGGTTACACAGTCAGTAACCAGCCAAGGAGGGATTCGACCCCAGGCAGTCTGACCCCCTGCCATGGAGTACCCTCACCACCTCCCTATGAAGTATGTATTCCCTTCCCTGTTTCACAAATAAGGACCTGATGCTTAAAAGTCTACATGACTGGCCCATTTAGTTAATAAGGAAGCCAGGATGGTGACTCCAAGCCTACGACCTCTACATCCCCTGTGCAATTCATGCCTGAAGCCAACTTCAAATTTATCCCACAGGATTTCAGTGCCATGTACACAGCAGGTGCTCAGTAAATGATCTGTGAATGAATGAAGCAAATGGCTCTACCTTTGGAGCTCATTCAAAGCCTCCTTCTGGGGCCTTCGCCCTCCACCCACACCCTGTCTAGCTGGCCCGGGGGGCTGCAATGAGGAGGGTCTCAGTGCCCTGAGCACACCCCTGGGTGGGCAGCAGGGGAGACAGGGCTGCAAGCCAACAGCACTGAACTTTTTTCAGTCTCCTCCTGGGCTGGGAGAGCCAGGCTGCGTGCACCTTCAACGGAGGCGGGCTGCTGGGGAAAGAGGTCCCACACCAGGATGGCCCCCTCCACAAGTCCCTCTGCAGGGATCTTGGATCTTGGTGGTCACCTCTGTCTACACAGAGAGGGAAGGAGGCCAGTAGCCCCCAGGGACAGTGTATCTTCTGCCCCAGCCTCTAGCCCAGAGCTCCTGGTATAGACGTGCTAACATTGGCGACTGAATGGGCCTGAGGAAGTCAGAGGGAGGAGGCGTGGGGTCAGGAGAGGGCAAAGAAGGAGAAAAAAAAAAAAAATCTGTGGCTTTCCTCTCTGAGAGAAGACTGCGAGTCTTCACATGGCCCCAGCCACGTGGGGCTGTGTGAAACGCCCAGACACCTGGCCGTCAGGTGACAGCACCTCCCACCCCCGCATCTTTCTTCCCTTCTCCTCCCCCAGAGGAGGCACTATGGGCAGCGCTGTAGGCACAGCTTCTCTCGTCCACTGCTGCCTGCTCCCTTCTCTCCATCCTCAGCCAGGCTGACCCTACAGTGAGGAGTTCAAAGGGCCCTTTGAGAATGTAGATTCCCCCCTGGAGGCCCAGAGAGTGGTTAGTGGGGGCCACTAGCAGCACAGGTACCCAAATGCAAGTTCTGTGACTCATCCCAGGGAGGCAGAAGGGCCTGGAGCAGAGATGATGGGGCCATGCTGGGAGAATGGTCAGCACAGCTGGGCAGGCCTCCATCATGCTGGGTGCTTTGCGTGCCTTATTTCAACGACTTCACAACACTCCCGTGGAGAGGGGACCACCATCAACCCACTGGACCAATGGGGACACTGGAGGTCGCAGAGGCTGAGTCACTTGCCCCAGTTCACACAGATGACTAGCCAGGCCAGGATTAGAATCAGGCTGTTGGCTCCAAAATTGGGGCTCTTACCTCTATAAAAACCCACCCCTTGGCCAAAATCAATCTTTTTCAAAACAAAGTCTGACTCACTGAAGCCTCAGCTGGGGTCAGGCGGGGGGAATGACCCCAGAAACCTATCCTAATTCCCTCTCTCTCTTGCTGCAGACAGTTGGGGTCAGGCATCCTGCCCAGTACTCCCCCAAACCTTGTCCAGCCAGCTTCCAGCAAATGCATCTGTGCGTTCACCCCATTGTTCTTCCTCAAGCCCCTCTCCCAGGGCCTGCCTGGAAGATGGAGGGGTCACAGGGGCAAGAACAGCAGGATAAGAGTCTGGCCGCATCCTCCTCCTTGTGGTACCCTGAGCCCTCCCTCCCTCCCTCCCACACACCCCAAGCCTCCTCCATTAGCACACATCCCAGCGTCTCTGGACACACATGCATTCACTGGCCTTCATGCCCACACTGAGGGGAGTCCTGGGGGCTTTGCAAAGTCCTGGGGGCTCAGGGTGGTAGAGAGCAGGCAGACCAGCTCTGCCTGTCACCAGCCCAGCCACCCTGGGCAAATGACTGGGCCTAGTGGGGCTGGTCATCTCTCAAATGGTAGAAACAAACCCACAGTAGCCCTCAGAGCTCAGAGCTCAGTGAGAAGCCAAGAGGCCCACACAGCTCCTAGCACACAGCAAGCAGGTTCCTTTCTTTGTGGCACTTCCTCTTGGCAGTCAAGGGGCTGCCTGGAGCAGTCAGGTGGGGAGGGACTGGAGTGCAGGCAGAGGCCTTGGGGGACCCCATCTTGTCTCTCTGATGCCAGGGGAAGCCTGAATATGGGCTTCTGAGCTGGCTGCCCCTTCCCAGCCCGGCCTCCCACCTCCCATGAGGTCCTGGACAACACCCTTCATCATCCTCCCAGGGCCAGGGGCAAGGGGAGGAGAGAGAGCCCCGCAGAGGTACCTGGGAGCCTTCTGGCCAGCTGATCACAGGAAACCCTTCTTGGGAAGGGGATCGCCCAGGAAACTCACTCCTTGCACCAACTCCCCCCAAAGCTCACGGAACTCTGAACAGGGAAGGCGTTCCTTAATCTTCCCTCCTCAGAGGAGGTCCTCACCAAGGCCACCACCAACTGGCCCCATCCCAGCCCCACCCTCAGCCAGGTTTGCAGGCTGCAGCTGGCTTAGGAAGGGGAGGGGCTGTGTTTGGGGTAGGGAAGTGCCTCTTCCTCTCTGAGCCTCTGTTTCCTTATATTCAAATTGGCTGTTACTCCAGATCTCTTAAATGGAAGGCTTCTAGCACCAAATCTGGCACATAGGAGAAACGCAGTAAGTCTTTCTTTCCTGGAATAAGCACCCAGCCTGACACATAGTAGGTGCTCAACTAATTTCATTTTCTCTAGATAAGTGAAGTTGCCGGATGATCATAATAGGCGCTCAATCAGTTTAACTTTCCCTAGTCCTGTAAAGCTTCACCTAGCTTTCCGCTGACAAGCTTCAAACCTTTCTTCCCGGCTTCCCCGCTTCCCCAGTTCTGTTGGGGTGTCTCCCTCCTACCTGGGAATGGCGGGCCGGGCCTCTGGTGCGGCTCGGAGGGATGCCTGCAAGCGCCTGGAGGTGCGGGGAACCGCCTTGCTCTCCGGCTGCCGAGCCTTCCAGAGTCTTTGGCGGCTCCCGGGTCACTCCGCCGGGCTCCTCCTCTGCGCGGCTCGGGGCGCCGGTCTGGGCGCGGCCGGGCGAGGGGACACGGGGAGCCGGTGCCCCATGAGTGGGTTCCGCGGGTTCGGCGGGGCCCGGGCGCTGGGCGGGCTCCGGCTCGCTGCCGCCGGCCCTGCCCTGCCCGGACCCGGGGGACTCCTGCTGAGCCAGGTGCCCGGAGGCGTGGGGACGTCCGATCCCGGGGTACCTGCCTGGGGCTCCGGGGTTGGGGGAGAGGGCAAAAGGAGCAACTCTGGGTCCTTAGAGACTCCTGGAGGGTCCTTTGGAGGTGACTGTAGGTGCGTGCGTATGTGCGTGTCCCGGGTGGGCGAACCTATCCGACCGCCTATGCCACCTGCTCCGCCCGCCCCAAAGGGGATCGCTCGGGTGGGGGGGTGCCTGCCCGGCTCGGCCGCGGCCTCCTCCTCTGCCCGCAGCTGTGCGGCTCCCCCGGCGCCGAAGGACGGCTCCTTTCTCCCTGCAAGGCGACGCCAGCAGCTGAAGGAGGAGCTGGGCGCTCGGCTCCGCGCGCCTGTGGGAGGGGGCCTTAAACACCGCCCTAAGGTTTCGCAGCTCCAAGTTAGCCTCACACAGGCTCCTCCTCCCACTTCACCCCCTCTGGCCCCCAGAGGAGGTGAACTTTCTGCGGGGCCCTGGCTCTTCCCTCCTTCCCTCTCCTGGAGGCGAACGCCCCTCTTCCTCCCGCAGAGCAAGGTCAATGGTCCCTCCGAAAAGTGATTGGAGCCCAGGCTCCTGATGGCGGTTCCAGCGGCAGAAGCCCAGCTCAGGCCTGGGCGCCCTCCGCCGCCCCTGCGAGCGGTTCTCCGTGGACCCGTCGCGCGGCTAGCACTCGCTCCCTCCGCGGCCTGCAAGCAGCCTGTCCCGCCACCCGGCGCCCGCCTCTGCCTCCCCTAGCCCGCTCACCCGCCTTCGCCCGGCGCCCCGCCCCCGGTACTGCGCTCGGCCAATGACGACGGGCCCCGCTGCCTGGCCCCGCCCCATAGCCCCGCCCGCGGCCGCCCTGGCACCTCAGTCTGGCGCTCCGCGTGCCCGGGCTTGTGGGGCCAGGGCGCTGGTGGGGGCGGCCGGGGGCGCGGGGAGCGGAAGGCGGCGCGGGCCTCGGAGGCTGACGTCTGTGCACGCGCTCACACGCGCACCGCGCCGGCCGCAGGTGACCAGCGAGGGAACCTAGCCCCTCGCGCCCGGTCTGGCGGCAGCCCGCTCGCAAGGCTCCCGCGCCCTCCTCCTTCGCCGAAATTCCCAGGGACTCTCCCGGGCGCCCATTCTGCCCGCCCGAGCCTCTGCCTCCCTGCCGAGGTCTCCGGGCCTGCGGGACCCCGCGGGATGACACATGGGCCGCGCACGTGCGGTCAGGAGGGGCCGCGGAGTCACCTTGGCCTAAGCCCTCCTGAATGGAGGTCTGTGCGGCAAGCTGGTCTGAGGGAGCACCGTAGAGAGAGCCCTGCTGGGGACGTCCTGGGTGCCCTTGGGCAGCACCTCTCTCCCTTCCCTTCTCCTCACCTTGAACCAGGGCAGACATCAGTCATTATTACTTAGTATTTTCCAAGACCCACTCCTCCCCCCTGCCCCAAACACGTTTTTTGAAGAATTGTTATATCACTGCCTTAAATGGGAAACCAGTATCACTTGCCATAAATAGAAGGTAAGAGCAAAAATAAGCACAAGGAAAACAAACCAAGGTTATTAAATTCTAGCAGGAAATTGGCCTGCCAAGGCTTGAGATGTGCCCTCAGTGAAAAAGGGAGGTCGGGGACTTCCCTGGTGGCGCAGCAGTTAAGACTCCACTCTCCCAATGCAGGGGGCCTGGGTTCGATCCCTGGCCGGGGAACTAGATCCCACATGCATGCCGCAACTAAGAGTTCGCATGCCACACCTAAGGAGCCCGCCTGCCACAACTAAGGAGCCAGTGAGCCTCAACTAAGGAGCCTGCCTGCTGCAACCAAGACCCAGCACAACTAAAATAAATAAATAAAAACATCTTCCCAGCAATCAATTTAAAAAAAAAAAGTCATTTAAAAAAAAAAAAGGGAGGTCGGCCAGCTTTGGAGAGGTGTTAAAGACCTTTTAGCTCCCAGCAGAGATTTTCTCCTTCAGTGTTATCAGGAGGCTGAAAAGAGAATGTTCTCACTGTGTGATGTGGTACAGGGACACTGAAGGGATGCAATTCTCTGTCTGTCCAACCATCATTTGGATAAGCCAGGGAACTGTCCCTCACTTGCAGAACCCTGAACATGGGGGATGTCTGCAAGTCTGCCCCCAGACCTATTCTCCCACCTCATGATAGTCAGTGGGATCGGGGGGGGCACCAAGCTGAGGGTCCAGCTCCGTTGGGTGAGAGATTGGTGTTCAGTCTGCCTCTGTGTCTGCTCAAATCTCTGGCCTTGGGCCAGTCATGGAAATTCCCTGGGCCTTGGTTATGTCATCTATAAAATGGGTGTGCTATGCTAGGTCCACAGAGTGACAGAAGTGCTAAGATGGTCTTGGACTTCGATTATAGAAAGTGGATTGCTCTGCTTGTCCCTGCATGGTGTTAAGAAGTTAATCAGAGACGATGGGGCAGATGGAGGTGGAGGGCCTAGATAGAGGACTCAGTGCTTATACTTCTTGAGTGTGATTAGTCCCCTAACCGGAGGACGTGGAATATCTAGGTCTCAGAAAGGCTTAAGGGAAGTGCCCAAGGTCAGCCAGCCGGCAAGTGGCAGGATCCCAGCCCAGTGATCTTTCCTCATCCAAAGCACCAGACTTTGCTTCTAGGAACTGGCTTCAGCCCAGGAGGGTTTGTGCTCAGCTTGATGCACAGAGGCTGTGAGCCTTGAACTGGCTGTGAACTTGGCAGCAGGAGGCAGGCAGGGTGGTATGCTTCACCTGGAAAGCTGGGGTCAGTAGGACTTAGGCCACTGGGCCAGTTTCTCCACACCCACCCCGGAAACATGGCAGGCGGCCAGCTCTGAGCTGGCTCAGGAACCCATTACCTGCTGCTTCAACTGAGTTCTCTATCCTGAGTGGGTCATGCTCCACTGACCATGTCCCCATCTTGAGGGGAGCTGTATATGGAGACCCACCTGCCCCTGCCCCCCAGTGCAGAGTGGCTCAGTCAGTAAGCAGGTGCACATAAGGAATTGATGTGCAAAGAAGCTTCACGTGGCAATAGTACACCTCCCGCGTGTGCTCACTTTCCTAGTCTTCCCTGCCCTGCCCCCCCCCCATTTGTTTTACCATTGCACATGGACCATTTGTTGTAGCCATCTCCTTCCTTACTGGGCTCTCTGTTACCCGCCCCCCCTCCACTCCCGTAACCCATGACCACTTTCATCTTTTTCTAAAAATGCCATCCCTTGCTCAAGAATTTTCAATGGCTCCCCATTGCTTAAGATATAAAACCTAAACTCCTTAGCCCAGCACACAAGGCCTCCAACCAGGATCTGATTCCCACCATGCCTCACCATTAGCCTGCATTTCAGCCAATCAAACCACTTCTGGGTCCCTAGAGAAGCTGGGATTTCCCTCCTCTGGTTCTTTGTATACGCTGATCCCTCTATCTGGGAAACCTTTTTCTCTATCTACCCTTTGAACTTCTACACATCCTTCAAAGCATGTCCACAACTCTCCACACAAAGCCTCCTCACCTTTCTAATCGTGTGGCTCTCATCCTCGTCTGGGCTCCCGTGGCAACAAAAGCTGGCTCTTGCACTGTGGGTAACTGACCAGCCCCTTAAACCTCAGTTTCTTCATCTGTAAAGTGGGTGTTATACTAGTAGCTACCTCATGGGTTGTTGGGAGGATTATAAAACCCATAAAGGGTCTCCCACTGGGGGGCCTTGCATACAGTGGCCTTCGCCATGGTTACTTCATCTATGGCCTGTGATACATTCCGTCTCACGTTTTGGACGCATGCCTCATCATCCCCACTTACATGTGAGCTCCTCGGAGAGGGGACGGAGCCTGATTCATCTTTGAATTCCCACATCATTAAGGACAGCATCTTGCACATTGAGTTTTTAATAAATGCTTATTGAATTGTGCTCAGCTGAACAGCCTCAGAGCAGAAGAATGCACAAGCTCTCCTTGGAGACAGGAGGAAGGGAAGGGCAGACACAGGGAGGCAGTTCTGTTTAGTCCTAACAGCACCACTTACAGGAAGGGAAACTGAGGCTCAGGGAGGCTGTTCAAAGCCAGGCAGCTAATGAGGGGCTGAGTTGGGATCTCAGAGACCTTTCTCCAAAGGGAAATCAGGCATTTACCCAATCAATGTGCTGTCACATCTCTGGCCACTTTTCTGGAGCAGTGTTTTCTATCCCTGGTAGTCACCCGGGGGAGCTTTTAAATGATAACAAAGCCCAGGCTCCCACTTAGAGATGCTGATTTAATTGCTCTGGGGTTGGGCCTGATATCCACACTGTTTAAAGCTCCCCCAAGTGATTCTAATGTGCAGCCAGAGTTGCTAGAGCAGTGGTTTGTCAAAGTGTGGTCCCTGGACCAGCTGCATCACAGCATCTAGGACTTGTGAGAAATACAGACCCCACCCCAGACCCTCTGAATCTGAAGCTCTAGGGTGGGTTTTAACCAGCCCTTTCAGTAATTCCAATGCCAAAGTTTGAGAACCACTGACCAGAAGATTAGAGTTGGCAAAACCTTATATGTCATGCGGCTCAGCCTTCTTATTTTGCAGACAAAGAGATGGTTTGTGGCTTGACCAAGTTCAACACAGGCTAGATCCAGAGCCCAGGTACTGACTCCTAGCACAGGGCTCTTTCCTGCTTGAATGTACCATCCAGGGCCACGCAGCCCCTAATTGGGTCTCCGGTCCCAGCAGTCCCGGGCATCAGAATCAGCCTTGAGCCTTCGGCAGAGGACAGTGGGTCACTAGCTGCACGAGCCTGGCTGGATCAGGGGCACAGGGTCAGGTGCTAGCCAGTGCAGAGAACAGCTAGTTGGAGTAAACTGGCACCACACCTGGCATTACAGGACCCTTCCAAACACCCCTGGAGGTGGTGGGTTAAGGACATAGGGGGTGCTCCCCAGGCCAAAGGTCTGCAGGAGCACAGTTGAACCAGCCACACCCTGTGCCCTTCCCCTCATCTGATCACTCCTGCCTCCTTCTGAGCTGAGATGGTACTTGTCACATAGTAGGTGCCCAGTAAAAGTTCAATAAATGAATGACTGAATGAATAGTGGTCAGTTTTCTCTTTGCAACAGGAATATTGGGTCAGATCCTCTCTGAAGCCGCATCTGATTCCACATTTCTAAGCTGAATGAATCCCACTACAAGGTGACTCAGGTGCCTTCTAGCATACACAGTTTTTATGAGAATTAGAAAAAGCCATCTCCTCTAGGCAGAGGCAGCTCCTCTCTGAGGCTTACGCTTTGGAAGGGAAAAGCACAAGCTGAATTTCCTTACCTGAGTGCCCCTGAGCAGTGAGCAACCTGTACAACCATACAGGGCAGCCCCTTGTGACAGTTTTGCAGGGACCAGTGATGACCAGGAGGGTGTGATCATTATACCAGGCCAGGCCAAGCTGAGGGTGTGGCCAGAAAAGAAACAACCAGAGTGAACCAGAGGCTTTAATCATGACAAGGACCATTCATGCAGCCCCTACTCCTCGCAGGCACTGGTTTGATCCCTGTAACTACAAGAACCCATTTTAGCCAGGCCACAGAGCTCTGTGGGGGTGGCACTAGGATCCTCATTGGTAAATGAGGAAACTGAGGCTGGGAGGGACTCAACTGGCTTAAAGACACCTGGGTAAGGAAGTAACAGATCTTGCACTGGCACTAAGTCTGATTGATGGCAGTAGCTGCCTGTGGGTGGGATTTGCCCTCAGCTGCAGCAGCAGCAATAACCACAGCTGCTTGTGTGTATGAAAATGATCACGGCCATGATCTCCACGCATGCTCCCAGTGAAGTAAGCAGGGAAGGGTTTTTTTGTTTTTTTTTTTAAATTAATTAATTAATTTTTGGCTGTGTTGGGTCTTCGTTTCTGTGCGAGGGCTTTCTCTAGTTGCGGCAAGCGGGGGCCACTCTTCATCGCGGTGCACGGGTCTCTCACTATCGTGGCCTCTCTTGTTGCGGAGCACAGGCTCCAGACGCGCAGGCTCAGTAGTTGTGGCTCACGGGCCTAGTTGCTCCGCGGCATGTGGGATCCTCCCAGATCAGGGCTCGAACCTGTGTCCCCTGCATTGGCAGGCAGATTCTCAACCACTGTGCCACCAGGGAAGCCTGCAGGGAAGGGTTTTTGTTCCCATTTTACAGCTGACAGGACTGAAGCTCAGAGATGTGCAGTGACTTGCCCAAAGTCATTTGACTAGTAAGAAGCAGAGCCTGGATTGTAAAATATCTAGGTCTTTGAATATCTAGTCCTTTGATCTTTTTATGATATCCTATTGCCTTCTTAAGGCTTGGCCTAAACATGCTATAACAAGCCCTCTCATCTATCCACCCATCCACCCAACATCATCATCATCATCATCACCATCATCATCATCATCATCTCCATCATCATCACCTCCATCATCATCTCTGTCATCATACCTATCATCATCATCATCATCACCATCATCATCATCATCTCCATCATCACCTCCATCAACTCCTCCATCATCATCTCTGTCATCATACCTATCATCATCATCATCTCCATCATCATCACCTCCAGCATCATCTCTGTCATCATACCTATCATCATCAACATCATCATCTCCATCATCATCACCTCCATCAGCTCCTCCATCATCATCTCTGTCATCATACCTATCATCATCATCATCATCACCATCATCATCATCATCATCACCATCATCATCATCATCATCATCACCTCCCAAGCTCACGGAACTTCTGCTTCTCTCCAGATGTTTACTGGGCCCCTTGGCCTTGACTTGGTGTGATCCAGATGGAGGCAGAAGGGCAGCCCAACTTCCCTTAGCCTTGTCCTTTGGCCAGGACTCCACAGATGTCTTCTCCATCCTCTATCACATCTGATCATCCCACAGCCCCAGGAAACATGCAGAACAAAACATGACACGGAAGAGAAGCTGAGGCAGAAGAGGTTAAATGGCAATGGAAGAACAATAGGCCTTCCAACCTAATATTTATCAACTGCTTCCCTTACACCAGGCTCAAGTTGGGGAGACAGGCCGTGTCCTAAGCATGCTACACAATTAACTCCTTTAACTTCCTCAACAACCCTTGTTATCCCCATTTTCTGGACAAGGAGACTGAGGCTCCGAGGGGTGAAGTAACTGGGCCAAGGTCATTCAGCTCTAATTGGTGCAGCTGGGATCCTGAGTCTGTCTGGGACTCTGAAGCCAGTGCTCTCTCTGCCGTAGGAAGTTCCCTCCAGTGCGGCATTCTGACTGCTCCTCTGGGGTAACGCGTCCTGATTCTGACCTGGAATCTGCCCTGGGCCCCTTTAACCGGGGGGTGCCAAGGACCCTGGGAGTTAGCATGGCCCTCCGGATTCTGACAGCCAGCTGAGCCGCTGGCCTAGGACCTCTTGTCTACAAAGAAGTGCCTGTAAACCCTCAATTCAAGAGAGATTGAGGAAGGCCAGACACAGAGACTCAGCCAAACACTGTGCAACTTTGTAGCCTGGCCCCAGGTTCCCCCTCCGTCTCTGGCATTACTCCCTGTGAGTGATGAGGCAGAGAGGTGCCTTGGCTCTTGCTTCTTCCACCAGCACCCTTTCCATCACCATTGTCCACCCCTTCATTCACCCTTATGAGCCAGGTGTCATAGAAAGGGCACAAGCTTGGCCACCAAACAATCTTGGATTCAAATCCTGGCCCTGCCTCTCACCTTATCTTGGCCTTGGATGAACTAGTTCTCTGCTTGATGGCAACTGCCTCGGCTGCCTCATCTGTCAAATGGGCTGTTGTGAGGACTTATTCATCCCATCATTCAGTCATTCAACAAACACTTAGAGAACACTGGGCTGGGAGCCTACAGTCTAGCAGAGAAGGGAGCCTGTGATTTGAGGAATGCATTGGAGTTGACCAGAGAAAGAGTGTTTCAAGCAGAGGGAACAGAACACGCAAAGGAAGAGAAAGAGTGGCCCACTGGAAGAACAGAAACACACCCAGATTGTCAGGAAAGCCAAGAAAGGGAAAATAGCACAAGATGAGGCTCAGGAGAAAAGCAGGGGCCAGACATGCCGAGCGGCACTTGGCACACAGTAGGCACTCAATCAATGTGAGTTGCCTTCCGCTGAGCCCGGAGCTGAACCCCAAGCCCCAGGTGCAGGCCGATCCTGGTGGAGAGCGGGGAGTCTATTTATTTCCTCTCCTGGTTGGTACTCGGCACTTCTGCTAATGCCACGTAATACAGTGGGCTCATTACCTCTGAGTGCTGAGCTGGGAGGCAGGGGGTAGAGGTTTGCCAGCTACCTCGGATTTGCCAGAAATAGAACCCAGTGTTCTGGGATGCTAATGACCGTGACCTTGGTGTATTTCTCTTTCCTTTAGTGGTCTCCAGCCGATGGGTTGTTTGAAGAAGAGGAAAGCAGGGTAGTGGAAGACAGGCCAAGCCAGCTGTGCAGAACCCCAGCTCCAGGCCCATGCAGGTGGAAGGTGAGCCTCGCTCTACGCACCAAATGTGCTTCTCTAAAGCCGTGCATAATCCAAATTTGTGTAATTCACATCTTATTTTCCATCTGGGTTCCATGATCCCTATCAACTCCTCGCAGAAGTTTGTCTATAAATATGGCCACTCACAATTCTTCCCGTGGAGAGGTGGAGTTTATCACCTCCCCACTGGAGTCTGGGGCACTGTGTGACTGTGGACTTGCTTTGACCAATAGAATGTGGCAGAAGTGACACCGTGCCACTTCCAGGCCGGGGCCCAAGTGGCCAGGAAGCTTCTGCTTTCATGCTCTCAGAATCCAGCCACCACATAGTAAGGAAATCCAGGCTGTCATAGGGGAAGGAGAGACCAGGTGGTGAGAAAGGCCACGTGGAGGATGAGAGGCCATGTGACATGCCCTTCTAGAACCTTCCAGCCACAAGCTGAATGCAGCTGCATGTGTGTCCAGTCTATTTCCTCTCTTGGTCAGCACCCGGTACTTCTCTTGTCTAGTCTATGTGAAATAGGAGCCCTGTCCAGCCTACCAGAGAAGCATAAGAAATCATAAAACCGTTGTTATTTTAAGCCCCAACTTTTGGGATGGTCTGTTATATAACAAAAGACAACAGAAATGGATCCATTTGCTTTTTGTCTTCTAACCCTCAATTCTGACCGCAGTGTCTGCAAGGATGTGCAGGCCCATCTAATACCAGAAAGAAAACTGACTTATTCTGAGCCAACCGTGGGCATCCAGTGAATCCTTATTTTTCCCACCAAGTCACTTTGTTTCCTATCAAGGATGCCTCAGAAGAGCGCCTGTGTATCCCTTCTGCCTCTCAGTTCCTTTTCCCTACTCACCCCGCCCCAGCAAGTCCTGTGATCTTTTTTAACCCCACCCTCCCCTGGGATCCTGGCTCAATTTCGGAGAAAATATACAAGGCCTATGAGTTTCTGGCTGTCTTCTAGAATATTCTTAGCATTGTGTTCCAAGCAGAGGCTTTATGTCTTACAGACTTTTCAGAGGCTACAAGGCATGTGAACCCTTCTCTTGCTAACATCAGTCACCTTTCGTGACATAATGAGTGTGCAGGTGTGCTTAAAGAGACTTTCTCCTCGCTCTCTTGTAGGGGAGGAGGTGGGAGAACACCCTGCCCGGCCACAGGAAGCATGAGGGACAACCCGGGAAACTGGAGGGCCCTGTGCCCTTCTCCCAGGAACTGCACGCTCCTGCAATCCGGAATGTGATCACTTCTCAGAGATGCCATCAACTGAGGCCGAGGCCTGGCGCTCAGAGATGGGTCTGCTGCTAGTCACCAGGAGAAGCTTCAATTACAAAGTGTTTCCCTGCCCGGTTCAAACTCACACCCCAGCCTGGGGGTCCCTGCTTTGTAGAATGTTTTATTGGACGAATAGATGAGTGAATGAACTTCATGAGAGAATGGTGGGATGGTTGAATAAATGAATGAAAAGGTAAATGAATGAGTGGAGATCCAATGACTGCTACCATAGTCAATTTACCTGCGAGGCCAACAGGTTCTATCCCATTCCACAGCCTAGATCCAGACACATTACGGCTACAACTTCTGCCTCTTTGATGGGCCATGGGGCCATCTTACTCTGTGTGGAAAAGCAAGTCTCCTAGACATTTTATCCTACTTTTCCCTCTTTCCATCCAAGGCTGTATCATTAAGATTAAGATTATTTAACTGTAAACTACAGAAAATCCAAAATAAAAGAGGATTAAACCAGAGAGTTTATTTCTTGCTCAGGTAAATGAATTCTGGAGGTGAGGGGGGCTGATATTCTACAGAGCCAGAGATCCAGGCTGCTTCCAGCTTTCTGCTGCACCATCCCTGGGATATGACCTCATCCTCAAGGCCCAAAATGGTGACTCAAGGCTAGCCATCACTTCACAATCTCATAAGCAGAGGAAGGGGTGAAGAAGGGCACCCTTTTCTCTAAGGATATTTTCTGAAAATTGGCCAGAACTGAGTCATATGGCTACACCAGGCTTGCAAGGGAGGCTGGGAAGGGTGACCTTTATTCTGAATGACCTTGTGTTCCGTTAAATTTGGGATTCTGTTATTAAGGAAAAAAGAGAGAACTGACACTGGAGAGTCATCCAGTAGGCTCCGCCACAATGACTAAGAGAACCATTACTTGGGAGCCCACACTGGCCCACCATTCCATCCTGGGGACCCACTTTTGTTTCTCTACTATCAGTTCCCTAAGAGCAGGGAGACATTAATCGTGTGTGGATTCTCAATATCCAGAGCAGGGTCTGGCACGCAATAGGTGCTCATCCATTCAGTAAATACAAATATATTTAAGCCTCTACTGTGTGTCAAGGCACTGGTCTACCTGCTGGGTATAGAATGGAAAACCAGACAGGCAAAATCCTGCTATCAAGGAGCTGATGTTGTAGAGTGAAGAGGGGGATAATAATAGTTATAACGTAGGATGTAAAGTAGTAACTATAATAAATACATAATATAATAAAAGGTCACATAGTGATTAGTGCTCTTCAGAAAATGGACACGGGCCAGGTGTGTGACAGGGTGATGAGGAGCTACTGTGGACAGGTGTTCAGGGAGGTGCATTTCTGCAGAATGAGGCAAGGGGGCGAACCAGGTGAACCTCTGTGGGAAGCGCGTTCCAAGCAGAGGGAATGGCAAGTACAGATGCTCCGAGGCAGGCAGGCGCACGGTGTGTCCATGGAAAAGCAAGGAAGCTCAGGAGCATGTGAAGGAGTAAGTGAAGAAGTGAAGTGAATAATGAATGAATGAATGAACGGCGAGCAGCGTATGTCCTGGCAGAAGCAACCCCGGGCTGCACACCGGAAGGTGTGTGTTGTCTCTGGTTAACAGCGGGACCTTGTTGATCGTCGGTTCCCTCCTCTACAAAATTGGGATAATACAAGCCCCTGCCTACTTGGTCGAGAGAATCAAATGCAAGAAGCACTTGGAATTATATAAAGCAGACTGTATCTGTGGACTCCAAGTATTGCCATGATTATTATGAAGCCACAGTCAGACAACTTCCCGCTCAAAGGTGGCCAGGAAAGGGTCCTTTCTGACTCCACCCTGATGACAGGCTGTCTCGGGGGAACCCTCACAGTGGCAGCCCCCTGCCTTCCCCTGTGGCTCCCGCATTTCCCCTCTCCTATCCTTCCTCCCTCCCACCCCCCTGCCTTTCTCCAACATTTCCTGGTGCCCTCTGTGGGCCAGGCCCTGTGCAAGAAGCCCCTGCCCTCTGAATTCCCAAATCCATTGTGAAAATAGACTGCCAAACAGGTTGGGACACTAGAGATTTCACACAGGTCTGTGCAAGTTGCCTGGGAGCATCTAAATCTGCCTGGAGGAGAAGACCTGAGGCTGGGCCAAGGCAGGGGGCCACTGGGCTACGAATCGGGCCTGATTCTAGCTCTAGTTCAGTCCCCAACTTGCCGTGTGACCTTGGACACCACCCCTCCCCCACCATTCCGGGCCTTAGCTTCATCTGTAAAAAGAGATGGTGATTGTATACCCTGGCAATCTCCCACACGGTGCTTTTGCCAACCGAGGGGCCCAGCTGTGCTCGCCCTGAAGGGTGTAGACAAGAAAAGAGAAACCTCGGTGCAGCCCGTCAGGAGAAAGGCCCAGCCTCCCACTCCGCCCAGCCGGGCAGTGGGCTCACTCCCTGTTCGGGCAGGTGTTCAGGCAGAGGCGGGGATGCCTTAGAGAGAATCTAAAAGCCCAATGGTGACTTGGAGTGATGGCCGTTGAGGCCTCTTGCCACAAATTCTGGGAGCCTAGGAACAGTTCTAAGGGCAACAGAAGGTCAGACACAGGAAGACATCTGGTTTGGAAGCCATGATGCCAGGACGTCTAGGGAGGAGAGGCTTGTGCAGCGAAGCTGGGTTGTCTGCGGAGGTTGCGACAGGAGGTGGGGTTGCATGGGTGAACTGCTTGAGGTTCCGGGTGGGAGAGCTTCAAGCAGTCTAACTGTCAGACAGCCTGATGCTGGCCAAGTCACTGAGCTTCCCCAAGCCTCGGTTTCCCCATCTGTAAAATGAGGATGCTGAGAGAATTCGAGAGAGTACCTCAAGGCTAGTTCAGGGCTCAGCACACAGCAGGCCCTCGTCATCGGCGGTTTCTGGTCCTGTTGTGCCACCAGAAGGATGCTCACCCCCCTCCCTGCTCGTGACCACGGAATCCTGATCTCACCGCCCAAGCCCAGGGAAGCCACCTGCTTGCTGTAATCTTGAAACCGGTCCCAGACCTGCTTTCTCTCTCTATCTTGCCTGACAAGCCCCCAGAATCACTCCTGGTTTTTTTCTTCCTCATTTTCCCCTGGGGGGCCTTTTAATTTCTTCCTCTGTATCATAAACACGAAACAAGTGTTTCAACGTCTGCCTCGAAGGCAATCTGGGAAGCAGAGCAACTCTTACATAAAGACCAGATGAAGCCCACGCTCGCCAGAAGGGCCATCTGGACGCTTGCTCTGCCACCCATTCCTCCCTCCCTCCGTCCACTTGGGAACCACTGTTGGTTCATAATTAAGGCCTGTAAGGAGGAGCTGGAGGGAGCAGTGATGAGGAGCCTAATGTAGGCTAATCGCCCAGTTGCCCTGGCCTTGGGTGGCCCCAACTGCAAGCCAGAGCTCGCCCCCGACCCCCGTTCCCAGTCCACTTCCCAAGTCCATGGTCCTCCCACCTGGGGTCCTGGCATTGGAGGAGGAGCCCTGCCATGGCAGAGAAGCTGGAGGAGAGGAAGGCAACAGAGCCTAGTCGTTACTCTCCCAGATGCAGGGGACAGAAAGCCTGGGTGTGGCTCTCAGCACCCACACTCCTGGCCTGTGTAACTGGAAGTACGTCGCTGGGCCTCTCTGAACCTCAGTTTCCTCATCTGCAAAATGGAAATAATACTGATACCTACTTTATAGGTTTGTTGTCACGATTCATTGACATCATGCCTGCAAAGTGCTTAGCTTAGGATCTGCTTTAAAAAAAAAAAGTTTATCTTCATTAGGGAAAGGTGGGCTGGGGAGAGCCTGGCTATGACCAGCCTCAGCCTTCATGGCCACACATCCCAGGAGGGTGGGACATAGTAGGGAAACAGCATTAGGTTTTGGCGTGCACGGTGAAAATTCAAACTTTGGCTAATATCAACTTTGGGTGGCTAATCTTAACACTGACCAGCTACTGAGGTTCCAGGTTACTATTAAACCATTAGCTGAATAAAAACAAATTTTTTAAACAAAATGATCATTAAATTAGCAGTGTTAAAAGCTGCTAGGATGGCCTGGAGAAGTACACATCATGCCTCTAAGGGCAGATGATGAGACAACTTTATCTCTGCAAGCTACACTGTGACCATGGGGTCAAGCAGATTCAGCTTCTCCCTGTTCAGTCATTAACTAGCTGGGTAAACTTTCTCTGGGCCACTTACTACCTGCCCTCTCTACTGACGGGCAATGGGGATACGTCCCTGTCCTTCTGGAACTCTGGATCCAGGGGAGGACAAGACAGGTAAACAGGCAGTTAGGATGGAGCATGCAGAATGCTTTGATGGGGGCACATGAGGACCACAGAGGCCTGTGGAGGGGCCCGTGTGCTGGCACCGGGTGAAGCACTGGGGTCGTGGACACTGCCCTAGACAGGCTTAGGGTCAAAGTGACTGATGGCACATGGGGTTCAGGTGATGAAACCCAGTCCTGTTCAGGATTATGGTGAGACCAACAAGGAAAATATAGATGCAAGCAGGTTCTGGAAAAGTAGAGAGTGACCTGCAAATGCTAGCTAGTTTTTATCAGTGACGATTTACCATTACTCAGTCTATGTTAACATAATGCTAGTTTGGATTTATGAAAACACGGCATACCTGCAGCTTTCAAGCACACAGCGTGTGCATGTATGCACACACATGTGGACACGAGCATACACATATGACATGAGAAGGGTCTGCACGGTGTTGACAGCAGTGAGTTCCATCTGGGATTACTAGGAGGTGTTATTGGGATTACCAGGAACGGTGAATCTCGTGGTGAGCCTAGAAGAACTCCCAGCAGACAGAACTGGAACGGGGACCCTTGGAGCAGGCAGTGCTCACCATCAGGTGAGCCGGACACATCCTCATCCCCCCCCCCACCACCCCCAGCCAGCTAAAGATAGGGGAGGCTGCTCCCTCTGGGCTGGCCTCTGTCTCCCAACCCCCATGCCATGGTCATCCAAAGAGACAGGTATGTGCACCCAGAATGAGTCCTGGAGAACGACCAAGGCCAGCACTGGCCCCAGGCTGCAGGTGTCTGTTGCTACTGAATAAATCATGATTGGGCCCAATCAAGCATCTTCCCCCAGAGGAACGCTCTCGGCCTCCCAGATGCTATCTTCCCCCAGGAAGCCAGGTGGCACTTATGTGACCCTTCTTCAACAGATGGCGAGCAGGGGCGAGCCTCCCACCTGGTCAGGCTTACGTTTCCCAAGCTGGAACCAGCCTCTGCAGTGATCCACGCAAAGCCCAGCAGACTGCTGCTCTGCTCATGCAGCTCCCCACCCTTTACATCCTCAGCATCCCCTTCTCCTGCTGCTCCCATAAACGAACTTCTGCTAGAGTCACCCCAGCATTCTTACAGCTCCTTAAAAATTCTGCGCATGCCCACCTCCGTGGCTTTGCCGTCCACTCCCCAAATGGCCTCCCTTCCCATCTGGTTCCGGGCCATTCCAAGGGCTGCATCCACAGGGCTGGGTTTGGTCAGCTGAACCCCATGTGCCATCAGTCACTTTGACCCTAAGCCTGTCTGGGGCAGTGTCCATGACCCCAGTGCTTCGCCCGGTGCCAGCACACGGGCCCCTCCACAGGCCCCTGTGGTCCTCATGTGCCCCCATCAAAGCATTCTGCATGCTCCATCCTAACTGCCTGTTTACCTGTCTTGTCCTCCCCTGGACCCAGAGTTCCAGAAGGACAGGGACGTGTCCCCGTTGCCCGTCAGTGTCTATCTCCGTCTCCTTTGTATTCTCAGGGCCTAGAATAGAGTAAACCCTCGATTCCGAATGAATGGAAGGAAGAAAGAAAGAATGAATAGATGTATTATTTGTCTGGAGGAAAGCCGGATATCTCCAGACTCCTCCAGTTCATCAACTCTCTATTTAAGAAACCCTCAAGCCAGCACAACTTCCTATTATTATCTCTTATTCCATCCTTTATATCAGGATCGTTGTCTAAAATGCCTTGGGAACAGTTTCAACTCAATTCCAGAAAAGATAAATAGCTTATGCCTGACACAGACGAGTAAATAACTCAGATTATCTATTTTTGCCCTGGTTTCTTACGTTGACAAGGCAATCGAGCTGACGCGGCATTGCACTGATCCAGTAATTGTTTTTATAACATGACCTTTAGAATGCTACACATTTTCATGCAGAGAAATTCGGTTAAACCCTGTAACTTACTCTGGATATCACGTGTCTTTGAATATGCTTCGGCCAAGAGTAACCAAATGTGAGAGGACCAGATAAGAAAGATGGAGGATTAATTACTCATCTTGCTTGAGCATTGCTGGTGAGGGGGCATGATTCATTTTCTTGAGAGGGAGGGAAGGAGAATGGGAGACAGAGGGATGGGGGCGGGACAGAAACACAGACAGAGACAGAGGGAGACAAGGCTGGGGGTGGGGATTATCTGGACCATTTGCGGGATGCCCTGCTCCCCCATCAACGGGACTCTGGGCTCTTCTGGCCCCAGCTGGCAGTGACAGCAAGAGCAATGGCTGCATGCTTTCTCACCTCTCTCACGTGTGTCGCATTGCCACCTTCTGGAGAGCTTTGACGTCCATCATCTCATGAGATCATCCACCCTGAGGCCTGCGAAAGAGCAGATGTGCTGTCTTGAACCCCAGCATCCTCCAGAAGGGCTCATACCAGGGTATCCTCCCTGTGCTGGCCGAGCAACAGGCAGGGACTTGCCCTTCCCCAGGGGGCCCGTTCTGGCCTCGATGGCACCCGTGGTTAGAAGGTGTGTGCAGTGGAAAGCAAGCCTGTGGGCTTTGGAGCCAAACGTGGGCTCTGCCTCTGGTCGGCTCTGAGACTTTGAGTCATGACCTTGCTCTTCCTGGGCCTCTGCCTCCTGGGCTGGGAAATGGGGGCATGGTGGGGTTCCCCCTCGGGGAGATGATAGGAGCACTGCAGTGATTAGGAGTGCAGGCTTCCAAGTGGGCAGAGCTGGGCTCAAGTTCTTGTACTGTCACTTTCAAGACAGATGACCTCAGGCACATTGCTGAATCTACATGGACCTCAGTTTCTCCATCTGGAAAATGAGGATGATAACAGCACCTCTCATAGGATCATTGTGAAGATTAAATGAAACCAAGTAGGTTGGGACCAAGGGAAAGTAATGATACTGGCCAACACTCACACAACAATTACTAAACACTTACTATTCACCAGGCTTTGTTCTGGGGTTGATGTATGTATGTCTATGTGTACATACACTGTAATCCTTACAACTACTCCTGAGTTGGATAACATTATTATCCCTAGTTTACAGATGAGGAAACTGAGACTCAGAGATGGGAAGTAACTCTCCCAGGACCACACAGCTGGTTAGTGGCAGAGCCAAGATTTGAACCCAGGCTGTCTGGCTCCAGACACTGGGTCCTCACCCTAACCTTTACAGCCTCTCAGCAAGGACTTCATAAAACTCAGCTGTTTCTCTTCAGAACCCAGACACACTGCAAACGCTTAATGCAAGCTCACTTTCCCTACCCCTACCCCATGGCCCTCGTGTGGAATTGAAATCTGTTCTCTATTTATAGAGTCTGCTCATTGTCCCCAGGACCTGTCTCTAACCATCTCTTCTTCGTGCCTTGTCACAGCCATTCTGCTGCTTGGAGATCAATTAGCCAATCTCCCATCCATCCCTTCTCCAGGTTAACCTTTGTCCCCATTCCCAATGGGAACTCGCATTGATTTCTCGTTCATAAATTTGCATTAATGACCCTCCATGTACCAGGCACTGGGCTGAGCACAAGATAGAGCCTGATCTCTTGGTTCTCCCACTCCAGTGGGTGGACTAGGGGGTCCCTGCCCCATTCTGATGAATCCTTGTGGGACCCTCACCAGTTTTGCTATGTCCCTCTAAATACTGGGGCCAAGAAATCAGCCCAGCACTGCTTTGAGCCTTCATAGCCACCCTGGGAAGTGGGCAAGACAGCAATTATTGTCCCCCTGTGACCGATGAGGTCACTGAAGCCCAGAGAGGGAAAGTGACTTGCCCAAGGCCACACAGCAAATCCAGGTTTCACAGATTCACACATCTGGCTTCAGTCTCCTAACTCTCAGGGTGACACTTTCCTTGGATTTGGGAGAGGGAGGAGCAGGAGCTTTTTTGGGGAGGGGGAGCACCAGACCTTGACCTTCTTGGCATCTCTGCCCACTGAGATTTGCAGGACCTGGCTGGTGAAGGCAAAACTACCACCTGCTTCAATTCTTCCCCCAACTCAGTGGATGCAGGGAGCACCTGATGCCCTACCCCTGGTCTGAAAAATATAAAAGCTAAAAAAAAAATCCCTGAGAAGTTAAAATTAGTTTTCCACCTTCTTCTGCCCCAGAAAGAGCTAACAAATCACCTGGAAGGAACTTTTTCCTTTCTGGAAGCTGAGAGGGGTACTGGTGAGGGTGCTGAGGTTGGGGCCTGAAGGGTTGTTTTTCTCCCCAGCCTCATTTTCCATTTCCCACAGAGAAGGCACAGCACTTTATTCTATTTTAATATTAAAAGCCAAAAAGAGAGGTGTTTCTGCCCCAGGCCTGGCCGCCCATGACAGCATCAAGAGGCATTGGGGCTTAGCACATGGCTCAGAGGGAGGGAGTCCTTAGGGTCACGTGCCTGGCAATTAAGGCCGGCTCCAGACAGCAGTGCCAAGAGGGAGAGGGGCTGCCGGGAAGCGGGGAGAGTGCAAATCTCCTGGTTCAGTCCCCAGCCCTGCCCCGACTCTGCACTGTGAGCCCCTTCTTTCCCTTGTCTAGGCCTCAATCTTCTCATCTGTAAAGTGGGCTCATACTGCCTACCTGAGTGGAATCAGGTAAGATGGGGAAGGGCGAAGAAGGGACCCCCTTTAACTGGATGTTGTCTTTGAAGTAGCCGCCAGGCAGGGGACAGGGATATAGTCACAATCCCATGTGACCACTTATGATGTTGTACTTCTTCTGGATATGGAGAAATGGAAGCTTGGGGAAGCCAGCAATGCTGGTATTCAGGCCTGAATCTCAGGAACTGCAGGGCCCAAGCTCTTTCCAAACAGCCCATCTGACTGTACTTTGCAAACTCTTCTTTGCCTTTTGAGTCTGAATGACCATTACCTGGCTTGCTCCAGGGAAGCAACCTGAGCTCCATGGCGGCCCCTCAGACTGCCCTCAAGTCGGAGGCCCTGAAGCCCCTCCTCGGAGCAGGACCACCAGGGGCCCCTCTCCCAGCTCCCATCCACCCCTGCATCCCCACCCCCAGAGACAGTCCTCCTGCATTCCAATGCCCTGTGCAGCAGAGGTGCCCCTGCACGTCTACCTTACACACAGGAACTGCTCACAGAGAATGACAGAAGGAGCAGGGGATGGCAGTTTCCATAGCAACGTTGGGTTTCTCATTCCCGGCACATAAAATGCCAAAGCTGGGTTGGGGTGGTGCGGTCCCCTCTCTCGTTGGAGAGGAGTCTCTTCCTCCCTCCCCTGCTGTCACCATCTCCACCTTGCTTGGTCCCATCCAGACCTCGGGGGAGGGGCTGGGACACTTGGACCGACAAAGGCTATTAAACTTGACTCCATGGATGACAGACCCACCGGGGGCTGAGGACGGCCTGAGGGATCTTTCAGTCGACCGTGACCTTGTGCAGAGGGAGTTGGGAAAGAAAAAGAGGGGAAGGGAGAGAGGACAAGATTGTCCCCACCTCACCCCCACCCTGGGAGAGTACTGTCCATAAAGAGTGACCCCTGTCAAAGGGGCTGCTGGGTACCCCCAGAGGATGCTGACTCTTACTGCAGCCAAGGACCTGGCCTTGGGGTCATGTGGACCTGAGACTCAGTCCGGGCCTTGGCACTGATCAACGTGTGGTCTTTGCTCTCTGAGCTTGAGTTTATTCATCTGGAAAATGGGAGAAATAAGAGACTCCAGCCCCTGTAGCGCAATGCTTGGTACCTCAGAGTGCAAAAAATGATGCTCATTTTTACTGCTTTGTTATTATTATTAATAATAACATTGAAGTCCGAACGCTTCCGCCCGGCAGGGAGCCTTCCACAGCCCTCTGTTCTGCTCTTGTCACTCACCTGCCCCCGACGAGAACCCTCTGGCCCTTCCAATCCAGCTGGTCTGCTTCCTGCCTGCGGACTGAGCTGAATCAGAGGGGGGGTTTGGGGGAGCAGCATCGCACCAAAGAGCAGTCCTACCTCCCAGCCTTTGCTCAGGTGCCCCTCTTGTCTGAAGTTCCTGCCCCATGTTCCCTGTTCAGATCCTCCCTGATTATATCCCCCTCCCTCAGGAAGTCCTCCCAGCCCACAGGGATCTTGCCTTCCCCTGAGCTCACCTTGTTCCTTGATCCCAACTCTAACCGTATGTTACCTGGGAGCACCTGTACTTCATAAGGAACCACATTCCCCAGCTCTTTGGGGCGAGCTGATGTAACATTCGTCGACCGTCCTGGTTGTTGGTCACTGTGCTGAGAATTTACAGGTGTGCCCCGCTATCCGAAAGTAGAGCGTTCCTATGAAAACTTCCGTAAGCCAAAATGATGTAAAGTGAAGAAGCAATTACTTGAGGATGCATCTTGCTAACAGATGCACAAAATAGATCGAGATAAAACACAGACGTTCACAGAGTTCAAAGCTATGGTGGCTTGATGCTGAGTGCAGTTCCCAGGAAAGGGCTTGGTGGGGCCACTCTTGCTGCTGGGGTTCTGCAGTGCCTCTATCACAGCTCTCTGCAAAACAAACACTGAACGCCATTTTCACTTTTTGCCTTTTTTTGTAAAATTAAAAATCCTCTTCAGATTTCTGTTGGTTAAGGAAACAGGTCTTTCATAAAAGTGAAGTGATGTAAAGTGAACTTTCAAAAAGTGAGGGATACCTGTACATGGGAAAGTGGCCAGTACCCCAGCCGATACTCAGTAAACCATTCTTATCATGGATAAATCTCCCTTAATCCTAACAATCACAGAAAATAAGTACCCTTGTTATCCCCATTTTAAAGATGAGGAGACTGAGACTCCCAGGGGTTGATGGACCTGCCTAGGGTCACAAAGCTAGAAAATGGCAGAGCAGAATTCTAACCCAAAGCCCTTTACAGAAGCAACAGGGTGAAGCAGCATTAACAGGTGGCAAAATCCTTCTTGGGGAGGAAATGGCCTTTATTTGGAAAATACTTTGACAACTGTCTCCATTAGAAGGTGACACGTGAGCCCAAGAACCAAGAAGTAAGTCGTAAGAGCTGAGGCTTCATGAGCCCCTTCCATGCCCCAGGTGCCTCCCCAAGTACTGCAAGTCGATTTACCCAGTTAATCCTCCTAATGACCCTATGAGGAAGGTCTGAGGGTTAGTTCCATTTTGCAGATGCAGAAACTAAAGGGCAAGAAGTTAAGAAGCTCTCCCGACGTCACACAGCTAGCAAACAGGGGCAAGATTCAACCAGGCAGACTGGCTCTGGTGCCCCTGCTCTCAACCCCTTTGCTCACAGGCTGGACTGTTTTGCAAAGACAAGGAGTGGAATTTGTGGTTTGCTCCTGGGAGGAGCAGAGGAGAGACACTGGAGATCAGTGTAGACAAGCGATATAAAGAAGCCATTAAAACGGGTTGAGATGGGCTAATGGGGGCAAACCCCCAGTGGTGGTGGCTGAAAGGTCCCTTAAGAGCACAGCTGCCTAATGTGCATTTTAAGGTGATTTGCATTTTTGTGATGGAAACCCTAGCTTTCTCCCTGCTCCCCTTCTCCCACCAAATCTCCAGTGAAGTGTTCTATGCTAATAACTGTTTTGTATGACTGCGGGAGAAGGGGAGAAGTTAAGTGAACAAAGAAAATTATCTTTAGTACTTTAGTAGGCAGATTTCAGGAGAGGAGATGAGGATAAAATTAATACACACACACACACCTTCTAATGCAAGTTCAGTCTTTTGCACCTTATTTTACATCTTTTTGTGATCATTTGAAGAACAGTCAGAAATAAAGAAACAGGGACTATAGAGGCCAAAGGGAAGGGGGAAGACAGGAGAAAGATGGAAAGGTTTGGCAGGTGAAAAAGTACAGGAGCACATGGGAATGTGAGTGAGAACTAGTAAGAAAAAGAGTCTTGAGAAATGCAACTATGAGATCTGATTGAGATCCTCTTAAGTTCGATGGGAAAGACACAAATAAAAATTGGAATTACTTTTTAATTACTTTTGTTTGTTGAACTGTGCATCCTGAATACAACTCCATCCAAAGACTGGGCCACTTGGGACCCTTGCTTGTGATCAGGTTACAGTAGAAAACAAGGATAAGGAAGGAAATGAGCTTCACGCGTCATCAGTTTGGTGTGAGACAAAGACAGTATAAGAGGAAGCAACAGTCTGGAGATAGCAGTGACCTTGATAATAGGAGTCCTTGCCTCCCCCCACCCAAATTCACAGAAATTTTGATTTAGATGTCCACAGGGCATGGAATTGGAGATTGATACTAATATTTTTGAAGCTTTCAAGGGGTAGGAAGGCTCGATCTGACATTGAATTACATAGGAATAACTGACTACTAGAAATAATGCCAGGAAATCTGAGATCCCCCTCCTCTCTCCTGCCAGCTAGCAACTGATGAATAATCAAGACTAAAACACTGCTTCTGGTCACCCATGGCTGGAAGAGTACTAATCTGTTAGAGTAGACCATACCTATGATATAATAGCTATAAGTAGTTCTGTAGATGCTGAGTTATTTTAGCAAGCTTATATAGAGTTCATCTAGAATGCTGTTTTGATTCTTCTTAACTAATTTCTTTGGTTCTTTCCAATTCGAGTGAGTTTATAAACCACAGATCTCTAACCTACAGGGATGCCCAGCCAGTTGAGTATTTGATGCCAAGGCAGTTTCTCCCCAGACATCCGTTACACAAGTGGAGCCCAGAAAGGGATGTCTCTAACCAGATAAACTGGCAAAACGTGACCCAAGAGGGACTGCCCCTGCTCTGGGGCATCATCTTATCCAGACCCTCAATGAACATTTATTGAGTATTTCACTAGATATGAGATATTGAGGGCAGACATCATGTCTTCATGATTTGTTTCCCTGATGGCCTTTCCAGGAGCCAAACCCAGCACCTAAGAACTGCTGAAGAAGCACCATGTACCTGGTTGCCCAAGCTAAAAACCTACCAGTGGCCCTTGACTCTATCTGGCTCTCACTCCCCACATCCAGGTTGTCAGTAAACCCTACTGGCTCTGTCCACCTAAATCCTACCTAAATCCGTCCAGTTATCACCAGCCGCCTCCTGTCTTAACCTAGCCATGGTCATCTCTTGCCTGGGTGACAGCAGCAACTCTCTAACTGGTCTCTGCAGCCAGCCTTGGCCCTCTCCATCCTATTTCCATACGGCAGTCAGAGAGGTCGTTTGAAAACAGAAATCAGATTGTGTCACCCTCTGGGGTATTTCTCCTTCTCCTTCAGCTAAAATCCCAACCCTCCCTGTGCTAGAAGACCCTCCACATGCTGCCCATCTCTCTGCCTTCCCTTCCTACCCCTGTCCCCCTTTGCCCCTGCTCTTCCAACCCTACGGAGGTCCTTGGGTCCCCGAACACACCAAACGTGTCCCTCCCCGCAAGCCTTAGCCCTTGCCGTTCCCTCTGCCTCTAATGTTCTTCCCCAGATGTCTGCACCACTCACGATCTTTTTACTTGAGTCTTTGCAAATGTCACCTCTTTAAATAGTCCTTCACTGACCATCCTCTCTAAAGTAGCATCTCCCATCCTTCTCCATCTCCTGCTTTACTCTTCCTGGTAGCGTTTATCACTGCCTGTCACTTTATGATATTTTTAATCGGTGATACTAGGATGTTAACTTCCTGGCTGATGTCAAGGGTTTTCTCTCCTCCACCATGAGTCCCCAGTGCCTAGACCTTGGCACTCAGTAGCTGCTCCAAATTACTTGTTGAGCGAGTGAATGAACCACGTGTTGAAATGAATGCACATATGAAGTACCTAGTTTTTAAATGATTGACAGGAAAGAGATTTTGTAATTAGGGTAGTGTGGTATCCGTGAAGATGATGTGGTCCCCAGACCAGCAGCATCAGTGTGACTTGGAAGCTTGTTAGAAATGCAAACTCATGGGTGCCACTCAGACCTATTGAGTCAGACACTGGGTGAGGGCCCAGCCATCTGCGTTGTAACAAGCCCTCTCGGTGACTCTGATAAGCGCTCAAGTTTGAGAACTACGTTGTAAGAAGGACCCTTGAACCCAGCATTCAATTTACACCACATACAGCAGGCTGTCTCCTTTGAGTTAACTGCTGAAGTTATTTTGTTTGGGGGCACTAATTCCCACTCCAAATGCCGGTGGAGAAATGATTTTCAGTGTAATGAATAACGCCTGGACCAGAAACCAAAACAGAACGCCTGTGGACTTGTGTCAAGTAGGCGAGCGTGTTCGTCATCGTTCTGAACAGTTGCTCTGAAGTACGAAGAATTTTTAACATCCAAATATTATAAAAACTGCACCAGCAATAAGGACAAATTAACCTTTGGGAAAGTAAAATAAATGTTCCTTTTTATTATTTGTGTGGGTGTCACCAGGCCTCCCCAAGCCAGATGGAGTTACAGAACTTAACCCTATGGGCAATGAGAGAGAGAAAGAGAAAGAGAGAGAGAGAGAGAATATGATGGCTATTCCACCCCACGTCATTCAAAGAGCATTAGTCCAGATTGCTGGTCCTCTGCCGCCAGCCCCACCCCAGGGCACATCCAGAAATGCGTGGGGACGTTTTTTGTTGTATGATGGAAGTGCTACTTGCTTTCAGTGGGTGGAAGCAACCACAGGACAGACCCACACAGCAAAGAACTGCCCGCCCCAAATGCACAGCCCCTCCCCCAACCAAGCAACCCTCCCCCAGAGTGAGGGCACTTCCCAACCATTCTCCTCATCAACTCCAGTCCTGCTTCCCCTCCTGGAGCCAGAATCCAGTTTTCCAAGACGCACGCCTTTCCTGCTCCCTGGGCCCTGCACGCACACCAGCTCCTGTTTCTGGACACAGGTGAGGAGCCAGGGATCGGAGTCAGAACTGGAGGAAAAACAGGTCGTACTGGTCCGATTAGAGACAGTCTGTGGGGCTGCCATGTGACGATGCCTAAGGAAATGTCAAGGGGGATCTGCTATTCCTGACCTTTTGCTGAGTTTATTACTGAGCAAGTTGCAGCTTCATTGTGGAGGAGGGAGGTTCATCCAGCCAGGTTTTCACAAACATAAAGTGAGGTGGCTGGACGTGGTGCTCTCCACAGCCCCCGCTTCCAGCTCTGGGAGAGGACGGCACAGAGGCTGGGAGCCACGGCCCAGGGGTCAGCTGCAGGCTCACTTGTGTGACCTTGGGCAAGTCACTTGCCACTCTGTCTTAGTTGATTGACCCAATAGTAAAACGGGAGAATGGAGTTAATCTTTATAAAGCATCAAGAACTGAGCCAAGGGACTTCCCTGGTGGTCCAGTGGCTAAGACTCCACGTTCTCAATGCAGGGGTCCCGGGTTCGATCCCTGGTCGGGGAACTAGATCCCACATGCCACAACTAAGAAGTCCTCATGCCACAACGAAGATTCCGCATGCCGCAACTAAGACAGCCAAAATAAATAAACATTAAAAAAAAAACCAAAACCTGAGCCTAGGGGGTTAGGGGAGGGCTGGAGTGGGAGGTTGGGGTGAGCAGATGTAAGCTATTATACATGGAATGGATAAACCACAAGGTCCTACTGTATAGCACAGGGAACTATATTCAGTATCCTATGATAAACCATAATGGAAAAGGATATTAAAAAAAGAATGTATATATATGTATAACTGAATCACTTTGTTGTACAGCAGAAATTAACACAACATTGTATATCAACTATACTTCAATAAAAAAATAAATTAGTATAACTTTTTAAAACTTAAAAAAAAAAAAGAACTGAGCCTAGCACCATATAAGTTTTTACTGTGATTATAACATAAGGATTTGACATGGTCCTGCCCTGCTGTTACTAACTCAAGATGGAAGAAAACATGGAGCCCACGCAAGCCTTGGCTAATGCAGCCTAAATCCAAGGGTGACTATAACCTTAGGCTTCCCCACCCTTAGTCGCTGGAGAAGTGTAACTCGCCACTTTACATCAGCACCCTCAGGGGGTCTCCAGCTGAAGGGCATGTGCTTATGGCCCAGCCATCTGGAGCGAAGAGGGAGAATTCTCCAGTTATTGTGGCTCTTTTAACATCAGTCGCTGAACAAGCAAACCGAGAAGGTATATTGCCAATTATGAACAGAGGAAAATCAGTCCCCCACCCTCTTCCCCCACTTCTACCCCTGCAGCTCTGGTGCCCATCACGTGAGATGCAGAAGGGTCTTAAAAACCACTTAGCTTAACCCAACTCCCAGCCCCAGGCCGCCATCAAAATGGTCAGGTTTTCATTTAACACTCTCAGTCTGTTTCATTCAAACTTCATTAAGGCAGATAGATGGAAGGGCTTGGGGAGTCAAGTACCTAACATTTTTTGAGTACCTACTATATGCCAAACCATAAGACAGGTGAGATCTATCATCTATCTATCTATCTATCTGCCCCTATAATCCCCACCCCAAATTTGTAATTCCATTTAATGGAAAGGAATCTAAAGACATATGAGAACTCTATTATACCCATTTTACAGAGGATGAATGACCATCAGGGAAACTGACTTGTCCAAAGTCATGCAAGCGGGAAGCAGGAGACCTGAGATCCAAACCAGCTCAGTCTGACTCCAGCCCATGCCATTTCCCAACACTAGGCTGCTTCCCAAAGCTGTTTCCATGGAAAACATGATAGTAAGCGGTAATGATAACCCTGGAAAAACGGAGTATCTGGTAAAGGCTCTGCTCGTGAAAGCCTGTTTTCATCAAGAATTGTATACAGCTACAAGTACTAGAGTTTCAACTTCAGCATAAACCGAAAGACGCTGGCATGGCACTTCCATGAGGTCTTTAGAGACTCGGGGTCCTTGGATTTTCCTGCTCTGCCATCCTCATTGTCTGGCTTTCATCTTCAAGGTCCAGATGGCTGCTGGAACTCCAATCATCACATCTATATTCCAGGCAGGAAGGAGGAGAAAGGAAAAAGACAAAAAGGGTCTATGCTGTGCTCTTCTTAAGGAGACTTCTGAGCAGTTCCACTCAAAAATTTGTATTTATGTCTCAGTGGCCACCCCATCTACTCTGGGGAATGTATTCTTTCAACTGGGCACATTGCTGTTGAGTATATATCTGTTAGTGTCCTCCACCCCAGCTGGGGTCTTTCTGCTCCTTAAGATCTAGATAAGAATGCTTCCAATCCCCATTTTATTCCCCAAGAAAGTCCCAAGCACCAAACCCCTAACATTTATGCAAATTCTCAAAGGATTTACATCCCCATGGCCACCTCTAGCTCCTGATTCCACTGAGTTAATTCCATTTATGGGTTGTCTTGCTGTCCTGCATGTTCTGTGTCTGTCTTGGGTGAATCCAACTGAGGAATACCTTACCTATGTTTGCGCGTTTACACACACACACACACAAATCCATACTTGCAAGGCATTTCTATGTATGAGAGATTGTACTTAAGATTGGAGGAGATGGGCTAAGAAGTTATATCACATTCAGAGAATAAAAAACTTGCCCAAGTCAGTCCATATAATAAGTAGCAGTTCAAATAGCACATCATTTTGTCCCATATGAAGGGACCTCATCCAGCCCAGTGGCCCCTCTCTCTTCCCCATTTCCATGATGGTAGGTCTGGTTCTACAGAAGCAGCATCTGAGATAGGGATAATTGTGCAAATGATCTATTGGAGGCTGTGCTCTCAGGAGGAACTTAAAAAGGAAGGGGGGAAGCAGGATAGGGCAGAAGAAGAGGCAAAGCAGAGGTGTGGGTTCCATGGAAGCTTAGCCTCAGCCCAGTACCATGGGGAGCTCTGGAGTGTGAAAGGCATTACAGGTTTACCCCTCCTTGAGCCAAAGAGGGTGGCCTTTTAGACTCTGTATTGGTCATTCAATGGCTGAGGGTGGGCAGGGTGACCTCCCAGGTCTTGGTAGGGGAAGCGTTCTCAGTAGAAAGGTACAGTCAACATCCATAGCAGGAGGGGCTTCGGTGAACCAGTCCTGCCAGGGTGTCTGGGCAGGTCCCCAACAGTGTCTATGACACTCTGCCTTCTCCATGGCCTCTGGAAACTCTAAATTCTCCTCCCTTATTTAGGGAGAGGATTTAAACTCCCCCCAGCTGCCCACTCCCAAAGATGATTTTCCAAACATATCAGAGGTCTCAGAAAAACATAAGCAAGATCCAGCCCTGAATTTAGAAGGCAAATAGGGTTTCAAACAACAGCTCTGCTTCCCTAGCTAGATGCTAACTATCTTGAAGGCATTGATTCTGGATCCCAGGCCGAATGCACTCACCTCACCCAAGGCGTGCAGCCACTAGAGATTTTTGTTTTGTTTTGCTTTGTTTTTATGGCAGATTAAATGATTCACCAGTTAGCCCACCTGCCTGAACCACTGGGTCAGGGGGCCTCACCGACTCCACCTGCCCTGCTCTCCAGCAAGTGATGCTGACACTCCTGAAGTAAGTGTGTCATCCTGAGCTGTTCAAGTTTATTTCCACTAAAAATACACTCTGAAACTGGGGCACAATGAAAGATTGCTGGCAAATGGGGAAGAGGAAAAAATAAAGACTCTGAGGCCCTCTGATTCCTCACTGAGTCACCTCCAAACACTCACCACCGAGCTGAGCTTGGACCCTCTCCACTCATCACTGTCATCAGTAAAAGCTAAGGCAGTCCGTGTGGCTCCAGGAGCTTGTGAGTCATTGTTAGGAGATGTCCCTGTTGGAACTGAACCCGGCATTTTACCAGGGAGAAAACAGAAGAGCTAGAGGGGAAGTGACTTGCTCCTGGACCACATCAAGGATTAGTGGTGGAGCGGAACTTGGAGTCTGTGCTCGGCTTACTCATTTCCCCACCCCCCCAACGTCCCCAAGCCCCCCATCTCCACCCCGTACCTGTGTCTGCAGTTCCTGTGTCACATCTTAAGGCAGCATAGGCATGTCAGAGGGGTCAGTGAGAGCATCTTCACTATCAGTAAAGAATGCTTTCAGCTTCAAGTTACAGAAAACCAGATCAATGGCAGCTCAACTGTAAGGACATTAGTGTTGACTTAATGAGACCACGGAGGGAGGTAGCCCCAGGGTGGGACCACTAGCTCAGCCATGTCAAGAAGGATCCAGCCTCTCCACTCTGCCATCCTGAGGATTTTGACTCTTTACCCTCAAGCTTATTGCCTCATGTCACAAAATGGTTGCCACAACTCTGGCTATAAAGTCCTCATAAATAGTATCCAAAGCTAAAAGGAGTTGCCCAAAAAAGGCGGGGGGCTGCTTTCTCTCTGGGTAGCTCTCTCTTCTATGGAGGAAGGAAAATTTTCCTTACATCTCACTGGCCAGAACTAGGTCATGTGCCCACCCCTTCACCAATCACTGGCAAAGGAGAATGAGATCATCAGGCTTAGTTTAGACCAATCAGGATTCACCTTTGAGTCTGGACATATTGCAGTGCCCACACTGCCAGAGTTCTCTCTGCAGTTCCTCCTCTGTGAAATGGGGGTAAGTCCTACCCACCACCTGTGGTTATCATGAGGATCATTGAATGAAAACACTCTGGACCTATATGAGGCAGAAATATTATTCTTGCAATCCTGAGAAGGAAAAAGTCTATAAAAATAGACCTTTGATCATTAGAGAAATACCTTCTATGAGGAGCTGAGTTACAAGGTGTTGCTAAGAGACATTTGTACTGAACACAAAACTTCTTTGGGAGAATAAATCCAAGGAGGGAACTCCCAGAATCGCACAGAGACCTTGGTGCTGAAGAGACGGCAAGAATAATTTGAAGAGCTGAAAAGGTGTGGGTGAAAGGGGGATGAAGAAGTGGCTGTGCCTGGTTGATTGTCAAGGGTGTCAGAGCAGGAGTGGAAAGGCATGGGGATTTAGGAGCTTCCTGCTGGTTCTCTGGGAGGAGCTGCCCAGGGGCAAGCTTTGGAAAGCTCTAGGGAGAGTGTAAGGAGAGCCTCATGGGGGAAGGAGGCAACAGACAGTGAGGTCTGGGCTGAGCTGGGGCTCCTGGCTCGGGAGGAACATGGTTGGGAGGCCCGGGGCAGGGGGCCATCTGGAGAATCCACTCCCACCTTCAGGCACCTGCACTGCCCTCCCAGTTCCGTCTCTGCCTAACTGAATGACCTGGTCCAGTTGCTCCTCTCTAGAGGGGCCTCAGCTTTTCCATGAACTCCCAAAATGGGAGTTCATTTTGTTTTTCATTCTCTCATTCTTTAATTCCTCATTCAGCAAATACTTATTAAACTCTATATGCAGAGGCAGGGAGGCGTGTGGTGTCAGAGCTGGTAGTGATCTTAGGTGACTTGCTTCACCCATCTGAGCCTCAGTTTCCTCCTCTGTAAAATGGGGTTGATCATTCAACCTACCTCATAGGTTTTCATGTTGATTAAAAGAATTACTACATGTAAAGTGCTTACACAGTGCCTGGCACACAGTGAGTGCCCAGTCAGTGTTAGTTACTGCCTTTACGTTCCGGGGAACCATGCTGGACACTGGGGGTCTGGGGATGAGTAAAGCAGGAGGGTTACTACCTTGGCACTTCGAGTCTAATGGGGGCTACGGACATGGATCAGCTAGTCACTTGAAACAGAATAGTAATAAATGGTGGTAAGAAATTCAAAGCAGAATCACAGGGTCCTGTGGCCACACGACCTGGCCAGCTGTGGGGATCCTGGGAAGCTTCCCCGAGGAAGCAGTTTTCAGGCTAACATCTGAAGGATGAGGAAGGTTAATTAGGTGAAGTGGGGGAACCTTCCAGGCACGTACAAACCTTGCAGTGGGGGGAGTATGGCATGCCCGAAAAACTGAAGGATGGCCTGGGGGTCTGCAACTCTGAGTGGGAGGAAAGATCCCCAAGAGGGGTGGGAGCCAGACAAGGCCTGACTCTGGGGCCACATTTACCTGGTATTTTATCCTCAGGGAAATGGGAAAGCACGATCACTGCTGTGCTTTAAAAAGAAGTCTCTCAAAAGATTGGAGGCAATCTAAACATCCATCCATAACGGACCACGTAAATAAATGATGGTGCTCTATACAATGGAAAACTCACTTTTTAAAAAGAGCAAGGGGGGACTTCCCTGGTGGTGCAGTGTTTAAGACTCCACGCTCCCAATGCAGGGAGCCCGGGTTCTATCCCTGGTCAGGGAACTAGATTCCACATTCATGCCACAACTAAGAGTTCGCATGCCACAACTAACAAGCCGGTGAGCCACAACTAAGGAGCCTACCTGCTGCAACTAAGACCCAGCGCAACCAAAATAAAATAAATTTAATTTAAAAAAATAAAACTAAATAAATAAAAAGAGCAAGGAAGAGGAGGTGGTGACATTTCATGTCCGGAGAGGAAACAGTCTCCAAGATAAGTTAACTGAGAAAGACCAGGGCATACCAGTGTTTATCATAGGCTGCCATCTGTGTGAAACCCAGCAGGAAGAGAAAAAATAGGTACACATCTGCATATTCATATGTACATAAACCACCTCTGGAAAAATTCTTTAAAAACTGATATATTAGCTGTCTCTGGAAAGGAAAGCCAGGTGGCTGGGAAGACAGATGAAAAGGAGACTTGTACCATTTTAATTTTGAACTGTGTGTTTCTTGAGATTAGATAGATAGATAGATAGATAGATAGATAGATAGGGTGAAACTTTACAAATAAAGTGGTTCCTCTGGCTGCTGTGTGGAGACTGAGTTGAAAGCTGAGAGTAGGAGTCAGCAGGTCAGTGAGTCATCATCTAGGAGCTGGTAGTTTGGGGATGTAAGGATGGACAGAAGTGGATGGACAAAGTCAAAGATATGCATGAAATAAAACTGAATTCTCTTTGCAGCCCTTTCTGCTCTGCTTCTGTCACTTTTTGAATGGAAGAGGAGAACCTGAGACAGGAGAGACTGTCCCCCAGAGAGCTCTCCTCCATCAAGCTTTTGTCTAAAAGGTGGTTGTTTTGCACCTGGTGGCAGAAGTGGGATCTGAGAGGGACTTGAGCAAAAAAAGCAAGGGACAGTGTTAGGAGGGAAGGACCACTCCAGCAGCCTTCTCTCTGGAACTTCTTCCTCACTGGTCACCCTCCCTTGCAGAATTCTGGGTGTCAGAGTACTTGGGGGATCCATCTACCTTGTAGTTCTAGGCAAACATGTGGTTCATTGGTACCCCACATGGCATTCCCATCTCTCCTTGCCTAGGGTCATCACCTCCTACCTGTTAGTTCAGGGGAAACATTTCCTCATGGAGGAAGAAGCTAATCCTTTGACTTAAGGTGATGAGGGAGTGACTCATGAATGGAACAGTTGAGTTCTGATTAAAATGCAAATGTCCTTGGGAGAGACAACATAGAAAGCTATAATTCACTCACCAGAAGTACAAAGCAACCCTTATAAAACTGTGAGTCACATGGTCACAGACGAAGGAACACAGTTCACTAACCAAGAAATAATTCCAGTTTGGCAGTTTGTTATGAAGTTAAATATTAACTTACTATCTTGAGTAAGATAGTAAGTTGAGTGTGACCCAACAATCACACTCTTAAATATTTATGCAAGAGAAATGACAGTATATGTCCACACAGACTTTTATATGAATATTCATAGCAGCTTCAATCATAACGACCAAAATCTGGAAACAACCCAAACGTCCATCAACTGGTAAATGGATAAATAAATTGTGGTACATCCACACAATGGAATATTACTCAGCCATCAGCAGGAACAAATATGGATACATGTGACCACATGGATGACTTTCGAACATTATATGGTAAGTGGAAGAAGCCAGACACAAAAGGCTAATCACTGTTTGATTAGCTGCATGTGACATTCTGGAAAAGGCAAAACTATGGGGACAGAAATGAAACTGCTGAATTATCTTTAATTCAAATCAGTGGTTTCCAGGGGCTGGGGGTAGGAAGAGGGACTGACTGCCAAGGGCATGAGGGAATTTTTAAGGGAATGGAAATATTCTATATCTTCACTGTGATGGTGGTTACATGACTGTATCTGTTTGTTAAAACTCACTAAACTGTACACTTTAAAAGGTGAATTTGGACTTCCCTGGTGGTGCAGTGGTTAAGAATCTGCCTGCCAATGCAGGGGATACGGGTTCAAGCCCTGTCCAGGAATATCCCACATGCCGCGGAGCAACTAAGCCCGTGCGCTACAACTACTGAGCCTGCATGCCTAGAGCCCGTGCTCCCCAACAAGAGAAGCCACCGCCATGAGAAGCCCGTGCACCGCAACGAAGAGTAGCCTCCGCTCACCGCAACTAGAGAAAGCCCGTGCGCAGCAACGAAGACCCAACAGAGCCAAAAATAAATTAAAAAAAAAATTTTTTTTAAGTGAATTTTACTCTATGTAAATTATACCTCAATAAAACTGATTTGGGGGGGGGAAATCTGCAGTTTCTTCATTTGTTTTTCTCAAATTCTGTGAAGTGGATATGCAGTCTCCCAACCACAAGAAAGAAACTCCCACCCACAGCCGGAGCCCACTCGACTCTCAGCACCTCTGTTCTGAGTCTCCTGATCCTGCATTATAAACTCCCCAAAGGCACCTTCCGGGTGGGGAGGCTACTTTAGAGGCTTCCAATCAACACTGAGAGTCCTGGAGGCTCACAGAAGGTGCCTAGGGCCCTGGGGGGAGTGGGAGGCCAGGGGGAGGAGCCATGGGGGCGGAGTTCTGGGCCCAGCCTCCAGGAGAGCAGCCCTTGTGGATGTTTCTACATATTGAACTTTCACCTGAATTTCTGTGGGAAACAGCGGTCCCTCTCAGCCAAAAAGAAATTTGAAAAGCACTGGATCTGATACTCCTTTAAAGCCCCTTTCAGATCTGACAGTCCGTAGCACAATATGTAGAAAGGAACTAATATTTATTATGTGTTCTAATTTAATCATTTGATTTAACCCTCACAGGAGCTCTGCGAAATGGGGATTGTTTAATTCAGTTTTCACACGTAGGAAGCGTGGACTCAGGAAAGAGAGGTGATGTGCCCAAGGCACAGGGCCAGTGCGGACCGGTCCAGCCACGCATGCCCACCCTATCGTGCATGAACTTTACAGGGCAATCGGTGGCACCCCCAGTGCAAAGTGCTTTAGGAGAGATGCAGATAAAGTAACAGGGGAGCAGTAACGGGGAGAGGTGCTTTCTTGCTGGAAAGAAAATACCCTTGAAGGCTGGGCAGGAAGCCTACCAGGAGCAGGGTCACAGGAGAGGAAAAGCCCGGAGCCCGTCTTGCAGCTGGAGTGTGTGTTGGTGGGGGCGGGGAAGGTCACCTAGGAGAGGAGGGAGGCGGGCCTGGGGAGGCTGGTCAGAGAGGGGCTTACCTTGACCACCAACTCCCCTGGCAAATAGGTTTTGCAGATGCTCAGGATGAGCAGAGGGAAAGAGGGAAAGAAAGGGCACCAGGCTCTAAAGCCGACGCCACTTGCAGAACGCAGGGCTGAGGGTTTGCCTTCTTCCCATGTTTGCCAGGAGCAATGGCCCCCAAGCCATAAGGGAGGATGTGTGAATGATCCACGGGTGAATTAAACCAATATTTATTCACCACCGCTCAATCCTGGGGCCAGTGCCAGATGCTTTCACTAATATTAACTTATTTGATTTTCATAATAAGCCTGTAAAATAAGTGTCATTATTCCTAAACTCTCACTCGGCAAACACAGGCAGAGTGCTTATTACGTGCCAGGCATCCCTGGAAGACCTAGAGGTAGAGATGAACAAGACAATGGAAGGCATGTATCAGGATTCTCCATTTTACTAGCTCTGTGTCATTGGTTGGGTTACCTCTCTGTGCATCAGTTCCCTCATCTATGAAATGGACATAATAGTAACACCTACCCAGGGCTATTGAAAAGCATGTTAGAAAGCCTGGCTGCCTGCATGTCACGTGAGCCATGGGCTGCAGCTGATTGGACAAGGGGCGGGAGCCTGATGCGGAGGCGGCCAGCCCATTGGCCAGGGACTTATGATGTGGCTATGGGCAGAAAATGAGCTGAGCCCATCAGATTCTCTCTGTGAATTGGGAGATGCAGAGAAAGAAGCCAGCAAACCAAAAACATATATTCACATGTACCCACAAAGGTTGGAAAGACATATAGATGCTCCAATATCCTAGCTTTTGAAAGGCACCTCAGTTGGACTAATTAAGCCCCACCTCCTATTTATCCAAGGCCATTCAGTTTTCAGTGTATTTCAACCTCCAACGTTCCCACCACACCTGTGAGTTGAGTGGGGAGACAGCACTCCTCTCATTTTACTGATGAGAAAACTGAGGATCCCAGAACAAAGTGACTGGTGGTGATCACAGAGCCGGCGGGGTAGAGAAGTTGGCATATAGAAGCAAGACCGGCTCCGGATGGAGCTCTCTCTCCATTACATCAGCCTTCTGGTTTCAACTGGTTCACTGGGTGTTCAGAAGAAAATCTTGCTCACTTTGTAGTTTAGTAAAAAATTAACAACATGTATTTTATTGTCAACTCTGAGATACGTTCAGGATTGAAAATGTGGCACATTTTGTTCCAGCCTTTATTTAGTACCTGGTTCGGATCCAGGCCCTATGAACAAAACAGCCAGGACTGCAGCTCGATTCTCTGTGCCAGTAGAGGGATGCTGGCACCGGATGAGTAATTCCAAAAAATGGGCAGCCCCTGAGCCTTGCCAGCCTTCTTCTGGGATGCCTGAGGGATGTCTTTTTGAACCCATTTCATATTTTAGAATTCCTAAAAATTATTTTTCTGTGCCTCTTCCTCAAAGTGGGTGTTGGGGAGTTGGGATTTGATCTGCTAAGCTTGGCCTCCAAGGTCTATCAATTGGAAGCTTCTTCCCAGTTAACCTCGTATCCAAGGAGGCAAGTGCTACCCAAACTCCAGCCAGGATCACTCACTCATTATTCACTCAACATTCATTAAGCACCTAATATGTGCCGAGGACGGTGCTAGATGCTGGAGATAAAATGACAACAGAGGGATAATGTCCCCATATTCAAGGAGCATATAGTTTAGAGTGAGATATGTACATTAATTAATCAATCATACGTGTAAATATAAAACTGCAATCTGTGGATAAGTCCAGAGTGGGATGATTAATTACAAGAGAGAGACCTGGCTTAGGATGGGTGAATGCATCAGGAAAGGATGCTCTGAAGAAGGGATGGCTCTGCTGAGATCTGATACCCATAGTCTCACATCCCCACCCCACCCCCAGCCAACCCTGACCATCCCCGGGGCCAGAGTGTCTCTAACACCCTCATCTGACCTCGCCACTCTCCTGCTTGTAAGTCAGCAGTGACTCCCCGTTGCCGGCTGGCTAAGTTAAAACTTTTCACATGGCCTTCACAGTAGGGGTCTTCCAAGCTGGCCAAGTAGGCAACGCAAAAGCCTGGGGATATAAGAGCCAGAGAGTGGCCCCTGAGGGTCATCTCTGGAGAGATGACACCCCTGCTCCTACAGCCGATCCATCAAGACTACATCCTGAACATGCCTCTAACCCACCCACTTCTCTCCTCTTCCTTGTCCACCATCTTGGCCCAGGGCTCTTCCTACTGGGAGCTGCCCGATTACAACAGCCTTCTCCCCTCTCTCTGCCTCTGGTCTCACCTTCTTCTCCCTGCAGTGGCCAGAGTGCTCTGGGACCCCGTGATGCCCTCTACCGCATCACTGCCCCACTTAAACCCTTCACTGACTATCACCACTACCACATGCTGGCCCGATTTCACACCCCTGCACCACCTGACCTCGGCCTCCCCCGCACCATCCCCAGCCTCATCTGGAATCCTACCTTCAGCCAGAAGGGATTAAGTGCAGCTGCCCTTGAGTGCCACACTCTCCCGGGAGACTGAGATTTGCACTTGCTGTTCTCTTTAGAGGGATGCTCTTCCTCTCTCAGCATCCCTCCCCTCGGGGCTCAGACCAGGTGTTACCTTCTCTGGACACCCAGCATGGGGCAGGCGTTCCCACTGTGCTCCTGCAGAGCCCAAGGCCCTTCACCACATTCATTGCAATGCGTTGCCATTGCCTGTCAGTCTTTCTAACCAGAGTCTGATATGCATGAGAGCAGGACTGTGGCCACCACTTTTGCCTCAGTGGTCAGTGCAAAAATCTGGTGGCGGGGTAATGATCAGCTGGGGCAGCACAGATGGAAGGAGGGATGGCTGATAATTGGGTAGACAGATGGGTGGACAGGTCCATGGCTTGATGGAAAGAGGGTGCGCAAGCAGGTGATAAGAGATGGACGGATGCGTGGTAAGAAGCTGGGGAGCTTGGGGGTGTGGTAACCGGTGTGCTTGGATTTGAATCCCAGCTCTACCTCTTACTAATTGTGTGACCTGGAGCAAGCTATTGAACATCCCTAAGCCTCAGTTTTTTCATCTGCAAAATGGAGATGATAATAATACTGTCCCCATATGGCAGCTATGTGAGTTTAATAAGTTGATCTGAGCACTGCCAGCGGGGTATGCCATGCTAAGGGGTAACAGCAAGGAGAGTCCAACCCTGGAGGGCCTGGACACAGAACGGGGAGGGCAGGTGGAGGTGGTCATGACAGGCAGGCCTGTGGCAGCAAGAAAGGATTAGACCAGAGAATGAGGCTTCCTCAAAGGAGGATGGGGCTGCCAAAGTCAGGGTGGGAGTAGCCAAAAGTGGAGACGGCGCTGCACTGGGCACTTTCATCTGCAAATGTGCAAAGCAGAGGTTCTGGTCCCCATTCAATGGAAGGCAGAGAGGCTGGCCTGGAGACAGCTGGCGAGGGGCAGAGCTGGGGTTCGCATTCAGGTCTGTATGGCTGCCAAGTGTCTTCCCTCTACCCCATCGCAGCTCACATATAAAGTGGCTTCCACTGCTGGAGCACCATCAACTAGGATCCAGTGGTCCAGCTGTGGTCACTGGGATGTGTCTCTTCCTCCTCCCCAAGGTGCCTGGCATGGGGAGGGGGGGCCTGTCTGGGAAGGAGGGAGGAGGGGAACCCTTTGTCTGGGGATTGGGGAAGGAGGTGACCTGATCTTCAAAGAGCAGAGTTTCTGGGCTGGAAGCGACTTGAGAGGTGGTACTGGTGCCCGTGTAATGGAGAAGGTGTGGACACCGGATCTGGATCTTGGCAGAAAATGCCTGTAGCTGCATTGATTACAACCTCCTGGGGAGATTCAGTAGCTCATTTCCATAGATAAGGCACATGGGGTGGAATCAGGTACTGGCTGCCTGGTCTGGGCCAGCTGAGAGGGGAGACCAGCCAGCTTCTTCTCATCAAAGAGGGTGGAAAGGAGCTGAGGAGGGGGCAGTGATCTGCTTCTCCATCCCCTCAAACCCTTCTCCCCCAGATCTGCCACCAGCATGCAGGACGGTGGGCAAGAATACATACGTTTATTGGAGACCGAGCACAGTGAGGAGCTGTGCATACCCTTTCACAGACACAATCTCACTTTATCCCCATGACAAACTTCGTTATTAGCCCCATTTATAGATGGGAAAACTGAGGCTCAGAGAGACAAATGGCTTGCCCAAGATCCCACTGCCAGGAAGTTGAAGAACTGGATCCCAACCCAGATTTATCTGTCCCCAAAGTAGGTGTCACTACTTGAGCTCAGCATGCTCCGCCCCCTCTCTGGGCCTGGGTTTCCCCATCTGCACAATGATGCTCTTGATGAGATGATCTCTAAGGGCTTGTCCTGGGCTGGAGCACACTCCCAAGGTGAAATGCACCGCCCTTTAGTTCTAGGATCAGGAACAGAGCATCTGCTCTGAGCCAGGTCCCATGCTGGGTGCTGGGGAGAGAAAACCGAAGACTCCGTCCCTGTCCTCAAGGAAAGGGCAGTCTGTGGGGGACTGACAGCCCCAGGGATGGTCCCAGTACCCGAGGTGAATTCTCCCGTACATGCTGAATCCTCCCAGGCACCCAGCCCCAGGGTCAGGGCCCAAGGGAGAGACGATAAAGAACCCGGGTCCCAACCAAGAGGGGCTTGTCCTGCTCATGGAGATTCACCAGGGCCCATCACAGCTCCTGACCCCGAGAATGAGGGTGGGCCTCACGTGTGCATCCTCCAGCCCTTTCACATCAGCCCCCGAGTTAGCTGAGGAAGGGATCCTTCACTAGCCTCATTTTGTAGACTAGGACAAAACTGAGGCTCAGAGGAGTTAAGTAGCTGATCCAAGGTCGTGGGGCTTTGGAGGAACTGGAAGCTACAAGCCCTCCTATTGCCTTGTTGTCTCCTTCCACACCCCCTCCAAATCCCTTAAAACTCAGAGGAGATCTGAAAACATACAATACATGGCGCCCTGTGAGTCAAAGCTGGCAGACTCAACCACAGAGCAGACACAAAAAGCCTCCTGAAGGAGGTGGGGACTCGTGCTGGGTCCTAAGAATGGGGGAGCGGGGGGCAATTGGCTGGAGCAGCACAGGCATCCGGGCCGAGGAATCACATGTGCAAAGGCCCAGGGACAGCGTAGCTCCCGAGCAGTGCTTGCAGCAGGGAGAACAGCTGCGGCAGGGAGCACACACAGCTGGGCAGGGAGCTCTGGGGAAGGGCAGGGTGAGGGCTGGGGACCCGGATGCGTGGCTCCTGGCTCTTTTGGGGGCTTGAGAGCCAGGCTGCATTTTACAGAAGCCGGGAGCTGGGAAGGTGCAGGGAGCGGCGTGGGTGGTACACCGGGACTCCTCATCCACTGAGTCTGGGACACAGGACTGGGCTGACCTCACTGTTTGACTCGAGTGGTCACTTTTTCTTACTGAACTCGTTCCCTCCACAGAGGATCGGAATCTCCAAGAGTCCATGAAGTTCTGACATTTATGACTCGGGGTTGGAATGACCTTTATGAAATCAGCACCGTTACTGAGGAGCATGGGGGTGCCCGACCCTGGGCGGGGCTGTGCATGAGGCCAGGGAGAGGCCAGGATGTGGGAGCAGGACCCATCTGGTGGCCTCTGGGAGACGAAGGAACTGGGGGTGCAGAGGAGGGCTAGGGGCAAGCTCTAGACCAGGCTGATGGACCACTTGCAGCCAAATGGGAGGGAGGGAGGGCAGCTAGGAGACAAACCTGAAATGGCAAACAGACCCCTTCCCCTCCTCCCCCTCCTACACCCCCTGCCCTGGAGGAGCCCATCCCAGCCTTCCCGCGCCTCACTGCACCCCCTGACCCAGAAGCCAGTGTGTTTTCTCTCCCTTTTGCAAACACCTCCCTCCCAGCTTCTCCAGCCCATCCCAACCCTGCCAGCTAAGTCTCATCCCCCGGGTCCTCCGGTCTCCAAGAGGCCCCTGAGGAAAGGAAAGAGAACACCCATCGTGTATTCATTCCCTCAGAAAATACGTGTGAACTGCCCACCCTGGTGCTGTCCTAGGCACGTGAGGTACAGTTGAGCAGGGATCCCTACTTCCCGGGCTCACATGCCAGCCACAGAGAGAGCACTAAATGCAATAGAAGAGAAGGTGGGTGATACGTGACGTGGAAGGCGGGACGAAGCAGCACAGGGCAAGGGGAATGGGGCGGCCGCAGTTTAAAAGAGGTGGTCAGGCTAGGCCTTGCAGTGGCGTTGGGGCAGACTTGAAGGATTTGGGGGGAGCTAGCTCTGAGCCACAGTCATTGACCCAAGGCTCACAGCAGCTCCAGAGTCAGCTGTTTTACAGGCTTAGAGGGTGAATGCATAGCCCAAGGTTGCTCAGCCAGTAAGTGGTGAACTCAGGATTCAAACCCAAGTCCACTGATTCTGAACCCACACAGGGAAGTGTAATGGTTGGGACTGGAGCATGGATGCCGGGGACCTGGTGAATGAGAGTCGAACCTCAGATTGGCCACATCTTAGCTGAGCCTCAAGCAGGCTACTCTGAGCCTCAAGTTCCTCATCGCTAAATGAGGGTCATGGCAGAGCCCTCCTCGTGGGGTAATTTAGAGGATTAGAAAATGCAGTACACAGGGGATTTCCCTGGTGGTCCAGTGGGTAAGACTCCGAAATCCCAGTGCAGGGGGCCTGGGTTCGAACCCTGGTCGGGGAGCTAGAGCCCACATGCATGCCACAACTAAGAGTCTGTATGCCACAACTAAGAAGTCCCCATGCCACAACTAAGAAGCCCGCATGCCACAGCTAAGACCCGGCGCAGCCAAAATAAATATAAATAAATAAAAATAAATCTTTTAAAAAGAAAAAAAAATGCAGTACACAAAGTGTTTACACAGTGCCTGGCACCAGACAAGGCTCCAAAGTGATAACAAATCATCACCGTCATCAGCACCACTATCATCATCAGCATTGTCACCTTCATCATATCCCCATTATCGTCATCCCATCATCATTATTTCTACTGTGCTTCATCTGCCCAAACCACACCACAGAGCCCCCCAGTAAGGGCGTCTGGCCTGTGGCCTGGGCCAGTTGATGGAGCCTCTATCGAAGGGCTGGCTGCTGTGAGAACGCCGCCTTGGTCGATGGGCAGGTTCCCTTTGGCTCCGTCTCCCTGGCGCTTGTTCCCTCGCTCCTCTCTCTCCAGGCTGATGAAATATGGACGAGCTGGCAATGGTGTCGCTGCCAAGCAGGCTGCCACCACCCCAGGGAGGGTGATGGATAGCCCCGATTACACCGGCCCGGTAGCGGGGAGGAGGGGCGGGGAGAGCAGCAACCTCATGCATCTCAGGGCCCTCCTCACAGCCTCCGTCAGCCCCCCTCGTCTGGCAGCGCCTGCCCTCCCGGGAGCTGCCAGGGTCTCTGCCCAAAGGTTTGTGGCCTCTGTCATCTTGGCCCCTCACTACAGCTGGCGGTGGAGAAAGGGCTGGTCTCTTTGCAGATGAGGGACGTGAGGCCAGAGAGGGGAAGAGACCTGCAGAGTGAGTGGCTGTCAAGACTAGAACCGGGGCTTCCCTGGTGGCGCAGTGGTTGAGAATCCGCCTGCCAATGCAGGGGACACGGGTTCGAGCCGTGGTCTGGGAAGAACCCACATGCCGCGGAGCAACAAAGCTCGTGCGCCACAGCTACTGAGCCTGCGCGACTGGAGCCTGTGCTCCGCAACAAGAGAGGCCGCGATAGTGAGAGGCCCGCGCACCGCGATGAAGAGTGGCCCCTGCTTGCCGCAACTAGCGAAAGCCCTCGCACAGAAACGGAGACCCAACACAGCCAAAAATAAACAAATAAATAAATAAAAATTAAAAAAAAAAAAGTTACTCTTTAAAAAAAGAAAAAGAAGACTAGAACCTTCCAATTTCCCAGTCTAATGCTTTTCCATGGCCTTGTCAACACCTGTCCAGATACTTGGGGTATTTTCCATACCTGGGGAGCAATGTATCTCGATGTCCTGAGCCCTGTCCCTGGAGTCAGGGAGTTTGGATCCCAGTTCTGCCACTGAGAATGCCCTTAGGGAAATTAGTTAACCTCTGGGCTCAATTTCCCCATCTGTTAAATGGAGATTATGATCCTAGTCATCTCCTGGATTCAGAAGCCCACCTTGGGACTTCCCTGGTGGTGCAGCGGTAGAGAATCCGCCTTACAATGCAGGGGATGCGGGTTCGATCCCTGGTCGGGGAACTAAGATCCCACATGCCGCGGGGCAGCTAAGCCCGCGCGCCACAACTACTGAGCTCGTGCGCCTCAACAAGAGAGCCTGCATGCCGCAAACTACAGAGCCCATGCGCCCTACAGCTCATGCGCCACAACTAGAGATAGAAAACCTGCACGTCACAACTAGAGAGAAACCCATGCGCCACAACGAAGACCCCACGTGCCGCAACTAAGACCCGACGCAGCCAGAAAAAAAGAAAGAAATAAAAGAAAGAAAGAAAAAAAGTATAAGATAAATAAATAAAAAAGACTCTGCGCTCCCAATGCAGGGAGCCCAGGTTCGATCCCTGGTGAGGGAACTAGATCCCACATGTATGCTGCAACTAAGAGTTCGCATGCCACAACTAAGGTGCCCGCCTGCCGCAACTAAGACACGGAGCAACCAAATAAATAAATAAATATTAAAAAAAAAAAAGAAGCCCACCTTCCCAGAACCATACCTGGGTCAGGGTCTCTGAGGAATGCCGAAGCTCCCTGCCCTCCCGTTTTGCCTCTCCACAACCCCAGTGCATCTTCCCCTCCCCCGTGCTGTGCCTTCCACCTGGAATGACTTTCCCCCTCTTCACCTGGTGAGTCCAGGGTCCAGTTCAAATATCACCTCTGCTGGGAAGCCTTCCCTGGCCCTCATGTTTCTACATGGGGCATATAGCTCCCAGTTTGGAAACATCACTGGGCTCAGCCACCCCTGGGCCACAGCCTGGGTCCCACAGCACAGAGGTCCATCACTCGGCTGCCTCCCCTCACAGTGTCCCGGCAAAGTCTTCTCCCTGGAGCCAGAGCAGGGGATTGTTTTTGATGGAGAAGCCAGTCATTGAGATAGCAATTGACAAAGGCTCCGGGCTTTATTCCTGCCAGAGATGTCTGACTTTCCACAGGGGATTAGAAGTCGGGAATTGCTTTTCACAAACCCGAGGGCAGAATCGGGAGTGGTGGATTTTTACGATGAAGGATAGAGCATAAAGAAGAGATGTTTCAATCAGCTGAGGCCCTACAAGCCCCCTAAATCCCACCGTGCCAACAGCTGCCTGTGTCCCTCTGGGGTGGGGGCAAGTGTGTATCACCTGGACCCAGCCATGCTATAAACACTTCCTGCTGCAGGATGGATAAAATCTAAAGTCTGGTGCCTGCCAGCTCCAGCCCCATCTTCCTCAAATCTTCTCGCTCCTAGTGTCCACCCCCCACCCCCTGCACTACTTCCCACCACATGTACATTCCCTTATTTTATTTTTGCTACACTGGCTTTAACAGTCCTCCCTCTGCTGAGCTCTGCTGCCTCAGGGCTTTTGCACAGGCTCTTTCCTTTGCTTGTGATGCCCTTTCATCAACTCTTCACCTGGCTTATGTCTACTCATTCTCTCAGTCTCCACTGAAATAGCACTTCTTCAAAGATGCCTTTCCCAGCCCCTCGGACTAGGCTGAGCCTCTCTCTTTGCTCCCCAGCACCCCGAGCTTTTCCTCCATGGCACTTATCACAGCTTGTGATTGCACATTTTATTTATATCATTGCTTGCATCCTGAGAGAGCCATGGCCAAGAGCGTGGACTCTGGAATCAGACTGCGTGGGTTTACAAAGAGGTTTTCCCTCACGTGAGCTGTGTGGCCCGGGCCAAGTTACTTCATCTTTCTGTGCTTCTTCAGTCTCCTTGTCTGTAAAACGATCCAGTAAAATTACCTCCTCGTGGCACTGCTGTGAGAGTCAAATGGGCTTGTGCAGTAAAGCACTTAGAACAGCACCTGGTCCTTAGCGGGAGCTTGATACACACCTACCTGGATTATGACCATCTGTCTCCACGTTGGAATGTAAGCTCTGTGAGGGCAGGGACTGTGCCCATTTGTTCACCAACTTACCTCTAGCCCCCGCGCTGGCACGTGAATAATAAATACTGGCACAGGAGCCAATACATAGTGAATGAATGAAACTATGAATGCTGTAGTGAAGCATTTCCAAAAGTTTCCAGTTTTAGAAACCTTTGTAATTTTAAAGGATTCTGGGGACTCTCTCTAAAGGACTTTATGGAGAACAGTTTCACTTCAAGTATTCATTAATGGAGAAAGATAATAATATAATATAATAATATCATATCACCACGTTGCTCTGAGTTCAGTAATGCTTTTTTTTTTAATATAAATTTATTTATTTATTTATGTTTGGCTGCGTTGGGTCTTCGTTGCTGCGCGCGGGCTTTCTCTAGTTGCGGTGAGCCGGGGACTCTTTGTGGTGGTGCGTGGGCTTCTCATTGTGGTGGCTTCTCTTTGTTGTGGAACACAGGCTCTAGGCATGCGGGCTTCAGTAGTTGTGGCATGCGGGCTTCAGTAGTTGTGGCATGCGGGCTCAGTAGTTGTGGCTCGTGGGCTGTAGAGCACAGGCTCAGTAGCTGTGGCGCACGAGCTTTGTTGCTCCGCGGCATGTAGGATCTTCCGGGACCGGGGCTCGAACCCGTGTCCCCTGCGTTGGCAGGCGGATTCTTAACCACTGGGCCAGCCAGGAAGTCCATCAGTCATGCTTTTAATGAAACTTTTACTTTCAGTCTCAACACTTGACAAAGAGTCTGGTAAGGATGAGAAGCCTGTGAGTGCCAAGTCTGTGGATTGGTCGGCGCACTCGTGGATTCAGATGCCACGGGGAAGCATCAGGGAAAGCGGGAGTTCAGGTGCACAGCTGAGTTGGAGGTGCCTTCGCGACAGCCAAGGGAGGATGTGAAGTATGCGGCTTCATGCACACGCTTGGACCCAGGAGTGCTGCGCTGGGGCTGGGGTGTGGGGAGCCTCAGCTTAGACACGGGACTGAAAGCAAGGGATTCATGAAATTACCAAGGAAGAGCATGGGGAGGGGGAGGGGGAGGGGAGGGGAGGGGAGAAGGGGGCCTAGGCTGGTGCCATTGAAACTCCAACACTTCGGGGTGGCCCAGGAGCAGGAGGCTCTGGGAGGGAGACGGAGGAGCAGAAGAAAAGCAGGGGCGTGGAGTGCCAGCCCAGCCGAGAGAGGGGAGTGCTTGAGAGCAGAGGCAGAGCCACACTGTCAAAACAGGCACCATCAGAATTAGGCAGCAAGAGATCACCAGTGACCGAAAAACATTGGCCAGACCGGCACAGGCAGGAGAGAGAAAAGGAGGTAAGGAAACGATGAGCAGTTTTTCTAGGAAGAAAGAGGAAACATGGGGCAGTCTCTGGAGGCGCACGAGGGCCAGAGACCTCTGTCTCCCAGTCTGTCTCTCTGTTTCTCTCCTTGGGGGAGATTAACTCTCCTTTGTGTGCTCCTGGGAGCCAGCGCACAGAGGGGGAGAGACTGATGCTGCAGGAGCCCAAGAGTGATGTCCAGAAGGCATCAGATGGGATGCCCAGATGGGAGGGACCAAGCCCACGTGTGGGGCACGGCTGCCCTACAAACAGGGCAGCTGATTAAAGTAATTGAGAGATGCAGAGGACCTCGCCCAGCGCCGGTGCGTGGAAGGCGCCCCATCAGTGCGTTCCCCTCCATCTGCTGCCGGGGAGGCGTGTGAAGGGATGCTTCACCACGGGCCTGCTGCTGCTTCATGTCTCGGGGCCTCCTGTGGAGTCTGCAGGAATGGACCCAGGGAAGAGGCTGCTGCCTGCCGGCACACACACCATCTCCCGCGCCCCCACCCCCAACCCCCTGCTTATTCCAGGCCTCTCCCCTCCCACCCCATGGCTCACCCGCAGAGCAGCACCCTCACATCGGCCCCCGTCTGGCCCAGTGGCCACGAGGGAGCCCCCCCCGCCAGCCCCCACCTAGGGCGGCACTGGTTGGAGTCTGGTCAGATCCTAGGATGCTGACGGCTCCCCTGCGTCTCGGTTATGATACCCAGCAGATCGCTGACAGCGGTTCCAGGATAGATGGTGGGACCTGCAGGCCGGGGGACAGGACCAGCAGCTGCTGGGGTTTTGGTGTTTTTGTTTTTGTTTTTTTCCATACAAAGTAACAAAGAAATCAAAACAAGCCAGTCATTTTTTTAATTAAATCAAGCTTACATGAGAAGGAGTCCGCTGGATCTCCGAAACACAGGGCAGCGTCATAGGTGCTCAGAATCACAGAGAACGGAGACTCAGAATCTCAGAGTTGGCTCTGAGTCATCGAATCTTAGAGAAATATACCCTTACGGTACCAGAGTCAAAATTCTTAGAATCATAGAGCCTTAGATCTCTAACGAGGCAGGTGGTTAGGAGAAGGGGGCTAGAACACTTAAATGCCTGCATTCTCATCCTGTCGCTTCCACAGATTAGCTGTGTGATGCAGGGCAAGTTACTTCACTTTTCTGTTTTTCAGTTTCCCCTGCTGTAAAATCAAAGCAGGGCTGTGGATGCTGTTACGACACGCTCTCAGGACAACATATCTTAGAAGCATAATCCTCGGTGGTCTTTAATTCTACCTTACTGTGCATTGCATGCAACCCAAGAGATGTTTATCACCTCTGAAAACAGAGTTGACCACCTCAAGAGGCAGCTAATTCTATTTTCAAATAGCTCTGATTGAGAGCTGAGGCCTTCTTGGGAACTTCTACCCACCATGACTGTCTGTACCTTCCATTTTTGCTTATTCTCTTCCATGGGGCAGATTTACACGAGTAAAATTCATCATCAGTGCCATTAACCTGCACCAGTTAAGGGCCCAAAGGCTCCGCACTAAGTGCTTGCTGCCAGAACTGTTAAACCGTGGGCAAGGATGCCCTCTATTCTATACGCAGAAGACCCACTCATTCATCCATTCAACAGGCTCTGTTCTAGGTGCCAGGGACTGGGGGATGGGCAGACCCAAGGTCCCTGCACTTGGGAAGCTTACAGTCTAGTGGGAAGGATGATAATTAAACAAGCAACAGCACTGAGGGTGGTGGGGAAGGGACTGAAAGGGGCAACACAGGCACCCTGGGTGTACCCCAGGTTCTGGGATGAGAGATGGAGGCTAAATTGTATTTCCTTCTAGTTTTCCGTGTGATGTTGAGCACATTTCTGAGCCTTGATTTTCCAAATGACCAAAAAAATTAGAAGCCCTAGGGACTAGGATAGTTAGCCCCACCTCCCCACAGGGCACTGGGAGGTTCCCAAGAGACAATAAAGTAGGTACTGCCGCGGTCTGCCCTCTTCCCCACTAACAGGGTTGAATTGCACACAACCTAAGAGATGATTAGGAGATGAACCCCAGTTGGCTTAAGGTTATCATGGCAGTCTCTGTCCTTTACCACTCATTTGTCTTGAGTGGGCATGTGGTCCCATTCAGAGTCATAATATTATAAAAAGGAATCTCTGGAGGGTGTGGTGAGTGGCAGGATGCTTCAAGGTAAAGATTTTCCTCTTGATGGAAGAGAAAGCCACATGAGGAGAAGGTTTCTTTGCTCCTTTCCCTCTGTTCCTATTTTGGACACTGTTGTAAGAGGATGTGATGCCCGGAGCTGTGGCAGTCATCTTGAGACCACGAGAGGTCAAGCCTAAGGACAAGTACCTACAAGCTGAGGGTGCTAGAGTGGAAGATGATGCAATAGACTGAATGTTTATGTCCCCACAAATTGCAGATGTTGAAATCCTAACCCCGGATGTGATGGAATTAGGAGGTGGGGACTTTGGGAGGTAATTAGGTCATGAGGATGGAGCCCCCATGAATGTAATTAGTGCCCTTACAAAAGGGACCCAAGGGATCGCGTGCCCTCTTTCTGCCACGTGAGGATACAAGGAGAAGTTGGCAGACTGCCATCCAGAACCCGATCACACTGGCACCCTGATCTTGGATTTCCAGCCTCCAGACTGTCGTTTATAAGCCACCTGGTCTATGGGACTTTGATAGCAACCTGAATGACTAAAACAGATGGAAAGAACTAGGTGCCAGATGACATTGCTAAGATGCAGAATCAACCTTAGGACAACTTACATCCAGACATCTTGCTAAGTAAGCAATAGATGTCCTGCGACATAAGCTACTGATAGCTGAGTTTTCTGTTATTACAGCTAAACACGTCCTTTCTTCACCTCCCCAGTTCCTACTTAACCTTCCAAAGCCAGGGGAGCCATCATCCCTCCTTCATACAGTCTTGCTGACTACCCACAAATATTTATCAAGCACTCACATGGCCCCTGTTTTAGGTGACCGTATAGTGGTGATCTTGGAGAGGTAGCAGTGAGCGGTGGCATGAAGCAAGATCTTAATTCCCTGCCTAGTAATTGATCCTGGGGAGCCTGGATGAAAACCAGGAACACTACCCGCCAGACCAGCGAGGGCTAGAGGCTAGAAGCTGTTTTTCCCTGGCTCTTACCCCCAGTGAAAAATGCATTTCTCACGGAGGCAAAAACTGTAAAAGCAGGTACAAAGTTTATTATTAGAGACACAGGACAACAACAAGTGGGAGAGCACACAGAGAAACAGTTTAGTTAGGATAGAAGCAAGGCAGAGCTGCACACCCGGAGAGAAGGTGTGGGCGTCCCCCCTAAGGAGGAGGAGTGCAGTAAAGAGGCGGTAAAGTCATTTATGTAGGGAGTTCTTCTGGGTGTTTGTCTTCCTTCTGGCCAATCGTCTTGTTTTTCCCCCCCTGGCTAATTAGTTTCAGGCCCCTCCCCCCAGGTGCAAACGCACCTCTCAGCCAAGATGGATCTCGATGCAAAGGCATCTGGGAGAAGCAAGGCTCATTATGGCCTGGCGTTGTCCCCTGACTTTTGACCCCCAAGGAGCCTTTCTGCGCATGTGTAGTGTCTCCCTAGCCTCGGGCTGGAGCCGGGTGGGGGGTGGGATATGTGATCTCTTGATCCTTTACTCAGACAAGGTTTTGCCCCTCTTAGTTCCTGCCATGACTGTTGTCTTAAGGCGTCCACAGGAGACAAAGCCTGGCTATTTACCCTGTTTCTTTTGTTACTTCCATTTTGGAGGGCAAACAGGAGGCTGATCATAAATGCCTAACCTGGAACCCACCTATCTCCTGTCTCAGGAAATGCAAACAGGAGGCTAGTTTTAAGTGTCTGGCCTGAAGCCCACTTTTCCTGCCCTATGAAATGTAAACAGGAGGCCAGTTGTAAATATCTGGACTGAAGCCCATCTATCTCCTGCCTCAGTGGAAGAGAAACAAAAATAATTAAATAGATGATTGAACTGATTATAAATGGTGACGAGTTTTATACATTGAGCGATGGGGTGCTGACATAGAGAATGTCAAAGGAACCCCTTTTGGTCGAGTCATCAAGAAGGCCCTTCTGAGGAGGTGACATTTAATCAGAGCCCTGAACGAGGGCACAGTGCAGGGTGGGGAGATTTCCAGACGGTGAACCGACCTGAGGTGGGAAATAGCATGTTTAGAGGGCGGAGAGAGGGTAGAGCCAGGCTGTAGGGTGGCATGAGGAGCTTAGGTTCCATTTTAAGGGGCGCCAGTGAGAAAGTTTAAACCAGGAAGCGGCTCAGTCTGATTTCTGCTTTAAAACGCTCCCTCTGGCTGCCATGGCGGGGATGGGCTTCCCAAATCCTCCCCAGCCTCCCCTGGGCTCTGAATTCCCCTAGGCCACCTCTGCCCTGGCTTCTTTGTTTCAATCCTCTACCTGTTTGCTGTTGCCGCCTCTCAGCCACAATCTCCTCCCAGGTTGGGACCATTTCAGCCTCTTCTCTACCCTCAGCACCTGGCACACTGGCTGACAGCCCCTTCCTCCAAAGCAATCAGCACCCAGCAAGCCCTTCCAGGCTCTGTGCTGTCTCCCAGGGGTCAGCAGCCTGACAACTCGCTTCAGGAAAGTGGCCCACCCCCTCCGCTCGGTCTACACCCCTGACCTCATGCAGCAGGCAAGGCTGGGGCCGCCACGGACCAGCACGAGGCCTGGGTTTGCTCAGTTTTATGACCATGCCCGTGTCTAGAAACGGAAAAGCCAGGCTAGTCTAGTAATTGATTAATGTCTCCCCGTTAATGTCACCAAGCTGGACTTCTCCCTCCCGGCCCCAGTTGTCCCCAACGCCTCCCCCTCCCCCTCCTTTGGCTGAATCAGACTGTCCAGGGACACAGGAGAAAAGGACAGAAAGAAGACATGTTCCCTAGCCTGAAAAGCAGCGCAGACACTCCCTCAGATCAGCACCAACCCTCCAGCTTTGTGGGGAGTAGACATTCCACCACCAACCAGAGCTGTGTTAGCAGCTGGTGGCCTCTGGGATCAAAGGACAGCATATCTGATGGCTCCGGGGTAAATCAGGTCTCCAGGCCCAGGATGGGGGGGTGGGAGACGGGGAGATTTGGAATGTCTTGGAATATCTTGGTCTCTTCCCTCTGCAGCCTGGTCACATCCTTCCTCCTGTGACATTTATTGCTTTGGACTGTATGTTTCAGATACCAAGTTTTGGCATCCTGGAACACCAAGAACCCTTAGAGATCAACCCAGGCCTGTCCGATACCCATGGGAGAGGAGTCACACCCCAGCTAGTTACCCTGGCCCAAGGGAGCCGCAATTCTCAGCGAGGGGAGAGAGAGGGCCACAGGGCTGCTCTGGAACCTCTCAGAGTCTGAATCACATCTCTACGTGATCAAACTCGTCCCCCACCCTCACCCCTTGCAGGATCACTGGGCAGGCCATGGTTAAGAGCTCGCCCTCCGAGCCAGGCTGCCTGGGCTGGAATCTCAGTTCTCCCACTTCCTAGGTGTGTCAGTTTCCCCGTCCGTAACATGGAGATGATAACAGAACCTTCGTGACAACTCTGGCCTGTAACGAACATGCTCAGAACAGGGCCTGCCACACAGTAAGTGCTCCATAAGAGTTGGCGGCTGTTCTTATTTGCCACTGAGGCTTCTCAAGCCAGAGACGGGCAGGGGCTCGCCCATGGCAGCCCAGCAAGACTGGCAGGTCCCAGGCTAGAACATGGGTCTCCTAACTTCCAGGCCAGCGCTCTGTCACTGAGCTCACAGAGCTCTGATGGTTGCAAAGACCTTGGAAGATGCTCTGCCAAGGCATCGAGCTGCCCCCAAAGAGCCACATGCAGAGACACACACCATCTCCCCAAGGGACACAGATTAAATCACAGACAGATGCACAACGTATGTGTACGCCCATCCTCTGATGCTGGGATACTGATGCTCACAGCAGTGCGCGCACACACACACACACACACACACACACACGCACACACACACACACCCAGGGCTTTTCATGCTCCGGGGATCCAGGCCTCCCCCAGACCTCACTGCCTTCTCTCTTTCCTTCCTTTCTGTCTCCTCACCCTTCCTCTCCCTCCACCAGCCACCTATTTGTGGCTGTTTTCCCAAAATCCCTGGCCTGTCTGGAATGAGGGGTGATGTTGTCAGCTCCTGTTGCCAACCAGAAGCCCAAACTTCTGTTCCCAGCCTTAGGTCTCAATGTCCCTGCTCACCTGGAGGGTCCGAGTAGGCCGTGGGGTGGAGGTTTCAGCTGGAGCCAGCTCCGAGCTGTGGGCCTCCAGCTGGGGCCACCTCCTCCTACCCTCATCCCCCCGAGGATGTCACGGGGCACCTGGGGGCTCTGGCTGAGGCCCTCGGGGAGTGGGAGGGAAGCTGGGGTCTTCATGATCTCCACCATCACGGCAGCTCAGAGAGGTCCAGCCTTCCAGAGCCCCCCACGTTGTATGAAAGATGGAGCCTCAGAACTTTATAGTATCAGGGCAGGAAGGACCTCCTCCCAGCCATCTAATCTAGCCCCTCCTTTTACAGATGGGGAGATTGAGGCTCAGAAAGGGGATGAGATTTGCCCAGGGTCACACAGCAGAAGCCGACTCCCAGCATGGACTCTCTCCTGGATTCACACTGAGGGTCGTGAGGTTGATCGCCAGCCTGACGCTGACCCCACATGGCACTGCCCACCACTGCTCACCAGTCCCTGCCCCACAGCCCTCCAGGCCCTCCAGACACGGGCTGTGATTCCCAAGCTGAGGCCACACAGTTCTTTTGTGATGGTCTCCAGAGTCAGAAAGCTTCCCAGAGCCTGTCTGGAGACTCCGCTGCGATATTTTCCCTCTCCCTTCCTGTTTATTCAACCCCTTGGCAAAAAGCCCCAGGGGAGAGAATTTATGAGAGGGGGAGGAGGGAAGTGGGGAGAGATGGGCTGGGGACATGAGCGATGGTTGATAAAAAGAAGAGGAGAGAGGAGGGAAGAGAGAATTTAAGGAGAAACAACACAGGGTGTGTGTTTGTACGAGCAGGAAGGGCTTGGTTGACCAGCATTTGCAGGTCCAGGGAAAACCCTCCCTGATAATCTCTCAGCTGGACTGCAGGTGCTCCCATGGATGCCTGGGTTGGGGAGGACGTCTCGGGGTCCCCAGGCCACTCCCAGGTGGAGAGGCAGCTGGGAATGCTGCACCAAGGAGCCCCCCACCCTTCTCAGGGTGCCGGTGTTCCTGCCCCTATGCAGTGTTCAGCAAAGCCCTGGGATGCACAGGGCCCCTGAAAGCACCATGTATACAGCAGGGGCTCCATAAATGCTGCATTGACACCTGGTAGGAAACAGCCAGGCCCCTGGGTTCTTGCCCGGGCCCTGACTGATTCGACGTGTGGCTTCGAGCAAGATCGTTCCCCTCCTGGGCCTTGGCTTCCTCCTCTATCCAGTAAGGGGACACGCTGGGTGGTGGCTAAGGGGCGTTCCAGCTCTGACAGCCCAGGCGTTTGGAATTCTAGAGGTCACCAGCTAAATGTCATACAATAGCCTTGACACAATAGCCTTGACCTCCCCACCCCATCCACTCCCAGTTCCACACGCAGAGGAGGTGCCAGGGCTCCCCAATATTCCAGCAAGTCCCCGAAGGGCTCACATTCTCACCCTGCCTCCTGGGTGCCTGGTGTTCAGGAGAGCGTCAACCTACACCTGAGACTCGGCTGCTTCGTTCAGGCCTGACTCCATCCACCCACACTGAATGTTCCAGGGAGATGCCTTTCCACGTTCAAACATCATCCTATGTATGGGAGAAACGACGTAATTCTTGGGGGAAAAAATGGAGGGGGGAAGACATGAAACCAGAGTGGCAGAGCTGGGTGATGGGTTCATGGAACTTATTATCCTGTTTAGTGATTTCCATAATAAAATGTCACATAATAACACAAAATTTTAAATGCATCTTTCTGAGATGCCTGTGGAATGCACAGTAGGTAGTCAAAGAAAACATTCCTGCTCCAATAATATTAACAGTAATGTGATACCTATTGGCAAGTTTGAAATCTAAGGAGGTTGAGGAGAGTGTATAGTGCCCTGGGATTTCACAGTGGTTTACAGGGGCTTATGTGTTAATACAACAGAAAAGCTAAATACACTGCTTCTTTCCACCTGTTTACAGAATCAGGCTGCATTGTCAAGTCCCTTGGATATTTTCAAGGGTTTGGAACCATTCTATATAATAAGCACTTAACCACTTCATGCTAATGAATATGTCTTGCTTAGTGTTTTTTTGTTTGTTTCTGTGGGTTTTTTTGTTTGTTTGTTCTGTTTTTTGGGTTTTTTTGGCCGCGCCGCATGGCATGCAGGATCTTAGTTCCCTGATCAGGGATTGAACCTGCGCCCCCTGCAGTGGAAGCATGGTCTTAACCAGTGGACTGCCAGGGAAGTCCCCTTGATTAGTGTTCTTTATCTTTGTGTTATATGTATGGTTTTTCTCTTATTTTGAATTAAGTATGTGCACAGGATTACTAACATTAATTTTGAAATGGAAAAAAAGAGTAATTCAGGTCAAATAAATATTTTCATAAAGTTTTTAAAAATGTCCTGTCTCTCTCATCTCTTCTCCCTCTGTCCCTCCACCCCACCCCACTCCTGCCCCAACAGCAGATCCACTGGTCTCCTGCAGAGTGGTTTTACCCCCTTCCCTCTGCCCTGTTACACACCCAGGCCTCCCACCCCGTGCATTCAACAAGCACTCAGCAAAGGCTGTTTCCTCCCTAAGAAGAATCCTGGGACTGCAGGATGGTTGCAGGACCACAGAGGCCAAAGT